>NW_026869857.1:720000-1070000 GCF_018135715.1 Danaus plexippus
TCTTAGAATCGGTGAGCATATTGAGTAGGTCTTAGAATCGGTGAGCATATTGAGTAGGTCGAGAATCTATTTTTCATACCCCCTAGTGATAAGGGTTGTTTACCCTTAAACTTTTTTTTAAATTTTAGAACGAAATTTTATTTTTTTATAATGTGGCCTCAAAAATAAATACAACCCAAAATTCGTTTTTTTTATCACCAACCCCTGTTTTTATATATATGTAAACACAACACGAGTGTTTGTTTGTTTGTAATATCTAAAATGGCTGAACCGCGTTCAACGGGACTTATTGGCAGGGAGCTGATATAATGAAAAGTAACTTAGGGAGGCAGGGCGCATACGGGGCTTTGAACTTTTGTCATAGTTTCTTATTATTTTTCTCACGCAGACGGAGTCGCGGGTAACAGCTGGTGTATATAAATATTTTCGTGTTAAAATATTTCTTTTGCTTAATGTATATGTATGTATGTTTGTTACGTCTTATATTTGAATTGACTGGATTGAATTCTTCGTTCACGGGTAGTGACATGGATAACAAACAATAATGACTCCAACAGGAGCTGCCCTCGTCCGACTCCGAAGACATCATGGACTGGTTCACACTGGACCTGCGAGCTGAGCGCGCCGGGGACTACATACCACTGCTCGGTTAAATACTTGCATATATATACTATACGTTGACCCGACTTCACTTGACATTCTCATGAGTACATAGTATTGTTAGAGATACAGTTTCAGATTAGTTTTTCAATGTTCAGCGTTACTTCCAGTAATGTCTTACAAAATGGCTGATCCAGTATTCATAGTTTACAAATGAAAGTTGGTACTTAAATGTTGCCATCACAAAAATAAAATTTTTCATTATTATAATTAATTTGTCAGTCATAGTTATTCATTATGACTTATTACCATATATAAGATTATAGTATATTCTGATTAATACGGCACAGATGGCGCCATTTGCACATATATATATATATATTAATAATGTATGTATAAATCAGGTCCGTCAGCGAGGAGGTTGTTGTCGACGGAGCGAGCTCGTGCCGCAGCCAGACTGAGTGCTCTGAAGCAGAGCGCTGCGGCGCTGAATGAGAGCAGCGCTGGACAGGCGGCGGCTTTGAGACGAGCGGCCAAACAGCTGCAAGAGCTTGACGCGGCGCTCAGGGCGTAACGAGAATATGCCACAGATAAAAATGTATCATAGCTGACACTGGCTGAATGACTGTAAACCTTCGCCTCGGTTGTATGTAAATTAAGAATGTTAATTACTGAAACTAACAGCTGTGAGTGTCAAGGAATCTGTTAAAGTGTGTTACTGCGTGTGGCTCACTTGCTCTGAGCAGTATACTGGATAAGTAAGTCCTAATCGCAGTATTTACAAAGACAAGAAGACAGAAGCGGACAATGTCTTTGAACTATCAAAACTATTACATAATAAAACATGCTTCAAAGTAATATCTGCGCGCTTTTCAATGACGTCACTAGAGCAATCTGTTCGGCAAACTTCGGCTATCCTCGGCTATCTTCGGGGTGAACTACCCTCGGCTCGTTTTAAATTTTCATTAATAGAAGACATATCTTTAATGTTTTTGAGAAATATATTAATGTATGTCTGTCCTGTGTCTTGTATTAGCTTGTAAACTAAGATATTTGTATGTTCCGGCCCAACTTGGGAATTAATTTTTCTAATGTTTAAATAAATGAAAAATTGCCATGTCCAACAAAAAGCACGTGATGCATTCCTTCCGGGTGTGACAATGTCTTTGGATGTAATTATTACGATTTATGCACACGTCGGTTACTACGTTCTCCCTGTATGAGCACACTAACCTTGCCAGCCACTCACTTGTCTATCACAGTGCTTATGCAAAAATAAAATTATATATATATATAACAATCTTCTCATTTAAAATGTTACAACACAACCTTTATTTCAGCAAAATATTGTATAATTTCCGCACCTGTGCGTGTCTGTCTGTCTGTCACATCTCCATAGAGCAATCACTGCAAGCGTCTCATCAGACATGCGTTTATTGATAAAGCAACAAAAAATTAAATTCTTACATTCGTCAACTAAACTAACTCCTGGGCTTCCGTGTGCGTGACGCTCGTCTCAGAACAGCGAGCCGACCGCGTGCTCCGTCCTCGTGTGCTGGGTCCACGCGTCGATGTTCTGGAACAGCTGGAATCACATATTCCTATAGTACTGCTGCCACCTCGCCGAGCTTTGTCTGCAGTACGGTTTATTATCTTTTGTGGCTGTGTGGTATGGAGTGTATGTGTGTGTGTTTGTGTCGTGATAAGGAATATCATTACCGAAAAACGTGAATTCCAGAGGTTAGGTATCATATATTTATGGATGGGGAACTAGAATGATGCTTTAAATTTTAAAATATATATATATACACGTGCGTGCGTGCGCGTGTGCTTGTCTGTGTGTGAGTGTGATTGTCTGTGTGTGCGTGTGCTTGTCTGTGTGCGCGTGTGCTTGTCTGTGTGCGCGTGTGCTTGTCTGTGTGCGCGTGTGCTTGTCTGTGTGCGCGTGTGCTTGTCTGTGTGCGCGTGTGCTTGTCTGTGTGCGCGTGTGCTTGTCTGTGTGCGCGTGTGCTTGTCTGTGTGCGCGTGTGCTTGTCTGTGTGCGCGTGTGCTTGTCTGTGTGCGCGTGTGCTTGTCTGTGTGCGCGTGTGCTTGTCTGTGTGCGCGTGTGCTTGTCTGTGTGCGCGTGTGCTTGTCTGTGTGCGCGTGTGCTTGTCTGTGTGCGCGTGTGCTTGTCTGTGTGCGCGTGTGCTTGTCTGTGTGCGCGTGTGCTTGTCTGTGTGCGCGTGTGCTTGTCTGTGTGCGCGTGTGCTTGTCTGTGTGCGCGTGTGCTTGTCTGTGTGCGCGTGTGCTTGTCTGTGTGCGCGTGTGCTTGTCTGTGTGCGCGTGTGCTTGTCTGTGTGCGCGTGTGCTTGTCTGTGTGCGCGTGTGCTTGTCTGTGTGCGCGTGTGCTTGTCTGTGTGCGCGTGTGCTTGTCTGTGTGCGCGTGTGCTTGTCTGTGTGCGCGTGTGCTTGTCTGTGTGCGCGTGTGCTTGTCTGTGTGCGCGTGTGCTTGTCTGTGTGCGCGTGTGCTTGTCTGTGTGCGCGTGTGCTTGTCTGTGTGCGCGTGTGCTTGTCTGTGTGCGCGTGTGCTTGTCTGTGTGCGCGTGTGCTTGTCTGTGTGCGCGTGTGCTTGTCTGTGTGCGCGTGTGCTTGTCTGTGTGCGCGTGTGCTTGTCTGTGTGCGCGTGTGCTTGTCTGTGTGCGCGTGTGCTTGTCTGTGTGCGCGTGTGCTTGTCTGTGTGCGCGTGTGCTTGTCTGTGTGCGCGTGTGCTTGTCTGTGTGCGCGTGTGCTTGTCTGTGTGCGCGTGTGCTTGTCTGTGTGCGCGTGTGCTTGTCTGTGTGCGCGTGTGCTTGTCTGTGTGCGCGTGTGCTTGTCTGTGTGCGCGTGTGCTTGTCTGTGTGTGCGTGTGTGTGTACGTGCCCACCTGGTCGCAGTAGTCGCACGGGAAGAGGTGCAGGCCGTGAGCCGCCACGTGAGCCCGCAGCCTGCCCGCGGCGACCCTCGCCCCGCACGTGTCGCACACCAGCGCCTGCTCCTCCTGCTTGGAGCGCTTCGGGTCGCGCGGCTCGTAGTACGGACACGCTGACAGGACATTCGTTACAAGTAGTTCAGGCAGACAGCAGTTAAGGAGTTACAATCTATGAGAACATCCGCCGAGCGCGGAGAGCGCCCGCGGGGGTGTTTTAGTGTCGGGTAGTTTTAGAATGTAACTAACTGCCGTGTCCGACGTGCGTCTTGTAGAAGGTGACGAGGACTCTGTCCAGGGTCTCCGTCACTATCATGTGGGCCGGGCACGCCTTGCCCGTCTTGTAGATCTGGCGCTCGGGGGCCGGACGTTTGCCCTTACCCTGGGTGAAACATGCCCGAAATTCGTTATAGTGATAGTACAAACATCATTACTATAAACTTATTATATAAGAAGTTAATATATTTGTTTCACCTACAGTCCGTTGAGCTGGAATTATAGAACGTTGAAGTTGTCCAGGAAAATATAACAAAATGTAGAAAAACCTCTTTCTTCCCACCATTTTTTTTTAATTGTTCTGAATGTGACATTATGTCGTCCGCACCACCCAGGCCGGGAGCCAGCCCAGCCTCCTGCCCGTCCTCACCTGATACACGTATATGCCGGACTGGCTGCACATGTAGTGTGACCTGACTCCCTCTATCGTCTGCTTGCTGGCGGTGGTCTTCCTGAACCGAAACTTGGTTTCCTCTTGAATAGCGCTCTTGTACAGCATGAAATCTGTTTGGAAGTAGCAGTTAGGGGAGAAAACATGCAGTTAGGGGGGAATATATATATATTTAATTTATTTTCATATCCCCGACGTTTCGTTTGCTTAGCAGCAACCGTGATCACGGGCAGACGATGAGATGAGAACATGTAGTAAAAATAATTAAAAAAAAACGCGTAGTTTTATTCCACGCGCCAGTCTTATATCTCAGCGCAAGTTAAATCTCTATTTTAATTGTATTCCTAGCACGAGATCGTAACGGACGGTTACAAAGTATTTCGTAAAACCCGCTAGACGTAACGTCGACGCCTTCACGCTCCAACTAACAGCGCCAACACGTACTAAGCCTGCGAGTTAGTCTCGTGTTGGCACATTCCTAACAGAAATCATTTAATTTCTATATGCAAGTATGCAAGCAACGTTTCTACTGAATGAAAAACAGAATATAGTGTTGAAATTTCCAGAAAGACTATTGTTTAAGTTTAAAGTATCCAGTCGATTATTTGGTCCCGATTTCATCTTCTAATGCCTACAAGGCGCAAAAAAATCCTAAAGAGAAAACTTGTCATTGTTTATTGCCATTTTATGCTTGACCCGAACAGAAAACTAATTATATATATATGTGTAATAATCCTCGTCCCCTACTGCTGCAACTCACCGTCCATGGAGCTGAACTCCAGCTGTTCCACGTCCTCGGTGACGTCGTGCTGCTGCGTGAGGTGGGCGCTGAAGTTGGCGCCGTAACTGACGCGCTCCGAGCAGAGCGGACAGAAGAACGCCTTGCGCTTCTCCACCTTGCGCAATTTAGTTCATGTTTTTCTTATGCCTTAACTATGACTTTACGAGTTCCATCAAAATAGATTCAGGAGTTTTCTAACCACATACGTTTTTTAGCCTCTTGAGTGGACGCTGTATTATTTTTTTCGTTATAAAATGTCTTTTATAATAATTATAATTAAAATTTATTCCCTACAAGTCTGAACCACGAAATGACGACTAAGTACTTCTATGTTTTTCTATACTATTAGTAAGTATTGCACACGCGAAATTATTATATTAATTTATAAACTAACTTTGAATGAATTTGAAAATTGTTCCTCCAAAGAAGAGGACAAACAAAAAATTTCGTATATAAATTTTAATCAGAACTCGAGAAAAATCGACTAATCCTATATTTTTTAGAGCCCACTTTAAAATGTTCCAAAAACCGTAGCCACATCAAGTTAAGTGATTCATATTTTTTTGCAGGTCTTGTCGTGAGGTACAAACCTCGAACCCGTGAGCCTTCCACAGGTGGTTGTTCAGGATCTGCTTCTGGCTGAAGTCCCTGCCGCATATGTGGCACTTCTTCCTGTCGCGTGACGAGTACTTCGGAGTGTGGTCATTGCAGAGCTTCACTGACAGACATTTCATAGAAATACCGATATATTATACGGACCAGGCCATGAGCCATAACATTTTCTGCTTGTATGAGCTGACCGGGAACCGATTGTGGCAATTGGGCAACTATTTTTGCGCAATATCTGGATTCTGGGTATAGTCGCCAAGTACGGCATAATTAGGATCAAGACAACTCTTGGATACATTTTGCTGTGATGCATTTTACAATGACAGGAAAGTCATCCCCGTTTTATTGAAATAAGAGAGACTGTTTGTTTTTTATTAGCTAGATATTTATAACTCGCGAAGGGTCATTTCGGGCTGAAAACGGCAGAAATATTATACCCGTTATACTAGCTATCATCAGATTGACCCTACTATCAGTATATTCCTATAGTCAGACTGTTCCTATCAGATTATTCCTATCATCCGAGTGTTACCCTAGTCAGAAAGGTCCTATTATAAGGTGGTTCCTATCAGGTAACCCTCCGCAGCCAGCCTACTTCATCACAACACTATACGACTGCTCCTCACATCCATGCTTCATCCTGAGATGCGTGAAGCACGCCTTCTTGCTGTTGTAGACGTTGTCGCAGAAGTGGCACCCGTACTGGCGCTCGGTCTCCGAACTGCTGTGGCATCTATTGATGGAGGAATTGTTTTTTGGATGGATTGTGGTCTGGATGGATTGTTGGATGGAAGGAGAGAGAGAGAGAGGAGAGCAAATATTTAGGTTAAAACAATCAGAGACGAAGTTAGAGGAAACATATATTGGTAAAAGCTGATATATATAGATTTAAAATAAAGATAGGCCTGTTTTTGTTACGAACGTTCAAAAATTTCAACACAGCCTTACATTGTGCCGAAGGTCAGATCTCATCTAATAAACTAGCGTCACCTGTTTATATGGTCAGCGAGGTCCCTCAGCGAAGCCCCGCACAGGTGGCACTGTGTCACCCTCCGCCCAGTGCGGGGCTCCAGACCGTGTCTGAGCCTCACGTGGTGCTGCACCTCCTCCGACGACCCCAGCTGGAGGTCGCAGTAGATACAGCGGGTCTCGTCCAGCGCTTCGATCTCATGCTCTTCATCTAGGATTTTTACCAACTCCTTCATAAAACTTGTTATTATTTAAATTCAAATATAACAATGACTAAATTAACTACAAAAACTTTATGAGAACAAGTTACACTAAAACATACATATACGTGGAAGTCTTATAATAGATATGGCAAGTTATTGATTGCTCGGTACCAGCCGGATCCTGTCTTGAGACAGGATCCCATCAGATATGAGGGACGGAAGCTTGGAGAACTAGAGCTAAATTCAGCTTCATCAAGAATTATTCAGTAGTTTATTGGATCATCAAGTAATAAATACATTAATTTAGTTTCAATGGGATATATACAGTGAAAAAAACAGGTCACAAGCTGGAACTCTGGAATAACCTGTTCCAGCTGCCTGAGATTCCAGAAGTTACAGGTCCTTCTCAATGATTTCTTCCTTCTATATTTAATTAATCTAACTCAAGTGTAAGATTAAATTTTGTTTTGTAATAACACAAATACACAAACAAACACAAATTAATGTAATCTTTAATGTCATTACCATCCTCATAATTCAAATCGGCTTTCCTGGACTTATCCTTGTCCGGATCGTCAAAGATCGCCTCATCCAGATACTCTTCCTCTAAGGAAATAAATTTATAAGCAAACAATAAATCAAGTTCTCAGACTAGTCTAGCCTGTCAGCCAGTCTAGACTTACCACAGACTATGCTAGACTATATATAATGTAATATAACAAACAAATATTAGTTAATTGAATTGAATTGAATTATATAAATCTTAAAGCCTCATTTAAACAATTAAATTACTGAAGATAAACGTTCAATCATGCAGATTGCTTCTCAAAATTATTAATTTTACAGTAACTAATATTTTTACTGTCAGATAAAATATAGATTCTGGTATATGATGCTGAACAACTCGGTAAAATATAATTCAGTGTTCAAAGTAACCAGACAAAACGGTGCTCTAACAAGTTTTACTACTAAAGACAGATTTTTTAATGTTATCGCTTCATTCTCACTGAAAACATGGAATATTTTGCCAATGTCGGCATTTTGTTTGTTGAACGAATTATAGGCTAGAGTACTGTGTGGGGGAAACACGAAGGAGTTTTTCGTATGGAATAAAAAGGTTTATTTAAAGAAACTTAAAAGTTCATAATCCATAAACCTTTACCAGCTATAGTATCGACACATATCTGTATTTAGTTTAAAAAGGCAACATAGTAAATTTACAGGCAGCATTTGTTTAGCAAAAAGTCATATCTAACTAACCAGGTACAGTCTATTAGCCATGGGTATTATAACGGTGTCTCTAACAACTAATGGGATATCAAACCTAATTTTGGACGAATCGTAGAAAAAATCTAACTAACTTTCAATTTGCCTGCGATAAAAGACGTAACAATATTATTCGTTTAAAATAATAAACGAGAAACATAAGACGTAAAGCTAAATTTGAAACAGCGTAAATATTCTTACCTTTAATGGATTGAAGCATATCAATACTCTTAACCGTCTGATCTTTGAATTCGTAGGATTTTTCCAATTTCTCCACACAAATTGCACATATGTATTTAAAATCATTTGTTACCTTAAATAACACTTAAATATGAATAGAGTTTAAGACACAAAGATAAAATATATGTTCCGACACAGAAGTCTAAATGTTGGTTATAATTAAAAATGTAACCTTTATTTCGAAACAGGTTTCAAGCATTTGGGCGTAAGTTTCTTCATTGTTTGCGTAATTAACAAATAGGTCGCATAAATCATTTGTGGACATGCAGGTAATGCAACCTACAAAGTCCTCTTCCTCCTCCATATTTAGCCTCTTCATGATTTTAATGCTGAAAAAGTTCACAAACTCATTTTGAAATTCGAATTTTTCCGCCTTTGTTTGACATATGACGATCGCTTAGTTCGTCCAACCAAGAAAAAATAAAAACGCATACATACCATTAATAAATATAGTTTGTCAATACAATTACAAAGACATATATAATTTTAATTAAAGTAAATAAAATATTTGCTATTTAGATTTTTCATATACCATTTTTATATAATTCAAAAAACTTCAAAATAAGCGCGTGTTGTTCTGAGCCTAGGAAATGATCAATGGTTTTTAGTACATAAAATATTTGAATTTTCTAGTTTAAAATGGTAAAATTTAATAAAATAGTACAGTTTTCACCTTTTATTTAACAAACAGAGTATTTATGAATAAAGTAACATGGCAACCCTATTTTTATCATGACCATTATAGATATGACAACTGTTATTTGATAGCAGTCTCAGAAGTAAACAACAACATACAGCCTCATCTAATCTGCTTGATAATATATTTAAAATGAATGCTTTTCGAGAGTTGTGTTAAATCTATTATAATGTTTAAATAATTTAATTTTAAAATCCGTAACCGTTAGTAAAAAGTTTAGTGCGGGATAAATTAAATTATTTTTCTTTTTAAAATGAAGTTCAAAATAGACAAAGGTTTGTTGCCAGTGAAGATACATTTCTTCTTTTTCTTCGCAGGTGAGTCAACATTAATTGTAACATTATTTATCTTTTTAATTTTATACGTAGAATTGTTAATTTCATATGATAACGAATATTTTTTTTAATACGCAAGACAATAAACAACTTTCTCTACAGAACCCGTCATGCAAATGAGATGTCGATGCTATTATTATAGTAGCACACTAACGAGTCTCTTGTAATAAATCTATACTCATACATAAAATCGAGTAGCATTCAGATAAATAATAATAAAAATAATTTAATTACATATATAATAATATAATAAAACCTCCTTATATGTGGCTAGTAATAAAAAAAATCCTTCATGAATATTTTTAGTCTGTCGGATGAATTATCAAGGTTTGTTCTGATTCATCCGCTGGTGAGAGATCACCCCCAACCTCCGCTATCACCCTGATCATGTATTTTTATAAATTGTCATATTTTCAATTATTTTATACATTTTTTTTAAATAAATAAATATATATATATATATTAATAATTTGGTGTTTGTATATAAAGAGAGCTATTGTCCTCTTATCAAAGTTTGCTATTATCAGCATCATGTGTGTAATATTGTGTATTTAAACATTTTTGTTTTATCTCAAGTTAAAACCAAGACAAAGTTACCACTCTTACTTTGAGATCCATTTAATTACTTATATATATATATATATATATATATATATATATGTAGATTATTATTTATTAACTGAAACTTTTATTTGTGAAAACCACCTAAGTCCCTTCCCGTTTCATCACATACACCATAGTGACAGTTCCATTGAATTCACTCTACATGTTTCAGAGATAAGCCAGTACAAACGGACAGATGGAAATTTAAAAAATGTTGTTTTTGTACAGAACAAACAGACACTAGTTTTATTTATATATACATATATATTGCTCAGTCCCACTAAGTTTGTAACCTTCTCTCGGACCCAGTAAGGAATTCTAAGCAGGCTCGGTGTGATGGAGAAAACTACTACTAGACAATTAACCTTGTAATATTTTTTTATTTTGTTCAAATAACTCAAACTATCATTAATGGCTCATTATCATGTATTTATTTACTATAACGATGTCTCCGGCCTCTTCTACTTATTAATTATTTAAATTTATTTTTTGTAATTCCTACTATAATTTTATTAATGCGAAAGCAACGCTGTCTGTCTGTCCGTCTGTTACGTTTTCAAGGCTAGGCCGCTTAATCGATTTTGATGAAGTTTGGTATGGACACAGATGGATATCTCTACACGGACGCAAGCTACCTTCTACCATTATCCTGAATACCGATCCCGAATTTACGCTGGTTGAATTTGGCAAGCACATTTTTCTATCGTAACACTACCTATAATTTAAATTACTAAGTTATAAAATATATCATTACGACCTGAAACTACACGAGTACCATGTAGTGCGGTCGGTTCAGTGGCCGTGGTGGCAGAGAAGAAATCTGATATTTACGCGGACGGAGTCGCGGGCAAAAGCTATTATATATATAGTATATTACTCAAGTGATATGTTTATATATATTACGTTAAGTGACTACGTATAGAAAACAACTGTATGCTTAGCACAAGTTTTCATCGCCACTACGTACTTACAGTTTGACGTCTGTTATTCAATTAACGCTGTAACGTGCGAAGATTTAAGATTGGAAAACCGAAAACGGGTCGTATTTAGTGTGAACATACAAACTTGTAGTAGGCAAACCTTTTTGATATGTTCCCGCGAGAACTGTACTGAATGAAGGGTCACTTGTACACTATATGTTATTCCGCTATAAGACCTCCATTTTTATTTAAATTACGACATTTTTATAGTTTTGGCGCCATAATATTAAACATTCATACGAAGTACTGTTATATGTTTTTTTAGGACCATATTGAATTGCAAAGGTCCATTAGTATTCAGACAAAACATTCACTCGTAGAATTAAATCAATATAGGGTCGTCAGCTCGATATAAATTAAGAATTTATTATTTTTGATGAATTTTTATACCTATTTATTAATTAATTTTCGTTTGTATGTACAAATTGTTTTATATTATTTGGCTGTATCCGATCTGAAATAAACATTTGTTTCAACCCTAGCGTTTGACATATGTCATTTGAACCGCCAAATTGAGTTTGACGCTCGAAGTTCAAGGTGACGTAATTGTCGTATCCTCAATTGGAGTATTCCTTCGCTTTCAAAGTGAAATGACTCTTATTGCTATAGAAATAAGATACACATATATTATGATACTCGCGGAAATTTATATTTAATCCGTACTATATATAAAATTATAAATGCGAAAGTAACTCGGTCTGTCTGTCTGTCACACAATCACGCCTTAACTACTGAACCAATTTGCATGAAATTTGGTATAATATTTTGATACCCCGCGAAAATGACGCAATACCATGGGAAAATTCAGGAGGGCCGATCGCTTTTACGCCTAAACTACTGAACAGATTTAAATGAAATTTGGTAAGGAGATAGTTTGACGCTTAGGAAAGGACATGAGTTACTTATGACCGCGGGAAAGCAACGCATTCCCGCAGTCATAATTCACGCGCCTCAAGCCCTCAACGTCAGACGCACACTGTGGCTCCCACCAAGTTCCCGAAAAATAAACTTAATAAATTCCACTATCTGGCTGTTTATGGCCTCCAGGGTGGAATGGAGTTCGTCCGCTTATTTATACATATATTACTAATCTGAAGTTAACGCGGACGAAGTCGCGGGCAAAAACTAGTATAGAATAAACTGATGTTGTTTCAAATTAAAGCTTTATATTTTATTTTTTATTTTTTTAATTTTTATTTAAAAAATATAAGGAGATATTAAAAGTGGTAAAGCCTAGCTGTGATCAAGTTACTACAGCTAGTATATATGTCGGAGAGCCATGTCCAAGTTGATTATTAGAAGCTGTGACGTCAGCGACGCTATCGTCACGTAACACTATTTCCACCTGTCAGGTTATCCATTTTCACCAATAAAGCACTCTCACTTACTCGCACCACTTTATTTTCAACTTAAACTAACACTTAGTAATTTCTCCTGGATAGCTCTCACACCACTGTGTCCTCGCCACAGATGTCTCCGAATATAAATGGTTTTCGTGGAGTCATTACATTTACTCTTAATTTTAAATAATAACTTACAAAGATTATTCGTAGTAATTCAAATAGACAGTAATCATTACAAAAGTTTTCGTAATCAATTATTAAACCAACTAAACTTTATATTGCTATTTAAAATTTAAAGAAATCATAATTGAATAACATTGATTACAAAATGGTTACTGTTCAAGTTTGTGTTTTACTAAAACTCACAAAATAACTTATCTTTACATATTACAAATCACGATACGAATTGCCATTTACTTTCCTTCAATACAAATCGTACGACGATCTATAAAACAAATAATTTTGTTAAAGTTATTACCAACGCCTTGACATTGTTTATGTCACATCTACCCTCTAAAGTGAAATACATATGAAACAACTACCCTTTATAATGGTTTTTTAAATGTCGTTGCGCCGACATATATAATATACAACATTAACGTAATATGTTTAAATGATGATAACAAATTTAATTTACATTTAAATTTTTATTATCCTTCGTTATTGTTAAACAAAATCTTTTTTTTATTTTGTCTCAAATGTTAAACCATCTGTCGCATGTCGCATTACAGCCGATTTAGAGCTAGAGGTGTAGTGAAAGGCTCTTAACAGTGTCTATGTGGTGTAAAGAAAATTTTGGGAATATATAAATCATTTAAATAAATGATCTGCTGATTTTTTATGAATTCGTTAAGTATTAACTTACGTAATTCATGATATTTACGTAAGTAATTACGTAATTGCACGTTTTAATTCTTCTTATACATTCAGTATGCTGATTCCAAATTCCGTCGATACAATAAATGGGAAGAATTAATAATTTTTCATTCTTAAATTTGCTCATATTAAACAAAATTCATTTTTAGCTGTTCAGCTGTCCAGCTGTTTAGAAATTCAATGACATATATACATGCAATAGAATTATATATATATTTAGGTTTCTAACAAAATTATTAAAAAAATGAAGTTGCCTTATAAAGCCAGTACTTTTAACTAGAACAAACTCATTATTATCTCAAATCAAAACACCTTGAATAAGTTAAATTCAATTTACAAAGACACGAGTCACGTCGACAAAATACTTTCCCGCGTAAAAGTGAGCAAACTAAATGTCATCGCTGTGACGTCACTTCGGGTGCGTTCGGGAATTTAAAGGATCGGTTCAAATTAAATGAATGTTCCCTAAATATTCATTTCGTATCATCACATTAAATCATTGAACCTTATACACATAATATGTCTGTAAGATAATTTACATTTACAAATAAATATCTTACAATCAGTCCGTAATAAAGATTACTCTGTTATCAGAAGGTTTTAAAAAGATAAGATTAAATAAGCTAAATACAATGATAGGAAAAAATTCCGTTACTAGACTAGGATAGGTCGAAATTGACCCGGCGCGGCGTCCTTCACCGAGATGATATTTAAATTCATGTGTACATTCATATGTGAATTAATGTACTTTATCGTTACCCAGAGCGCCATTACACGGTATGGCGATTATATTGTCATGGCTTTTAGGGTTCCGCAAACCGTAGCAGTGATTTCATAGAAAAAATGTGTTAGGCGTATGTCACATTGTCGTACTTGATTACTAGTTTTTTGGGGGTAGTTTTAGATCGTATCAAATTCATTATTTGATGATGAGAATCCTCAAGCGTACAGAAATATTAGATGTATTATATTTTATCCTGTTTCCCAAATCAAAACGCAATCTATTTGTAATTTAAACTCTTTGTTAAAGTTATTAATTAAGACGTAAAACAATTTATATGCTTTTATACGCTTCTATATATCTGTATAATGAACTACCTTTGGAACGCGGATCCGTTCGTGTAAGGAAAGCCATCGTTTGGAGCATTGGAATGTGTTTGTGGGATTTTTGGATTAGATAAAAGATTTAACCTTACCACAAGTTTTTGACTAAATTAAATAAGCAGAGTTTATAGTTTTCCAATCACAGGTCGTGGCGTAAGTGGGTGTCACAGTTTTATGAATGGAGAACGAGTCACTGCTTCAGTTCGGAACAAAAAGCCTAAGTTACATGTCTGTTTAATTGATATGTTATTATAAATTTATTTAAATATATTTAGAAATCACTCAAAAAGTACTAAAAGTATGGTTTATGTAGGCACACCTCATACACACGATGTGAGACTAACAACAAGGGTTGTCGAAGTTGTTTTGTCTACAGCCCACTTTGAGACTAAATTATTTTTTTGCGTTGCCATTTCCTCGCCTACTCAAAAACCATCAACACTATCACCCACTTTAGGCCTGCAGCGCCCATAAAATGGCGTTATCGCTCACTTTGGGAAATTCTGGACAACTATATATGTATATATATATATATGACAAAATCACAAGCTATGCATATAGGACTGAATTAGTTTGTAAATTTCTGAAATTCTATATTTCCCATTCCAGCGCTAGGACCTCTTCTTCCCCAAATGAACGTGTTCGGCAGACAGCTGGGAGTCTCTCCAGCTGTCATGGGGATGGTGACAGCTGTTCTGCCTCTATTATGGGCAGCTGCAAAACCATTGTTCGGTTATGTGGTCGACTTCTGGCCGGTACATTATTCCCTTTTCTTTATTTCCGCTTATCAGATAAATATAGTTATACTAAAACAGTATCATCCAGACAAAAATCTTCTTCTCCTCCCCAAAGACGAGAGAAGAGTATTCTGAATTTTTTTTGGTCCATTTAATTTTATTGAATACTTTAATTTCAATCATTTCAGAGACAAAGGAAGCTCGTCTTCATGCTTTTAATACTAGTGATGACGGGATCTTATTGCGGTTTGTGGTTTTTGCCAATGCCAGAGGAACCCCAGACGAGGTTTCCATTACTGGAATCAGTGTACCATCTCAACGATACGGTTTATCTGAAGCATTACGAGAAGAAAGGTGACGGCGTCTTGGAGAAGTATACCTGCCACTGGAACTGCTCCGAGGATGATGATTTCAAATTATACCTGTCGAACGCTACATTCATCAACACGGTCTATACGGATGATGGAAATATATCCTGCTCGCTCTTTCATATGACGTTAGATGAAGTTAGAGAAGGAGAGACGATATGCATACCTAAAGGAGATTGCAATCTAATATGTTACGAGGACACGATAGAGAATAGGAGTAAAAGAGACGTGAACAGTTCAGGGGTTGATATTGTGGGTGTGTTGGAAGAGGATAGGAGATATAAGGAAGATGAGAGTAGTTTTTACTCGTCGGCCAAGTTCTGGGCATTCGTAGTTCTGATGTGTTTGGGGACGGTCGCGTTCAATGTAGCCAATTGTATTGGAGATGCTGTCTGCTTTGATGTTTTAGGTGAGCATCGAAATTCTTCTCTGCAAAATTTAGGCTGTATTTCACTAGATTTTGCGCGCGATATTGGCGCCTTTTGGTATTAGATTATGGAATTCCTATGTTAAGAGTTTTTTGGGACAAATGTTGCTGTTTCTAGCTTTGTTTTTTTTTATAATAATATAGGAATTTCGTCAAATATATCATTACAGATGTACATATATTAGTACTTAGTCATTAAAACTTAATTTTAAAACAAAAAAAAATACTTTTTTACGTATCTTTCGTATATACTTCATATATATAAATCCTGTTTACAGGTCCCGAAAGGGGGTCAAAATATGGGGCGCAACGGGCGTGGGGCACCGTGGGGTATGGGGTAACAGCGTTACTCGGGGGCTGGTTGATAGACATGGTATCAGGGGCATACAAGGATTTCACCCCGGCGTTCCTCATAGCCATCATAGCTACAGCGATCGACCTGACAGCTTGTAGGAAACTCAATGTAGGAATCTATATTATGATATCGATTTGATTAAATCGTAAAAAAAAATATTACATGTTGATAAAAAATCGTGTTTTTCAATATCCCTGAAGCTGCCATCGCTGTCCAGTCCGGACGACTCCGGGAGAGCTCTCCGGGAGGTTCTGAAAATACCCCGCGTGTTGCTGTTCATATCGTTCGCCGTGGTCGCCGGCACGTTTGACAGCTTCATCATATACTATATGTTTTGGTAATGTCTGCTGTTTGTGTTCCGTGGATTTTAAAAAATATAACCACCTAGCGCCATCTATCGCCTGGAGCGGTGAAGCTTAGTGATATAGTGTTATGAGTTCCAATGGGTACTGAGAGGAATTTAAGGGATGTATAATAGTTTTCGTTATCCTCGTAAATGATCTATTTTGTTGGAGAGTTACATCAATATTTGTAATATAATAACGGTGTAATTACAAGCATTTGTTCCTCATGTTCCGTCTCCTGAAGGTTTCTAGAGGAGCTGGCGGAGCAGACAGACTCAATGGCCAAGATTAAACTGGTAGAGGGCGTTGTCGTCGCAGCCCAGAGCTTCATAGGCGAGCTCGTGTTTTTCTACTTCTCCGGTGAGTGCATTGAAATGTTCAAATTGTTATATTTAAATGACAGTAAACGGTTGTCTTAGTGAGCTTGATGTTGAACTGTGACCGCTTAACCCAGTCGGCCACGCAATGTTATTGCTGTGACCCAATTAATAAAACTTTTCCATGTTAACGCTCACATCTAAATGCTTCTAAAATGTATAGTATTACGTAATGTCATAACATAAGCACGCATATATACAAAAAATGTCGTGGTGGCCTGGAGGTAAAACCGCCTCTCAGACGTGAGGGCGCGGGTTCCAAGCCTGGCAAGTACCAATGTGATCTCTTCCGAGTCATATGTACTTTCCAAGAGTATTTAGACACCACTGACGGTGAAGGAAAACATCGTGAGGAAACCTGGGCTTTTGATATCAAATTATAAGATTGAAAGCGCCAATCCGCCTTGAGCGAGCGTGGTGATTAATGCTCTAACCTTCTCCATGTGAGAAGAGGCCTTTGCTCAGCAGTGGGCTCCGATAGGCTGATGATGATGATATACAAAAAACATATATATATATATATATATATATATATATGTAATAATAATAATAATTTCCTATCACTATGTACTCCAGGTAAAATAATAAAACGCTGGGGCTATGGAGTGACGATGACGGTGTCGTTGTTCTGTTACAGCGTGAGGATGGCTCTCATCTCCGTCATCCAGTGTCCCTGGCATCTCGTCTTCATTGAGGTACTGGGGTGTAGTGTTTGCTTACACTTATGCACACTGGCGCCATCTGTTGTCAGTTTCACGTGACTAAATATAGGATACGAGTGTTGGCACGTGTTAGCCGTTTTATTTATTAAATTACATATTATAATATTAACAGCTGTGTTAATTTTTTTTTATGTTTTCGATTCTGTAATAATTCTGTTGATGTTTGTTTTGTTATATACACCCTCAGTATATATGTTTGTTTCACCCCAGGGTGTAATGCAAGGTCCCACATACGCCTTGTGTTATTCGACCATAGTGGGGTACGCGGCGTCCGTGGCGCCCGAGGGGTACTCGGCCACCGTGCAGGGGATCGTGGCCGGCATGGATGACGGAGTGGGTGAGTAACACACACACACACACGCACACACACACACGCACACACACACACGCACACATGATTGTTCATTGACTTACGTATATACTCATTAACTATTAGAGAAGACTCAGTCCCTTTATAAGACTGAATACAAATTTTACTTCTATATATAATATTGTTTTTCATCTCTCTTTAATTGAATTCAAAAAGCGAGATGCAAGATAATATTACTTTAATAGTACGAATGAGACTAGAAATCTGATGTGTGAGAGAGACGAAATGTACGTTTGTATTAAGTGCGAGCGGGACAGCAATATATTATTCCAAATATAGGATTCGCCCTGGGGTCGCTGGTGGGGGGGCTGCTGTACAGCTGGTGCGGCGGGAGGAGCTCCTTCCGCGGCCTCGCAGCCCTCGCCCTCGTCTCGTCTCTGTTACACGCGGCTCTGTTCACCCTCGTCACCAGGAGAGATGGTGAGTCTTAGAACTTCTCTCTGCCATGTCGGTTAAGATCGTATCTACTGGCGTGTGTAGTTCCTTTGAGATCTACTCAGTAGTTTAAGAGGAAGGAGGTAACAAACGCTCGCTGGGAACCTTTTAGTTTGTTTGATTATTCACTTATTTGTTGAATTTAAATCTGTCCATTGAACAAGTAGAGATAATATTAGTGTAATATAACTTGATGTTTTAGATAAGAACAAGCGGGTGTCGCCTGAAGGAGAGAAAATGTTGGACAACGCCATCTACCGGGAGACGGTTGTACCTCTAACAGACAAACAAACTGAACACTTATAGGTGTAATATATATATTATATGTTAATTAAGATTTAATTTCTTAATGTTTCCATTAAAGTCAACACGAATCAAAGATGTCAAGTACAAACTGATACGTAACGCCATTTTGTTAATTTTTGTCGTATATTTTATTTGTATATTTGTTTTTTATTATTAACGTTCGTTCATAAATTGATGTGCCATTGATAGAGGCTTCGTGGTAGCCATGACGTTGTTAGAGCGAGATGGCAATAATATTACATACGGGTGTGAAACAGACAGACAATTAAATAATAGTACTATGAGCTTGACGGGGATAGCTCAAGGTTAGGGCGAGCGAGACAGCAATATAAATACAGGGAGCAGTGAAAGAGACAAAATATATCTTTATTGGTGATGTTACAAATAGGCAATAGTAAAGTTAAGGTGTTAGACTGAAATGCAGGACCGAGATAGCAATAACTTACAGTGAGAGAGGGAAAGAGATGGAAGATTCATTATTATATAATTTTTAGAACAATATTGTCTTGATTACGTAAGGTATTGTTATAAAGTAAGTTTTTTTAATACCGCCGTCCCGCTCTAATCTTAATGTATGAGAGAGACGGAATATATACTGTTTAGATGATTATATACGTTGTATACTGTTTTCTACTGACGTTGATACTTACTCCATTTTATATATTAATTATAATAATTCAATGAAAACTAAGAAGTTTTAATAAATAAAGATATATTTCATATCTTGTATGTTTTCAATCTATATAAATATATATATTTATATATATTATAAGTGAATAGTAAGAATTATTCTGAAAAAAATAAGATCTATATTTGTATTTCATCAAGAGGAAGGAAGTCATAAGAAAAGATATTCAACAGTATTGAATATCGTTAATGTTTTTGAACAACCTTTAAAAACACTACAGTGTTTATAAAATTCAATTCAACACAAGACGAAACATTTATTTCTCATAATAAAACTAAATTAGTGAAAAAAAATTGTTTATGAATAAAACCTAGAAATAACTTTTTTATATTATTACAGAATATAGATACAATAAAATTAAAAGATGAAGTGGTAAAAACTTCCAAATTCTTAACACAGATGGCGCTTTCAATAATAAATTTATTTCAATAAAAACACATGCACACATATATGTAGTTGATCAAGTAACTTCAAATTATTTGTTTAATTACTGTTATGATAAAAAAACAAGCTTGTTTGAAATAAATCACAGTTTAATTGAATCTTTTTATTAAATCCTATTATCTCGGAGTCTGGCGACGTAGTCGAGGGCTCTTTGGATCTGTGGTGGGATTGGCGGTGGCGTCGGAAGGTGATCGCCGGTGGGGTGGAAGCCGAACTCATCAGCTGTGTACAGCACGCGGATCACCTGGGAAAACGGTTGAGATATATCGTCACTTCTGCAACAGCTGCTTTATATATAGCAAACAATACTTCTATACTGTATATTTATGTATGTAAACAGTTTTTTGAACACGTTTTCAATTTTTCAAAATGTATTCTCTCAATATAAATAGCACGCGATCAGCTGATGTGACTGGCGGACCTGCCTTCACACTTTATCTTATCTGTGGCCGGCTGTAACGCGACATGCGATATATAGTTTAAAAAAGTGACGCGATGAGATTTACAGCGTAAGATTATATACGTATTTAAAAAGCAAAAGATTTTCACTTGGATATGAAAACTATTGTTCACGCCATCTCGTGAAATATTAACATACTATTAAGAAACCTATAACCGTTAGATATTTACGGAGAGACATGAAAATTAAATTAATTTAATTAAATTATTTACCAAATAATAAAGCGTGATGTTCCTATTAATTTATACATTTAACTTATTTTAATATACCTGTCCATCGGGAGCAATGTACTGATACTGTCCTTCGATCAGCGGCGCTTGTTGGCGAGGCGTCGAGCGCTGCTCGTGATAAATACCGCCCTCTAGTGACAAACAATGGAACTAAGAACTCACCATAAACAAAACCAAAAATATACTAAAAAAAAATATAATAATAAATAGAAATACTTTTAAAAATCGATATAAATTTCTCTATAAATTAATTTTATTGTTTAATTAGTGCTTGTTATAATAAGTTTAGCTTTTATTACTAACCAGTCTGTAACGCCCATTTGAAGGAGCCATCTTCGTAAGGTCCGTCAAAATCGTTTCTTACTATTTCGTCCCTTTGACACAAAACGCTGCCGAGAATCTGAAATGCGTTTTTGTTATAATAAATTGTAACAAAAAAAATAAGAGGAGCTGTATTGACTAAGGGGTGAGTTGGCGGAGGGGAGAGGTGTAGTGAGGAGAGGAGAGGAGAGGGGGGGAGAGATTATTTAAAGAGCCCTTTAGGATGTAATTGTTCATTATTTTGTCAATTTGGAAATAACAAGTGATTTACCAAGAAGTCGTAGTTTTAATTATTTTCTTTAAAAAGTCAGTTGTGTTTTGTAATGAAGGTAATAAAATTAATAGTACATATTGAGTAATTGTTCGAGGTACAGTCTCAATCATGACTCTCACTGATCGGCGTTACTACCAGTAACGTCTTGCAAAATGGCTGAAGCCAGTATTTAAGGTTTTCAAATACAAGTTGAAACTTAAATGTTGCCATTACAAATTTAAAATATTTCAGTATTACATATAATTATATAATCAGTCATAAAAATAATTTTATGGAAAATAGTACATTTTAATCAATAATCACGGACGGCGCCTTTGTAACATAATTTTATTTTAAGGTGGATTTATGAGTCTATCCTAAATTCGAAAGTTAATACGTATTAAATATTTCCGATTAACTTCACCTCAGTCGTTTGATAAGTGCATAGTGAGTTTGTCTTTGATTCGACTCAAAAACCATGAAGTCTAAAAGAATGATTGTTGGAACTTAATATCGTTGTACTAATTTTAATCTAATGAACTAACATAGACTTATATGTTTAATATCTCCATAACTATATATTACAATGCGTTCCAGATGACTCCCACGTCAGAGTAATTTAGAAAGATGGGGTAAAGGTACAGAAAAAACTTGCAACATATGCGGGGAGGTCGTTGGAACTAAGCCTTTGCTGGTGGGACGTAGGTTACTCCTGGATAGTGGTCAATACTCGCGTCGTCACGATAGAGTTTTAGAAATCATACGTGAAGCGGTTAGTCTTTCGGTAGCCAGAGTGCGAAGGGAAATTGCCAAAAACGACCGAACAATAAGTTTCGTGTGAGAAGTCACTATGACTATAAAATTAACATCAAACCAACTCTATCATTGAAGCGGCTCCGAATAGAACTATAATGATGGATGCTGATGAGAAACAATACAAAATCCCAGAGGATACTTATGAGTCGGCGTCCAGACCAAACATATTTGTAGTGTTAATAGAGCTCACGGTTCCTTGGGAAGCCAACGTCCTCAAAAGACCATGCCATCAAGGTCAACAAGTATTACGAGCTCACTAACGAACTCACTAGGAATAGGTTCGTCGTAGATTTGTAGGCGGTAGAAATATTGGCGGGAGGTATAGCAGCTAGATCTCTCTACAACGTACTAGAAGACTTGGGCGTGTCCAGAGCTAACATCAATTCATTCTTAGAACCTACTTCGAAGGCAGCCCAAGTTGGTTCGTTTCTAATTTAGTTAGGTAGAGAAAGGAACTTGGACGGTGGAAGTGAGCGTTTAACGCGCGTTAGATAGGGGCTTTAAACCTGCACCTGGTTTAGTCCCAGGCACTATTGAAGCTCCTCTCCCTGCAACCATGGACCCGGCACCGCACGGTGAATCCATGGAATGCTGAGCGGTTTCGTCTCATATAACCATTTTTTACAATGGAAACAGAAAATAAAGAATTATGAGTTGACAGCTGTCAAAATTAATATAAGTCACGTTCATAAGTAAACTGTCGTAGTCAGCCTACTTGTTATTAATAATTATTAAACGTATTAATTATTAGAGTTTACTTTGTATATAAGAAAGAATATTTAAAGTATTTTTTGAAGTACAACTGAGAATTTCTTTTCTGCATAAAATAAACAAGGCGAATATGAAAATAATCCATATATATATATGGATTATATAACATTTATATAAATATGTAAATGTTAAGTTGATTTTTGTTTGCTTCACAAACTTTAAATGTTTTGCACCGATTCAGCTGACATTTTGACAGGATATACAACACGCTACAAGGATTCTTTTGATCTATTTTTTCACGATATTAACATACCCCTTTTTATTTATTTATTTTCTTACGAAGGGAGATCTTTCAAAGACTTCCGACCGCGAGGTACACGGCCGAGGCATGTGGGATTTCCACCCACTAAAACCCCTCGACGTTCTCGGCGCAGTGCGTAAGCTAGTGTAACGGGGGCGGCCTGCCATTCATCCGTTCACTACGCACGAGCCTCTAGGGAGTCCGCCTTCGGTAGGAAAGGTGGGCCCCACCCACACCCTCCTTCCGTCTCTAAGAGCTGCCTGCCAGAAATGCAAGATCTCCAGCTCTCCACTTGCCTGGGTTATCGGGCATCGGATTACCCCTCCGACACCCGCAGGCTCCTCGCACTAGGGATTCATTCGGCAGGCATAAGCCCTCTGCCTCCGACCCAGCCTTCGTCGGCGCATGGGCGCCGAAGAGGGATCGTCTTTCGTCCCTCTTTCGGCAGTCTCCTACCGCGAGATGACAACCTCACAGAAAGAGGCCACCGCTGCCCAGGCCCTCTCACTACCGACCGTAGCCTGAACTACGGCCGCAAGCGATATGTCCGCGCCAACCTCGGTGACTAGTTGGCGACGCTCCGTTTCCTACTCAGGGCACTCCGCTAATGCGTGGTCGGGCGTGTCATCCGAGCAAGTGCAATGATGACACGCCGCCGTCTCTCCCAACTATGTGGCACAGATACCTCCCGGAACTACCGTCTCCCGAAAAGATCTGTACCAGTCGGAATACTAACATATCCCTAAGTGCGCCATCAACCAGCCAAAACTCTGCAACGGCACACGATTATAAATAAAAAATTAATGAACAACATAGTGGAAGCAACGATTTTAAATACATTTAAATATTTATCACGAGATGTGAGTCGCGAGTTATTATTTTACAAAAGAATTTGATTAAAAAAAATCAATTTCAAGATATGGAGAAATAAAAAAATAACCCTTCAATTCGGAGATACCTATTTGTCAAAAGTTGTCGAGATTTATCTTAAAAAAATATTTCCAAAGCCTGTCAATTAAACGAATCTATTAAAAGCCAATCAATTCTACACGACACTGGCAGAATATACTGTGCACTTCTTTGCACGAATGAAGGCCATATTATATAAAAAAAAACAAAACAAAAAAAATATCATAGTGAAATTATATAAATTATCTATACAGAAGATTTCTTCTCGACAGCCTGAGATGTTTCAAAATCAATTTCAAAATATTTATATCCACTCACCTTTGACTTACAAGTTAAATTAAAACCACGCCTATATCTAATACGTCATGACACATGCCTGACGCGTCTCTGAACACGCTATTGGTACACGAAATTTTGGATTTCGTTAACTCAAACATAGTAAGCGTGATTTATTTTTTATATAACACATGTGTATTTAATATTGAAATAATTTTGCTAAAATTTAAACTGTCTATAAGATTTTTTGATGAGGAACTATTTAGATTATAGGTAAAGTCACGTTAAAAGTATACCTACGTAAAGATTAATACATACTTAAGACGTCAGAACATATCTTTTAAATTCTGACTTTCTAAAATAAAATCTGTGAAACATTTTTTTTATCTGATAATTTTTTTTTTAATAATTTAAAATACATTCTACTTTAATTACTATTTAATATATTCTATTTCAAACATTATTATTTAATTTTTGACGTCTAAAGATAAAAAAAATGTCCACTGTCAATGTCATTCGAGATTAAAGATGTCGTAAAAATATTTCTAACCAAGAATTTAATAAAGATGTACAAATATTTATATCATTATAATAATTTTAAATTCAACACGACCATTGTTAGATTTGCATGAATAATTAATGATGTTTAAAAAAATACATAAAGCCGAATACACACTGACAAAATTAAGTTGTATAATTTAATAAAAATAGAAAAAAAATAATCCACATCTTTGTTGTAGTCATTATTTTTTGTGATTCTTTTAATTTTTGGAACTAAAAACTAAATTGACAGTTCCAATGGAAATATGTAAATTGCTTAGTGAAACGACTTTTGGATACCAGTACGAGCCCGCGGTTCTGCTGCAAAAATGTCTATGGTGGAACCAAAATCTATACCATCTCCATGTTTATATCTATCTGTATGCAAAATTTCATCGAATTACGGTAATTTTTAATACAAATATGCATTAATAAATCAAAAATATAATATATTATTAAAGTAATTTTTGACCCCCAAATTTCGGCTCCGTAATGTCGAAAGTATGAACACTTTTTAACGTAAGTACTAAACACAAAATAATGAGATTTAAGATTTTTTCGAGTGTTAATTTAAATAAAAGTAATATTTTCGGATTTACTACGCGTTACTTTATTATTTTAAACCACATACTAGCGACATTTCGATTACTTTTCAGCAACAGTGATCACGGGCAGACGAGAAAAACGAAAAGTAGTTAATTTAAAAAAAAAAGCGTAGTAAATTCGATAATACTAGTTTTATTTTAATGCAAAACGTCCTTATTTAAATATTTTTAATCTATATTATAGATAAAAGAATACTGCAATGATTAATACATTTAAGATATCCGCTGCGAGTTGAATGTTCGTAACGCAAGTTTTGCAAATCACTAAAAACGGAGTAATTCATTAATATATTTTCGCTATGATAGATTTGTGAATTACAAACCGAATACTCTCCGTATGTATTGTAAAGTAAGTCTTGTGGTAAGGGTGAGGAAGATTAAATCTATTTTACGTGTGATGAAAGTCTCTGGAAAAACTGACCAAGTTACTTTACACTATATTCATGGTTAATAGTAATCCTTAATGCAAGCCGAACGAATGGTTGCATGGTATCTATAAAACAAAAACAAAAACGTGATCCTTGTACAAGAACTTGTGGGTAGAGAGAGGAGCTTGGACGGTGGAGGTGAGCCTTTAGCGCGCGTCAGATAGGGACTCCTTAAACCTACACCTGGGTCGCAAGTCCCAGGCGCAGTTGAAGCTCCTCTCCCTGCAACGATGGACCCGGCACCCGCACGGTGAATCCATGGAATGCTGAGCGGTTTTGTCTCTTAAATATTTTTAGAAACAGAAAATTATCTTTAGCCATTTTCCTAATTAATTTCGTTAAGTTGACGTATAAGTTTTATCATGGGTATATATTTTTTATCGATATGATTTATTACTATTTCAAATAACTGAAGGACATTAATTATCTGTTGAAACTTGAAATGTCAACTATCAATATGTTTATAAAAAAAAGGAAACTAAAAGAGAGAGGGAGAGAGAGAGAGAGAGAGACAAACAAGATCTACTAGAAACAAAACATAGACGATTAATGAGAATTCATAATAGATAAAGAAGCAAAATGTTTCTAATATTCCGTACCGTTGTAATTGTAATACAAAGAGGAATCCTCTATAGTCTAAATAAAGTATAAAGTAAAATAAGTTTCTGTTGTATTGTATATATACTCAATAAATGAACATCAAACACCCTTTGGTTCTTATTTCAATCTATTTGGTATCTAGTATTTGTCCTTTTAAATACGTTAGTGTATAATTTCATACAGCTGACTCTTACGACAAAATGTTATATGCATTAGACTAAGCATATATTGTAATAGCCGTCTCTCATTAAATAAATATATGTTGAAGTAAACATGATTGTAGAAATACAAATCGAATGCAGACTATAAATACAAATAAAGGCCTTTAAAGGTTATATCCTTATTGCGATCAGGAATTCTATATAACTATACAAACTTCTTGCTCAAAATGGCTGAATGTCGTACAACAGCTGTCAACTGATTCATGAAAACTAATTTTAATAAAGCCAATTTTTATAAAAAAAATTCTTATACAATTTGAATATAATAATATATCAGTTGAATAGTTAAAACATAAATATTTTAAAATATCTTAATTTATACGGTAAGTGTTTGAACACGTCTGTTATTGCAACTGTCAGATGCCTTGAATTGCAACGGAATGTCAATAGGTTTTAATTTACTTATAAGTATTCGTAAAGTGCTCCGTGCGGCTAAAAATATGTTTGAGTGTCAAAAATATTCGCCATTATTACATTAGTCGAATTCCTTCTCGATTTTTCTACATAGTATTCAAATATATAATATATCGTTCGTTAAATAAAAAAATTCGAATGAAGCCATAGGTTGAATAAAAAAAGAAAAACACAATAATCATGTGAGTTTTTATTAATTTTACTACTTAATTTTATTTTATTGTATGTAACCTTAATAACATAGAGCCTTTTTATGAAAACTTCCTATTATATTTAAGAATACCTATCATCGATATAGTGCCGATATAAATAAACATATATAATTGAATTGCGCCCGCCATTATCAAAACTAATATTATCGCGCGTAACACGAAATTCGTTTAGGAATTTATGCTTCCTTTATTTCACCTTGAAAAATAAAAAAACATGTAGATTTAAATAATAATGTTAGTTTTTTCATAAATTTCAAATATGCTTAAACAATATTAAAATGTGTGGGATTCCGTCGCCATTAACGAAATTCTTGAATAGTATTACGCAAAATTAATTTTACGAGTTAAGTAACGCGTGAGGTCGAGCTTAAATGTTTAGTGAACAGCTACATAACGTTTTTTCTTTTTCTTTAAATAACTGGTTTAGAAACAAATATACATATATGTACGTATATATTTCTTATTGTTACAATTTTTGTTTTATTGAGAATAAAGATAATTTTGTCCCCCTTAGTCCTTACCATGAGATAACACGTTTTCATTGTCATTGTCGCGATGATAGTGTGTGTGAAGATGTATGAATTAAAACTATACACTCCACGTATTCAGTTTCATGGTGCGAGCTCCTGGTAAGAACATAGTATGATTATACCTCTTTATTATTTATATTTAATGAAAAGCCACTAAAGAAATCAACAGCGATTTATTTTTATTTAATCGCAATAAAAAAACATGAGTCCAACACGAACAGCCTCATCTTTATTTAAAGTAACGTTCAAGACGTGACGCCTTAAATGTAAAAATAAAAATTTATTATATCGTACCGTACAAGTCAACTTTAAAGGAAACTTATTTTCCGACATAGAATAATTTAAATTTTAAACACGCTCGCAGAATGACCGGTGAATTAATATTATGGTTGGAGAATCTGAAATATATATAACGAGACAGTATCGACGTAGGTTTACAAACTGTTAACGCTACGTATGTAGTAAAGCAAACATGTGGTAAGGTTCAAGCGTGTTATTTAAAACAAACAAACGATAAGCAGAGCTCTTGTGAATTTAATTTTAATAAATCAATCATTTAATTTCATTTTTGGACTGTCGATTGAGATTTTTTTGTTAAAAAAAAAAACTTTTAGTTGCCTTATCTGTGGCTATGTAAGTACAATCAAAAGTAAAACTATTATATTAAAGTAACTTTTCGCTTATTTGTACCATTATACTGGCTACGTATCTGTTCATCATTTATGTGTTATATACATAATCGTGAAAATATTAGTAAAAGATAAAAAGAGTAAGTAAAAGAAAAGAGACCATATACGTTTTGTACGTTACGCCATTATGTCAAATATGCGAAGTGTCAAATTTTTTTTTTAATTCGACTGGCTTGTGCTTGACTGTCAGTCAGTCGACTCACCCTTTTCTTGTAGACACCCAAATTATAATTCGAAGGAAATACAGACGCCGGCAAACTATACCAATCACTTGCTGTGCGCATGTGGGAGGGATTCAATGGCTGTGTGGACGTGAGGAAAATAAGTGACAGGAGATTCCGACGTCAAGACTTCCAATACACTTAGGGATGGATGAGAGGGCGTCCTGGACCTGTAGGGTCTCTATGAATCCGGTTTCTTAGAGATGAACTCATAGCAATCAATACTAACAGATGGTTGGTACATAGGAACAGTGTCAGAATATCAGCGAGCCTTGTGCTTCGCCAAAAGTAAGGTTCATGCTTTCGTATAAGCTTTTTCTGCATGTACTAGACAAAACATTTACAATGAGTCATTGTCGTCTAGACGTAAAAGAGTGCGGGTTCGAATACTGGCAAGTACCAATGTGATCTTCACCGAGTCATACGTACTTTCTAAGAGTATTTAGACACCACTGACAGACGGTGAAGGAAAACATCGTGAGGAAACCTGGTCTATATTCAAATTATAAGTTTGAAATCGCCACCCGTCTTGAGCGAGCGTAGTGATTAATATTTTAGACTTCTCCATGTGAGAAGATTCGTTTGCTCAGCAGTGGGTTCCGACAAGCTGATGATGACATATCTATTACTTGGTTAAGGAGAAAATATACTATTGTATTTGAATTTATAAAATACACTTCACCATAGCAAGGTAGACAGTCATCCCAGGTTATTTTTCAATAGCTGACTAACATTAATTAAGGTAACATAGAGGCTCATCAGCAGAGCGACCAACACGAAAGAGATAGTGATGCTCTGAAAAAAACAGTGCTTGGAGTCCCTCCGCGCGGGAGAAATGAAACTTCGTAACGCGAAAGTGAAAATAGGAAGGGGGGGGGGGGAATCAATTTTCAGTAAACTCATATTGTTTCTTTAAGACAAACTTTATAAAAGTTGCTTACAATTCCCAATTGATCCACCCGTTTACTCTCGCTCCCTCTCTCTATTCCCCCTCACCAAGAGCTTTGAATGTTTTACGCAACCTTGTTGGAACTCGCGTCGGAAATTTTTCTTGTTAAAATTTTCATAAAATAACATGATGACATGAAAGTTTTTGTCACATCCCTAGTTAGTAATAATCAAAATGGCGATGGAGGTATTATTTCTCATGATGAAAACTAGAGATATACGAAACGTCCTGAATCCCGACGACTGTCCGAGTGGGTTGCATGATTATTCTTAATTCTTGGATCGTTTTACAATCTCCAGCTCCACTAATCTAATCTACCTTCACAGCGAGGAACTAGTATAACCGCTCACCTTTCAATGTACACAGATAATGTTATAAGAGGCTCTGAGACTGTGACCTGTTCAAAAACATTTTATATATATATATATATATATATATATAACACAGATTTTTTGTCAACTTTAAGAAATAGAAAACGTAGCTGCAGGTTCAACCGAAAACAGCCAACATTTTAAAAATGAATAAATGGCTGGTAGCGTGTTTGCCGACCTAATATCCTAAACTTATTGACAGATTAACTTTGGCAATGACTGTCTTTGAATATAATCTGTTGGAGCCTTGAACATTCGAGGTCAAGCTGTATTTGCGCGTATCGTTTTGTACAAGTGATAATTTTTTAACAAACTCTTAGAAAATAATCTTTTTTACGGTATTGTAACTTAAAGGAAAAATGGTTCTAACACTGAGACTTCTCTGTCCGTCAGCTGGTTTGACACACGGTTTAAATTACTATAGATAATATATTTCTTACTATAAAAACATATAATAAATTTATATATAGACGAGACGAAACCGCTCAGCATTCCATGGATGCACCGTGCGGGTGCCGGGACCATCGCTGCAGGGAGAGGAGCTTCAACAGTGCCTGGGACTTGCGAACCCGGTGTAGGTTTAAGGCCAATATCTAACGCGCGTTTAAGGCACACCTCCACCGTCCAAGCTCCTCTCTCTACCCACAAGTTCTTGTACAAGGATCACGTTTTGTTTTTGTTTTATAGATACTATGCAACCATTCGTTCGGCTTGCATTAAGGATTACAATATATAATTCTATTTTATTTTAAGACAAGGTTTTTCCCGCGAATTTATTCAGAGCGAGAGGGAATGCTAGCGATCAATTGTGACTTGTAATTAATAATAAATTTTGTCTTAAAGAAACACTAATTCCTCAAAAATCTAAAATACTCCTTCCTGTTTTCATTCAAACACTACGAAGTTTCACTTTTCCGCGCGGAGGGACTCCACTCACAATTAATTTTTGATTGTTTTACATATGTCATTGATAGTCGGATGATATTGTTATTACCTTAATATGATATACACTATAAACTTCATAGATGTGTGAAATATAATATAGGATAATTTCATATTTTAGTTCCTTAAATAAGCTGTTCCAACGAAACTAAACTAATTTATAACAATATAAACATGTGTCACTCTCGGAAAAAAATATATACGTCATGTTGACGTTGACACACTTTAGACGTTTCCAATGAAGAAAAATATTTATCGAATTTAAATTAATGTATATTTTATAGGCTTATCTCTATAAATAATATCTTTGACATTTAAACTATTATTTTCTCAATTGACCTCAGTTATCTGTACAAAGGTTTTTGGCTTGTTATATGAATAATGTTTTACAATTAATATCTGTCAAGGAAAGGCGTCTGCTGACATGGCGATAACGAAATTTTTAATTCGTTAGTCTTATTGTTTATTTTTATATTGATAAGATATGGAATAGTCTGTTTTACTCTATATTAACTAAATAATAATAAAGAGTATATTCATAATGTTGGTATAACGTAATATTTGTAAACTAAGTTGTTATACTGAGTATATGTTATAATATTTATGAAGAAAAATAGGAAGCCACCATATTTAAGTACTGGTAAGAAAAATTTATGATTGTATGAGAATTATTATTAACATTTAATGAAAGCAACGAAAGATATCAACGACGACTTTTTTTTTTTTAATTTAATCGCGATAAAGAAACGCGAGTCCAATACGAACAGCCTCGTCTGTTATCGTCTTTATTTAAAGTGACATCAAGACGTCAGTCTTAATATGTAAAAATGAAAACCACTTATATCATACAAATTATCTTAAAAGGTATTTTATTTACTACTATTTTTGTTATTTAATACTATTCTTGTATTCGGAACCCATAAAATAGTATAAATATTACTTAAAGGAAATGAATTTAAACATTATTTTTATTACAAAGAAGTTTTAGTTGTTTTAAAACCTATTTTTTTTTATTACGTCGCTTTGACAAATCATGACGCAGATTAAAAATATTAATGTAAAGCCATTTAATAATATAAATAATTTATTGCGAAAATTATGTAAACATAGGTTTATTCATGGATATAATAAATAAATTATTATTATAATATATATTTATTATATATTAAAAATTCGTGGTGGCCTGGAGGTTAAAGGCCCGCCTCTCATACGTGAGGGCGCGGGTTCGAAATCTGGCAAGTAGCAATGTGATCTCTTCCGAGTTATATGTACTTTCCAAGAGTATTTAGACACAACTGGCTTGAACAGGCTACAGCAAGCCTTGGGGTCTAAATAGCCCCAAAAAAGAGCTGGTGCAGAAGTCAAGGGGAAACCACTGCAACTATCTTCCCATGACAGTCATCATGTACACGGATCACTGATACGTGATGACCACGACGAGTCTAAAGACTCTTGCGACGATAAAGAAGAAACCTTAAACAGTCCGAAGCCTTTATATATCCCAAGTTATAACCAACGTTGTTTATTACAGCTAAGTGTTACCTTTCGCGTTTGATCATAATAAAATATTCGAGAGAATTCACATATATCGGGTAGTTAAGTATAAAAGTATAGTGATATTAGTTACATTGAGATTAACTTCAAGGCATTTACTTTTCTATGAGTTTCCATAAAGAACAGTTACCCAATATTCATTTCGTTGAATTATAAAAAACTAGCTACGCCCGTGACTGTGTCCGCTTGAATTTTTTTATAATAGACAAATATATGTTCAGTTTTTTTCAAACATACCAGTAGCTTAAGTTGCTCCTTGTGACATTGTCTGTGTGAATAAAAGTGGAAAAAATCTATCCAGCTGTTCCATAGATAGGGCAGAACAAACAGACATACAAACAATAATATGCTTGTTTATAAACATTTAGGTGGGTTCAGTGGAAGTTTTTTTAATTTGAAATTACAAACAGACGGTACAATTTGTATTATTTGTATATAAAATTAAATTTAATCAATGATAAACTCACTGACTATTCGTATTTCGTTAAAGATCTCTTACTAAACACATTATATAGATGTATTAAATCCACCTACTTTATAAGATATTAAGAAAAAACATTCAAACGCTATATATAATATACTTTTAAAATCTGAAAAAATTATATATGCTTACCACGAGTCTACATCGTCACTACACACGAAACGTTTAACGTTTCTCATTCAATAGTACGTTAATATTACGTGAGGAGATTTTATTCAAAAATAGTTAAAACTCCGTATATAGTGACGATACTTTACATAAGCACACGGTTCAGTATCATACAGCCAAAGTTATCAAAATTAATATAAAACCTTTTCCGTATCTATTAATAAAAAAAATCTCAAACACCATAATGTATAAGGCAATAATAACATTTAAAACCATCTTGTATGAATGGATATTGTTATTTTTTCTCACGTCAACTATTCAACGTATTTTTTTTATCTGTGGATAAAACTGGCACAAGGAAAATTATAGACATTTAATGTAAAAATGTTTGATGTTATCTTTATATTATAGTTTATTAATTAGATTTATCTGTGGAATTTAATCTCATATTAAACCTTAATATAAAGTTATTTTTTATATGAGTTCATCAAAAATTCGTTTATTAATGGTAATTTAAGTTTTAATAATCTTTAATACGTGATGCATAGAACATTCAGCCAATGTCATGTAAAATTGAAAATATGAATAAAGTAAGATTAAAATTATTTTAGATTTAATTTGAATTTTAAAATGAAAATTTACATTCTGTTGTTTATATAAAATTCCTTAAAGAATATAGTTTTGTTACGGCTTGTGTTATGATTAAAAAATAGTAATAATAAATCACTTTCTGTATTAATTCCTTGAAATACTCTGATTTCATCTTGCTATTATAAATAATAAAAAAAATTCTTTGTCACATTCCTCCATATCCGATATAAATTAAAAATGTCCCTTAACTGTCATTCAAAATATCGTATACAGTGACATTTTATTCCCGCCAATATCCCGCGTGTGTCCACACAGAACTCGTGGTTATAATTCGTCCAACACATGAGAAACGTCGACATTGACAAAACATACCACGATTCCAGCTCGAATAGAGACATAGCATAAAAAAATCCTATTCCGAAATCTCGTTTCGTTATATTCGGTGGGATTAAAATGCTGCAGTTACCACATGTTTGCGTAATCACACTACTTACGCAGCGTTTAAGGTTTTTTACTCATAAATCTCCGTAATTAATCGTCCGACGATGTTAAGCAGACTTACGGCACGGATATTATAATTTATAATTAATTATAAACACATTTCGATCGTGAGTTATACATCGTAAGAATAAAAAAATCTTCTAAAAATATAGTTATAAAAAGAAAAGTTAGGAAAAATATAAGATTTTTAATGCTGAATAGTAATATACAGGTTGTATATTAATATTTTAAAACTTGAAATAAACCGCGGCGTTAACCTCTGACCTGTCTTGCATCGTTTGACGTTTATGGTTTTAATTTTTTTTTTCAATTATGTGGTCGTAAATTCAATATCATTATGCCATCGGACAGATGTTTGATCATTATCACAACCTGTTTGTTTGATATCTATTATTATAAGAAATAAACAATAAATATAATTAAAAATAAAAAAAATTACCATTTTACTGGTATATTATGAGTCAACATCAAAACATTTTTTACCTTGCAAACAAAATAAGAGACTACTTTTTAATACTTGTAAATATATATAGAAATACACAAATGACAATATTATTTAAATATTCATAATTTTTTTTTTCATAGCGTTCAACATCTTTTTTTTTAATTCGAATCAGCGCCAGGGGAAATCAATTTTTCATTTGTCTCTGATCACGGCCACAGAATATAATATATAAAAAATGTAAATTTATGATAATATCAGCTTACAAAAGCATGAATTAATTTAACACAGTGATAATATTTATGCAGCAACATAAAAAAGAATCAATTAAGATTGTTATTAGTTTCGATTTAAACATATGAGTTAAGACAATCGTGTCGAAAAGTTTAAATTGGATTTAAATTAACTACTAACATGTTTAATTAAGCTAACAATTTGAGTGTTGCCAGTATGGCGGCAATAATTGGATAGATTTCCATAGAATTTTGTAACTCTATCATTCGATCCTCGGCTAATGAATATTGTTGCTATATCATCTAGAAAAAAAAATCTGTTAAAATCATCACGCGTTCTTGGATGATTGTCATGTTAAAATTGGTCTTTGATATAAGAGAATAAAGAGGTCAACGAATTAAAGGCTGTCGCGTTTTGTAAATATGAAAAGGAAATCAGCTAGGTCTGTCGGGAGAGTGGAGTTATCTTCGAGTTACTCGTAGAAAGATGCAGACTGGCGTCAAGATGCGATTCAATGAGGCAGATGCCATGGGAAAAACATACCTAGTGTTCATATTAAAATACATCGCGTTATGTGTTGCTGAACATAATCAGGAAAATTCTGAGCTGATATTTTTTTTTTTCATTATTTACAAAAAAGGTTTTATGTTGACAATAAACGACTCTGGACTTACAAAATCTAAAAACAGATGGTGAAATAATACCAAAGGTTACTATGTATATATATATATATTTGTATATTTTTTTAATAAAATCAAATTAATTTTTTTAATGAGATAGATATATAAAAATGTAGACGAGAATTAAATTTTATCCTTACTTCTAACTTTTAAGCAAGCATTGTGTTGAATTCGACGATCAACTATCTGAGAATATAACGAATTGTAAGATTTTTGCATCTTTATATACAGATAGTCTTAATTTCCCTATACACATGATACGTAACTTAGTCTATGGGAAACGAACAACTGTCTGCTTTTAGTTTGTATGTGTGAAACTCATGGTACAGTCACGGAAAATGTACTAACACACTAAATTAAATGATCATTGAGCGAACACTATGTGTCGAATTAAAATGCAATCAATCTTTATTTTATATTCATAGTTCATTATAATGGATATGGATTTTTAATGTTGTTTAAAATTACTACCTACTATATTTTTTTTTTATTTATCATCGCCTAAATCACTGGCAATGAATACACGTGAGTGATAATTAAACATGCCCTCTAAATGTTTCGCTGAATATGTGTAGCCTTACCGCATTTTTGTCGTTACTATCATACACGAAGTTTTATTTAGAAAAACTGTAAACTATACGTGTGCAGTGTGACGAGGCTAACTCGTGGGAAGCTTATTGAAGAACCTTTTTTTTGTATTTGTTTTAAATTTTAAACATATTTTAAATACTGGATATTGTCACGCAGGGACAGTTTTTGCAAAAAAAAAAAAAAAATCAGTTCGTTTGATAGTGAAAATAAATGGTATTTAATATATTCAAAAAAAAAAATATAAATGATATGAACATAATATAATATATTTGACATATTTTTATATCATAATACCTTTATGTTTATTTACATACAATCCTCACCTGGCGAATGTAGAAACATATTATTATAGCCTACACGGAATATAAATAAAACGGTTATAGAAAAGAATATAGACTTTCTGCTATTTTAGACTTTTCTTTTACCACATTTTAAATTTAATTGAGTTTTTTTCAGCATATATATATTAAAAACCACATACAATAGTTATAAGTTTATAACCCTATTCTATAACGACGTATGATTATATAATGTATAAAATAAAATAAATAATATAAAAATACTTACCAATAAAAGTCCAACTAGAGTCTTCATTATAGAAATAAAAATTAAAAATGCTACAAAAAAATGGGGGCGAACAAAAATTTTATATTTATATCGCGCTATGAAACCTCCTTGCTAGTAATTCAAATATAATCTGTTAAGCGCAATTTTTGCCGCGTAAATGACAATATTAATGACAGTTCGACTGACGCTTCAAGTTATAATAATTGAATAAATAAAAGCTTGTGTTGTCGTATGGAAGCCTTTACAATCACTGAGTATAAGTTTAACTGAACGATGGTGGCTTATGACCTTATTGGTGAGTGTAGCAATTATCACAGAATGTTTGTTTTGGTTTACGTAAAAGAATTATCGATCTGGTAACGAATGAAAGTAATGAATTGCACAACTTCATTCACACAAAAAAAATCGTTGTGCGTTTAGAAATTGTATAAATTTTATTGTTGTACCAAATTTTGTTCGATGTCGAATATCGAAATATTCTTTTATGTAAATAAATTTTAACAGAACCTTATTCAATAGGATGTAATAGTCAAGGTGCTCTGTGCACTTAAAAAGATCTCAAACGATTTTAAAACGACACGTTTCTTTGTAAATTAATATATAACCACAAGATAAAATGCTGTTCTCAATACACAACATGAAATTGGTTCCTAGTTGGAAACATTTTAGAGAAAAATATTTACAAAGATAATCAGGATGAATTATTACGTGATCTTTAAGTCAGTATAATTCGTCGATCGCGTATTCTAGGATCGCTGCTTGGTAGCTATCAGATATAAAATATTTCCTTGCTGCTTTCATAATCTGTGGAGCCGACTAAGCTAAATGCGCACGTAATGTAAACTTCGATCTATCTATCTATCTATCCTTCGAACTATCATATTTATTACGGCATTAAATTGTATATACTTGGCTATTGACTCATTATACCAATACCTTATTAGTATAAAAAATTCAAAATTTTGTATGTATCGATGTGTATGTGTCGATGTTTGTTAACATTAACGCTGAAACTACTAAATCTGTCTCTAAGCAGTAATAAGCAAACGAAGAGTCTGATTAAGGTATTTTTATAGCCTCGTTTATTAATTACGTGGTGTAGTCGTCTGTATGTCACGAGATATTTAAATGAAACTAACTTTTTCGGATACAGCGCGATTGTTTGTTTTACGTTTGTTATAATTTCGTCTCGTCCGTTGATCACGGTCGATGTAAAGGGACGGAAACGTCGTAAACATGTATTGAAAAAAAATTATAATATAAAACGTAATATCTGAAAAACTTAGTTTAATTTCGACAACAAATATTAATAAATTCTACGCGGACGAAGTCGGAGACGGGAGGTAGTATATATGAGAAGCTCAACGAATTAGCACTATATCTCTATGTATCCCAGGTCGCTTTTATTTAATACATTAATAAAATTCATCATAGTAGTTTAATTATGATAAAAACACGATTTTGGTACTAAAAATAATCAAATGCAAATTATTAGGGTTGGCCTTTATTACTGGTCTAGTGTCTTTCTAGCAGTGTTCCGTAAGATTATCTATAGATACGGCGAAAATAAACTTGTGTATATAGTTATATTTCATGTTATAGCAACAAGTCGTGGTGTCCTGGAGGTTAAAGGCCCGCCTCTCGTAAGTGAGGGGCGATTTCGTAATCTACCAAGTAACAGTGTGTTTTCTCCAAGTCATAGGTACTTTCTAAGAGTCACCACTGACACACGGTGAAGGAAAACATCGTAAAACCTGGTCTTATAATTTCAAATTATCAGATTGAAATCGCCAACCCGCCTTGAGCGAGCGTGGTGATTAATGCTCTAACCTTCTCAATGTGAGAAGAGGCCTTCGCTCAGCAGTGGGCTCCGATAGGCTGATGATGATAATAAGAAACAGAAATAATTCATTTGCGGTACTTTAAATTGTGTCGCCGAGTTTCGTGAGATAAAGTCAGCTGACAGACGGAGGGACGTGTCTTACGTTTTACGTGTCTTGCATTTCACGTAACGTACATGTTCGTAATAGGGATAAAAATTCCATTGTATATAGTACTTATAAGTTATAACAAAAATGGTGTTTAAATACAAAAAAAACTTTGTTCCCGCTATTGCCGGAAACGCCGATAAAGATAATATGATTTTAAAATATAATGTTAACATTACATTAAGCTATCATGGTTGAAGTAACCACGGAAATTTTTTTCTCCATTAATAAATCTCAGACAAAACTTCTCATCATTCCATGGATTCACCGTGCGGGTGGCGGGTCCATCGTTGCAGGGAGAGGAGCTTCAAGAGTGCCTGGGACTTGCAATTCAGGTGTAGGTTTAAGAGGATCCTATCTAACGCGCGTGGACCGCTCACCTTCGAGTCACGGACACACAGCCATACTTAATAGCGCAAAACAGAACCATACATTTTAAAGTCGGTTAAGGTCTTCATCAGATTATTAGCTGCAACACGGGATTGAGCAAGTCCTATCCTTTCATATCTACCTACCTACCTACCTTTTATAGTCCCACGCTTTTATAATTTCTTTCACACAATAATACATAGTACACATATATGACTTCACACGACAAATTTGGAAATTCCGTTCCCAATACAATAACTGTGTTGCATTTAGTTAGGAAATATTAGGTAGTTTCATATTCTCATAGTTACGTTACTAATCGAAACATGTAATCGGTGAAAAAAATGTGGGTACTTTTATATTTTTTGGTCTTTAAGGCAGTTGGATTAAGACAAAGTCATATTATTTAGTAGTTACACTGCAGTCACCTTTTTTCAGTTAATACTAACCTTCAAAAGACAGCTGTTAAAATTTCATGATATTCTTTTCATTAGTTTGCGAGTTATTGTGCTAAGAGTGACGCTAATTTGTTTTTTTAAAAGCAATCAATCAAAAACAATTTCGTTTTTTAAATCTACACTGCTTCTTGATGGGAAAAAAATACCGTTCAAGCGAAAAACTGGCTTGAAAAGTGTCATGGGGACTCCGCTCCATCAGACACAACAATAAAACGTTGTTTGCTGAGCTCAAACGTGGTCGTAGAGACACCGATGATGCAGAACGAAGTGGACGTCCTAATGAGACGGTAACTCTAGAAGACATAAAAAAAATCCACAAAATCGTTTTGAATTATCGAAAAGTGAGGTTGCGTGAGTTAGCTGACATCGTAAAGAGATCAAAAGAAAGTGTCGGCTTTATATTGCATGAGCATTTGACTGTGAGGAAGCTCTGTTCGAAGTGGGGACCGCGTTTGCTCGCTGTTGCCCAAAAACGAAAAAACTTTGATGATTCTGAGCATTTTTTGGCCATGTTTAAACGTAATGAACCGGAATTTTTGCGTCGACTTGTGACCACTGTCACTGTCTGTGAAATATAGTCTGTGTGTCTGTGAAATATAGATCCTTTACTTCATTCATAAATAGAAATAATGGTCATCCGAGTGGGAAGCACCCAAAAATACAACAATCGGCTGGAAATCTTATGGCCTCGGTATTTTGGGATTAACAGTGAATATTATAAAACGTTATTAGGGCGTTTTAAGGCCGAAATTGCAAAGAAACGACCGCATATAGTAAAAAAAAATTGTTTCATCAGTGACAACGCACCGTGTCACAAGTCAATCAAAACATTGCCAAAATTACATGAATTCAACTTCGAATTGCCCCGACATCCATCGTATTCGCCAGATTCGGCTCCCAGCGACTACTGGCTGTTCGCAGACCTGAGAAAAAAGGTCGCCGGTAAGGAATTTCGCACGAATGAAGAGGTTACCGCTGTCACTGAGGCCTATTTTAGGGCGAGAGATAAATCGGTCTATAAAAGTGGTATTGATGTTAGAGCGGCGCTGGGAGGATTGCGTTCCTCTTGATAGAGATTACGTTACGAATAAAGCTAATATTGAACCAAAAAAACTGTGTTTCTTTGTTAGGCCCGGGACTTTTCAGCCCATGTTTTAATTTATCTCCTCAGATCGTATGAACTGACGAGGATTTCTATTTACCTACTATATAGCTGTGATCGATTGTGTTACGAGGTATACGTATTTATATAATGTCTAAATGGACTAAGTCTATTAAATCAGCTCTCATCCAATGAAAGTACAATCAGAAGCGATGCAGCGGAAACAAACAGAGAGACAGAGAAAAATTTTTTAAAGCATCATTTTGTTCTACATATAACATACCGTATACTTACCATTTGGACAAACAGACAATATAATATGTACATAGATAAATCGTCAACACGCCCAAATGAGGCAGAAATTGTATTTATTTTATCAATTTGCAAGACTTTGGAAAGTTTTCTCAATAAAATCGTACGAATTCGACGATGCGATTTCTTGGAAGCCGGTCGTGACCGCCACTTACATAACTGTCTGCGCTGTGAGAGACCGCGATCAGTGAAACACCGACACTGTCGGTTTTCAGTCCGGCGATAGAAAACTGGTGCTAAGGATATTGAATACCGGTTTTGCTTGTGTCATTGCGATGCCATTACGTCACTAACACAATTTATTAGACTGCTGATAGCGCGTGACGTCATCAAACTAACAATGACGTCACAAAATCACCGAATAGGGATTTTTTTATTTGAACGCTGATACGCGACTTTGTCTGCGATGTTTGTTGCATTAACTATACGCACGTAAAAGGAAACACAAGTGACTCAACGCGTTGTGCTTATAGAGATAGTTTTTGTTAATAACTTTGTAAATAAATATTAATCTAACCGTTGCTAGCGGCTTTACCCGTGTTAAAACAGCTTTGAACTAATCTTTATCTCAAGGTTTCATTTGCTTTCTAGAAGATTCCTTTATCAGATACCTACTGACCTGGTGACGATCGAACAACTTCAAGATAGACCATTAGATTAGAAATATGTTTTTGTTAATATGTCTCCGTTTAAATTAATTTGGTTAGGTAGAGACGAGCTTGGACGGCGGAGGTGAGCGTTTAACGCGTTAGGTAGAGGCCTTAAACCTACTCCTGAGTCGCAAGTCCCAGGCACTGTTGAAGCTCTTCTCCCTGCAACGATGGACCCGGCACCCGCACGGTGAATCCATGGAATGATGAGAGGTTTCGTCACAATAACAACATACTAATCATTAAGCGGTTTTAATAACTTCTCCACTTTTTTCAGTTGGTTAAAACAATATAACGTAGATATTTTCAAGCACTATCCTTTTAAAAAATATAATCTTTGTAAAATCTTATAATTTTTTAAGATTTTCAATATCCTAATATGACCCGTTTAAAAATTTACTCGCAATTTTGGTTATTGAGGCCAGACATCTCATTACTTGTGAAAGCAAATAATTATAGGAATTATGCTAACAAATTTCAACTTATGCGATTCAATATCCAAAAAATCTTTTTTTTTTTTTATAAAAAAAAATCTAGATATTGAATAGCTCGATAATGGTGAGATTTAGGACAGGATGCTTCATAGCCAAATCATTTAGAAATGCAAGCTATACGCCCTTAACGGATCTACATGGACTTTTCCTGTAAATATATATATAAATATCGGATTTATTACGAATTCATTGATTTTAAAGACAGGACGCCAGCCTCGCTGACGTCACTAATGTCACTTGTTTCAGTACGTTCCAGATATTTTAAAATGAAACTTCAATTCTTCTAAATGTTCTTGTATTTCTCGAAGGTTCTCCATAATCACATTCTTTATGATCCGCACTAGCTGATATATATATATATCTCGACTGGATGCTTGACCCATTCCACCCATTGGAAGGTGAAGTCGTTGGTGCTGAACCCATTATCCTAATATCAGGATATTCACAAATTCCTTTTTTCACCTGACCATCATAAGACCTGTCGTAATGTGTGGTTCCGAGTGTGGGGTCACAGGGATGGATGAAGAGATTATGTGTGGCTGAGATGCGGATGTCGGAGGGACTTGTGGAGCGACAAGGAGGGATAAGATACGAAATAATCATATCAGACGAAGATTGAAACTAGCGCCTGTCCTAAGTTGAGGAGCAATAGATTGGTATGGAATGGGTATATTTTGGGAGGGGATATGTGGGTCTAGGAAGACATAAGAAAAGATTGATGGATTGCGTAAGGTGACAGGTGGGAGAAGTCGTGGTGGCCTGGAGGTTAAAGGCTCGCCTCTCATACGTGAGGGTGCGGGTTCGAAACCTGGCTAGTAGCAATGTGATCTTTTTCGAGTCATATGTAGTTACAAAGAGTATTTAGACAACACTGACGGACGGTGAAGGAAAACATCGTGAGGAAACCTGGTCTTATAATTTCAAATTATAAGATTGAAATTGCCAACCCGTCTTGAACAAGCGTGGTTGTTAATGCTCTAACCTTCTCCATGTGAGAAGACGCCTTTGCCAAGCAGTGGGCTCCGATAGGCTGATGATGAAGGTGACATGAGTAAAGGTGACCGTTGATATGAAGGCTGATAGGCGAGAATGGAACAGAACATGTGCCAACCCTACATAAAGCGGGACCAGGGTTGACAAAAGAACAATGTGGCGACTTCAGCTCGCTTGCTCATTTCCCGAGCTTACTAGCTTAATTTCCTCACAAAAACTCCGACGGCGACCCTGTAAATGTCTCCTTATATATAAAGGTATAATAAACAAGTGCTGTGCTGTTGGTTCGCCCGTTTTTAATAACAAAAAATATATACATACAAATATATATGGGACACGGGTTGGATAACGAAATATTGTTACAAAATATCAGCCTACCCTCGAGTCCAGGGAGACGGACACATACATACAAAAAGCGTATTTGCGCGTTAACTCAAGGCACTGACGATTCATGGGGTTTCGATAATATTTTTTTTTAAGCCGCACTCACTCTTAATGTATGTGTTTTCAAACAAAAATATCTCTATTCCTTCTCCTCGCACATTCACATTGACAGCAGCAAAATATAAATACGAGCACGTCTTTTGTATTTAAAATATCGTAAGTGCGGCCATTTTTTTTTATATTTTTTTTTGTTCATTTCAATAAATTGGCACGTAAAAAAATCTATACATATAAAACTCACATAGCGTTAGAACTAATGACTTAGATGATACAGAAACATAACCCATATAAAAAAAAATAATTACATCACTATCAAAAATTACATCTCCGCATTTAAATCAACATTTACCACCTTTTTACTGTCGGTCAAGTTACCATGTTACGCTGAACACTTACCACCACACAGTCGCGGCTGAGGTTCAAAAAAAATTAATCACTTAAAAATTTAACACAATTTTTAACCTGACTCCGCTCGCGTATCAGATATAAGTATAACTAAGGAAATATTAAATCAAATCAAAACATGTGTATAAAAAAATAACTAATAATAATAATATTAAAAGAAATTCACATAAAAATACAAGCTAATCTAACAATAATATATATGAGAGTATCAAAAACTATCGTAGTTACAAAAACATTATATATATATAACTTACAATCTGACTTAAACCGACACGTTTAGTAATTTCAAGTTAAAATTATAATCAAAACTTTATTATAACGCAACTTAATCGCATTGTCTTCATCATTATATATATATATATATATAGATAAATAATTTATATGACAAAAAATCTTTAGACCGGAGCTATAGGAAAATATTACTTTTATATATAAATTATGATTAATTCTTCAGTAACTTCGTATTTAATTTGTCTATCTAACGTACGCGGGCGATGTTTAAATCCATGTTTGTATGTTATAACGTAACACACGCACGGACGTACACTTAAAATTAATAGGACTCGCCGCTGAAATACTATTTACATTATTATTGATTAAAGCCATATATATATATATATATACTTTTTTTTGTAGATTTCCTCGTTTATTACAAACACACACAAATACAAGTTAGGTAGCTGGTTTATACACATACATTTGTTGATAGACATTTTTTTTTTTTATATTTTCACGTAAATACCTTTTTTTTTTTAAACTTAATCTCATAAATTTATTTACAATAAAAATACTATAGTATTTATCGATCCTATTACGACTTATATCGATACTGATAAATGTTATGGTAACGCAAAAAACAAACGCTTTACAAAGTTTTTAGCTCGTAAACATACAGACAAACATACAGTACAATTTTAACCTATACATTTAATTCCTCGATCGATAACCCTATTAATATCATTTTGTAAACTGACAACCCTAATTTAAATTTTAAGATATTACTGAAAATGTACAGAGTAAGAATTTCACAATAAACAACCCTCATTACAAAATTGCTTACTACACTTAAAATTTAATTACCTAATAATTAGGTCTACTTGGCAACCCTATAAGAAACTTAAAAGTGACAGCCCTATCTTTAGCTATTTGTTACCCTATACCTAACTTACAAGTGACAGCCCTATATTTCTCTATTTACAACCCTTAACATAATTAACTTACAAGTGACAGCCCTAAGTTTTGTTATTTGCAACACTAAAAAATAACTTACAAGTGACAGCCCTACATTTAGATATGGTTACCCTACAATTCACTCACGTGGCATCCCTATCCAGTATCCAATCTACAAGTTCAAACCCCTCAAGTTCTTCAGCCTCCTCTCCAAGTCCTGGACATCGTCCTTGGGCCAGGCCTCGGACTTCTTCCTCTCACCTCCCGGTGCCATTTGGAAGGACTTTGAATCAGTTTCTTTGCCGGGACTCTCCGAACTAAAATATAACCGTAATTATCTGTAAATTCCCGGAACGTATCTATACGCGAGAGCTTGTAGATATTGATGTATGTCCCGAACGAAATCTACTGAACACATTTTGATGAGACTCTTACGTGATGCAGCCGTGTCTATACTATATGATGTTTACTCCTCGTGGACACGGCACCACAGTTTATAGTGGATGGAGTCACGTGACACACTACATCTAACTGACGGTTGATTCACACACACACACACACACGCACACACACACACACACACACACACACACACACACACGCGCGCACACACACATATATATATATATATTTACCGTATCATATGCAATAGACATTTGTTACTCTACACTTAATAACGAAGTCAACACAGACAAAGGTCACCGATAAAAACTAGTCCAATATAATACCACAGACTATAAACACAGATAAGACACATATCCCACATCTGAACTGTTCTGGTGGTACCTGCAGTACTCCGTGCTCGGAGCCAGTTCATCTCTGCTGTTATAGAGCCACACTCTGGCGCCGGCTCGGTGGTCACGCACGTGGTAGTCCCCGGTGTACTGCGGAGGAGTCGTGAAGTCCACGTCCAGGGGCTGACCTGTTTGTGGATGTAAGAACTGATGATTGCGGGATTTTTGTAATACTAAGACCTCATTCGCACTGGTGTCGTGGAACATTCTGCCAATATCTACGTTTTCATTTGTCGGACGTATTATAATGTTGAGTACTGTGCGGAAACACGATGTAGTTAGTCGTGTCAAAAAAATTCACTAAGCAGATATTGATTGTGTTTAAAATTTCTAACAGATATTAGGTGCTTAGAAGTCCATGTTATATTTTTTGCTTGAACCCAGCAGACGCTATGCAAACTTATTTTTGCCAATCTCTTTATTCATTTCAATTTTATTGAAGTAAAACCTCTTATGCTACTTTCAACACGGCTGCGTGGAACCTTTACGCTGAGTGAGAGAGAAAGATGCACAAATGTTGCAAGTAGGAGAGAGAGAGAGAGTGAGTTTGAGATTCCAAGCGCACGCGCATGGTATTCTCGCTATGCAGCGAAGTGATCAGCGTGAGCGTAGTGAGGTCAGCTGGAACACGAACTCGCTGTTCTGTATTAATTTATATATTTTTTAGTAGGGCCTGATTTTATTTTCAAATTTAGCGGCTGATAACTGTCTACTATGACCAAGTTTCGCTTCTTCCTCGCGGAAGCACTCCGCGGGCTATTTTTTGCATGAGTTTCGTTATCACCGAGTTGCTGTTGGTAATTCTGTCGATCAAATAGACCACCAGCTGTCTCGAGCAGCGTGAACAACACTTCTTCTATATTCAGTAAATTCGAGCAGCGTGAACAACACTTCTTCTATATTCAGTAAATATCTACAAATTAGTCTTAATACGAAATAAAAAAAATCCTTTCAAATATCTTACTATTATATATTTTTAACGGCATCAAGTGGTAAGGAGTTCAGGACTTACTCCCAGCGAGTGTTTATTTAATTATTTTTTTTATTTTAAGATAATAAAAAAACTATTGGTGATCCCTAAAATATCAGTTTCATCAAGGGATAAATTCTAATACAGGAAGTTAATCAAAACATTAGCACGAGGCGTCGAACCCGGGACTGTCTTTGGTGTTCATCATGAGAAGTCGTGGTGGCCTGGAGGTTAAAGGCCCGCCTCTCACACGTGAGGGCGCGGGTTCGAGACCTGGCAACTACCAATGTGATCTTCACCGAGTCATAAGTACTTTCTAAGAGATTTCAGACACCACTGACGGACGGTGAGGAAAAACATCGTGAGGAAACCTGGTCTTATATTCAAATTATAAGATTGAAATCGCCAACCCGTCTTGAGCGAGCGCGGTGATTAATGCTCTAACTTTCTCCATGCGAGAGGAGGCCTGTGCTCAGCACTGGGCTCCGATAGGCTGATGATGATGACGATTCATCATAAATGTCATGTATTTACGATTTACACAAACACTACTAAACCAATTTTGATTAGATTCTAGCTCGCTATGAAGGACACGAGGTGTTCTGGATTAAAGATAAATCATATCTTTTATCCTTTAAGATACGTTACCCGGATGCAGTCTGTTGTCCAATCTCAGTTCGGCGTAGTCCTTGGCCATGTTGTCGATGTTGGTGTTCATGTTGGACCAGTCGCTGGGCGGATACCACGGTTGGCTGGCCCTCACCTTGGCTTTAGGGGATTCTGGTCAAAAATATATAACCTATTAAATATATATATATATATATGAATTTTTCTGAAATTTACGCGAACAAAGTAGCGAGCAAAACCTAGTTTATTATGTGCAGTCATTATTTATATTATGTGACTGATCCAGTTAGCAGCAGGATATAAGCGAATGCCTATTTTTCGTAATTTAATACAGACACGACAGCTCAGTTGGTACGGCGGCTGGGACGACACACCTGACGTCGTAGGTTCGAATCTAGCCCACACGAAACCTTATAATGCAGAAATAATTTAAATTCAGGTAATTTACTTCAATATTATTAATAGTAACTAGTGCCATATATATATATATATATATATATATATATAAGAAATTTCCCTGATATAATAAATCGTGGCCGTCTGTTTGTCTCAAACCACGTGCCTTTTTACTATTACTAACAAATTAGTTTCTGTTTGCCCACTCTAGGGTTACGTGAGATGTTTCGTTAGCGTACTTTCTATATAAATTCCTATATATTAAAGCTGATGTAGTTAATGTCATCCGTATGTAAAATCGCATTTATTCAACTCGTATCATTATACGAATAAAACATCGAATAAAAATTGCTCGACAATTTTGGGTGAAACTTTTTCGTATACGTTATATATTTTATTGAAGAGATAGTTTAATTGATTACAGACATGCAAATGTTATACAGAATTTAATAAATTTTTTATTTACATCACAGACAGACACAGACATTAGAATATTTTTATAGTTATTTGTACAAAATTATCATCTACCCTAAAATGTTACAAAAAGATAATGTCACATATATATGTGTACTAACTCTCACTATCGGCCACTCCCTCCGCCACTAAGACCTGCTCCTTTTCCTTTTCCTTCTCTCTCCCCTTCTCCTCCCCGAGGTCCCTCAGGTCGGCCAGCATCCTCTCCTCCCCGTCAAACACGAACGAGTTCTCCCTCTCCGGCTGCTGACGTGGCGGTGACGGCAGACACACTGTTGACAGATATATAACTTTAGTAACACAGACAATACATTTTTCTTTTTCATTAGCACAAGTGAAGTTATGCTACGAATTAACTTGAACTATGGAGTCATAGGAGATATTTAATTTTTTTTTATTAAGCCTGCTGTGTTGCCATAATTATATATAAAAATCATTATATTCCCAAGATTTAGTATATATATATATATATATATACATCAGTTACTCATCTAATAATTCTTCTCTCTCCACGCCTCCCTCCCCTGTACTAACCTCCGTCCCCCCCGCCGCCGTCCCCGCCCTCCAGCAGTTCCTTCAGCTCGTGTTCCAGGTCGTCCACGTCCACGTCCTCCACGACACCGCCGAGAGCTTTCTCTACTTCGTTGTAACTGTCCATGACCTATGGAATTTATTTTTGCTAGATAAACTCAAACTTGTTAAACTTGTAGAATTAAATTATATAAAGATTGTTGATAATATTTATATTAGTTAATTGATACAAACTATATATATATATACACTCAAGACGGTAAGGATAATTCAGTAAAAATCTCTGAGGTTATTTAAACTTTGACTCTTGAATATATGTACATATATATATATATATATATTTTTATTTATTTTAATACGAGTATATTATTACATTTAAAAACCCCACAATCCCGACGTCTCGGTTACGTTTCAGCGAGCGCCATAACGGACGGACGCGATGTTTTTTTATAGATAGTAAGGAGACATGTTTAGTTTTATTTAAATTATTGCTGTAACGTCTCAGATCTCATCCAATTGTTCGGACGCACTAGTCCCGGCAGCTGTCTATCAGATTTGAACCGTATATTTGTATGTAGGCTGTGACATGCGCCTTATCCATGACATTTTCTATGTTCTATCCCACATTATGTAGCAAAAAACGACGAAGCCTCTCAGCATTCCATGGATCCCGCGCAGGTGGCGGGTCCAGTGACGCAGGGAGAGGAGCTTCAACAGCGCCTGGGACTAAACCAGGTGTAGGTTAAGGCCCTATCTAACGTTAAACGCTCACCTCCGCCCTCCAAGCTCCTCTCTCTGCCTGACCAAATTTGAAACGAACCTACTAGGGCCAATTTTAGTCAAATAAATAGTTTTTTTTTTAATATATTGCGTTCCTGCCCTACACGAAACACAAACAAACTCACATCTTTCAAGTCATCCATCGTATGGTAAACAGAGTCCTCGTCCAGGCCGCCGTCTCTCATTGTTTGCTTCATAGCTTTGGCGCTGTTCCTGCGTACAAAAAAATAAATATATATATATATATAAATATATAATAAGTTTATATAATATATCAATATATAATATATCAAACAAGTTTAAGAGATAAGTATGACATACAAACATGATACTGTTCAGTGTCACGAGATGGGACGAATGACGGTAATGTGATAAGGAGAGACATGCGGCTCGGTGCGTGTGTGTGTGTTTTTTATGGCATTGTATGTAGTTAGGTATAATTTTACACCCAAACAAAGAGAAGTGACACTCGTCTTGATGATTATGCTATAAATAAATATATAAATAAATAAATATATATATATATATATATATATATATAAATACACATTATAAAACAAAGTCCCTCGCCGCGTCTGTCTGTATGTTCGCGATAAACGGGAAAACTACTGCACCGATTATCAGACAGTTATCAGCAGTCGGTAGCGTGATTCTGGAGGAAGGTTTTAGTATGTAATTTGTTAAGTTTATGTATTTACTTGTATATATATATATTTACTCACCTGTATGTATCTACGACGGCGGATGTGACGTCACTGTTCCTAGCCTGCAACATGAGCTCCTTGATGTTCTCAAGCGCTGCCTCACACTGCTGCAGCTTCTGCTGGGTCCTCATCTTCCTCCTGAGGTGGTTCTTAGCCTGGGGATCGTATAACCATGCTCGTTAATGACGACCGTGGGTAGTTCACAAAAAAAATCACGTCACTGTAGTTACAGCTGATTGAGACGACATTTTTTTTATCCGAACAGAAAATTTATATGCAAGATCTTAATGAATTCTGCCGTAATAACATATTTATTCTGTATTTTCTTTGATTTCTAAGAATAACTTAGTGCAGACAGCGAAAGCGAAAGATAAATAAATCCCGTTTCCCATCGAAGTGATGTACTCACAGCGATCTTGTTGCCAAGCTTCATGGCGGCCCTCGCTTCAGACTCTGCGACGGACACATCGCGCGACAGTCGCGCGACGTCGTCGGACAGCCGCGACTCCGCGGACATGAGTTTCACCATCGCCGTGTCCATTTCCGTAACCGGCTGGACTTTTTTGTTTGGTTCCGCTGAAAATACAATAAGGTTCACAGCAACTGCATTTATACGTGAAGCTCTAACCTTGCGTACCTCTTCAAGAGAAAGTCACAGTCAAAATTTTGAACCAGAAAAACTGTATAAAAATATTATTCTTTCGTATAAAATGTCAATCTGAAGATATTTTCACAGACATGTAGCTCATCTTATAGGTTTGACTTAGATTATTGCAGTGGAACTTCAAATCTAACACGGTTGCGTTAAACGTTCAACGCTCCTGGGAAGGGGGGGGGGGTAGAAACTTAGAAAGAGACGGAACGAGAGTAAACGGGTTGGTCGGTCGTGAATTTTAGGCGTTGCTTATAAAGTTATAAAGTATGCCTTGGAGAAACAATATTAGTTCACTTAAAATTGATTTCTACCTTCCTATTTTCATTTCCACATTACTAAGTTTTCACTAATTTTATGTATATTCACTTTCATTCGTGTTTATATTCGTGTATATATATATACAGACGGAGTAGCGTGCAGAGCTAGAGCTGATATACACACAAGCAGCTCACCTATTTTCACGACATCCCCACTCTTGACGGCCATACCCTGGGACACCAAATAACCCAGGAGAACTTCATAGACCTCTCTATTAGTGTGACCGCTGGATCTCATTAGCTCGTCGATGGTGCCAATTCTCTCCGAACCAGCCGGGAAGTTGTTCAACAGCTCATTAGCTTGCTCCTGAAATAAGATTATATGCACCAAAAAAGGCAAGACAAGATGACAGTACGATTATCTACAAACGATAACCCTACATTTGTGGTAGAATTATAAAAAATCTATTTTGCCTTCATTAAACAAACCTCTGAAGGACAATGATTATATATAAGATACTCAGAAACTGATTAATAAAAAATATAATCTACTAAAACTTTCGCTTCGGATACAGTTGGCCCTCATGTGAACCGTTAAGCGGAAACTAGCAGGAGTCCTTTGACATCCGGACACGCCTTAGCATTCCAAACGTAAACAATCGACTTGGAAAGATCTCAACGATAATTTGGCGGTCCTGTTACAGCATCCCGGCTAGGAACAGGGACTGAACTCGCAAATAGAAAAAAGGTGGACCAGGCACCAGCTCGGTGAATCATGGAATGATGAGAAGTTTCCTCTCATTTACTAGTTGACGTCTACAACTCTCCTCGAGGTGGACTTCGGAACTAGTCTCAGAGAAATGCCTATTGTGATAATCTAATATATATATGTTAACCAAAATGCAGAAATATGTATGGTCTATCACGTGACGCTCTTCACAATACCGGCGTTACCAGGAACCACGTGGAATTTCCGTATAAATTACAGTCTATGTCTTTGTCTGATGTCCGAACTACATTACTGTAAAGTTACATCATAATCCGTTTAGTGCTTTTTGCGTGAAAAACAAACAAACATCCTAACAAAATTACATATACAATAATAGACAACAAATATCACAAAGTTTTTACAGATGATGCTTATTTTCCTCACCTTGACGGCACTCTCCAAAACAAATCTCTGTGTGGAGTCTATACTCGCTTTTGGCAGACCGTTGTTATCCGTGGCTTGCCTTGCTGGTAGCAGTGATGTGACAGCAGTGATGGCTATGGCAGCCGGTTTGAAGGCAAGCCGGGCTCCCCAACGGACCCAGCTCTCAGGTCCGTTGTGGAGTATCTGCTGATACTTTGATATGGGAGACAGGTCACCATTACTGGAAGATCAAGAACATTCTGATCAAATCCTTCCACTTTCTTCCTAAATCTATCACGAGGGAGGATTGTTCTCCTTGTTAATTAAAAAAAACTATAGATTATGGAGTAAAAAGTCCCTGACATGTTATAAGTGAGACTTGTTCAAGAAATATTAATTAGTCACGTGTGATATATACGTTTTATCAAATTAATTCTATACTTACGCTCGTAAAATACAAAGGAGTAAGAAGAATTGGAATTTACCAACTGTTTAATAACGTTTTTACCTAATTTTACTTATTCTAAGGATAATACGAGCAAATTACAAATGACCGTAGCCCTTTATACAGTTTTGTCTCTGTACTCTTCTGATGTGGCGCGATTTATTTTATTTTACATCTTCATAATCCCGACGTGTCTAAGTGACACTTTCATCTCGTCTTCGTGATCACGGTTGCCGTAGTAGAACCGTGATATCGGGATCACGTAGATAGAAAAAAAACAATAAGTATCCGAAAAAGCTTTGTTTCATTAAAATGAGTACACGCAAAAAGGTCAAGCGACCTTTTCGAGATTTGCTAAGCAGTCATCGTTGGACTCTAGAGGGTAGTTCTGGGCCCAACCGAAGGACTCCTACACACCCCCTCAACTGGCATCTATGATCGCAGTCACAAATCACTTCCCCAACATCAAACAGTTAAGGAACTTGAAGATGTTCTAAATGTAAAGGATATTTAGAAAAAAATTAAATGGTACGACAGAAGACTGGGAGCTTTGACTAACACAAGAACATTTTGTCTGGTAACATGAAGCGAAACGATGGCATTGATCAAATAAATATAAATGCCATAAGTGTATGAACAAATTATCCTGTGGTTAGTATGTATATACTCTGGAGAAGGCTGATAGGCAACCAACTGAGTTGATACTAAATTAAGATATGTGATCAACTGGAAAATAACTAGATAAAAGGAATGTCTAGTCAAATTACTCGGAAAGTAACGTCGAAAGAGACCTCGATCAATGTGATTACTATACTGAAATGTAAAGATTCTCACTGTCCGAGAATTTTTTTATTATATATATATATATATATATCACTGACACTGTACCTATCAAGCAAATAGGTACCTTATATATATAGCGAATAACTATAATAATCGGTTAAAATTATCAGGTGTCACCTGCATAGCCACTTGTGCAAGTGCAGTCACAACAATGAGTGTCGGTTGGTATAAATAGAGGCGAGGGTATAGATTAAGATACAGTCTCGCTCGAGCCGTTGCAGGGATCAGACCTTTGCAAGCAAGGATTATTCTAACTATCTATAAGGTTACCTTCAATAGTATGAGATGATTATGATAATCGAGAACCAAGGCTTTGACATCAGTTACGTTGATGTCACACTTATAAATGATGACAATTAATATCTCCGACGTACCAAATATAGTGAACCTTCGATGAAATAAATTCCTCGCTGCTTTCTTGCTGTTATTATCTCAGTATGAATTATAATATTCTATAAGATTAATTTGATGTTTTTTTGTCCATAACATATAATTTTTTTATGAACCTAACTCACATGATAGCTTAGAAATTTGATCAATAAGACATGCTTCCCGGTCCGTGAATACCGAGATAGTATTCATCACCTACGGCTTCATTAACAGCTTCCGACGGGTTGAATGACAGTCGAGCACGATCCAGTCGATTAAAAATAGAATAGAATATAAGAGCAGTGACATTATATTAGGTTCAAAACTCATTACTTTATATAAAGATAAGATTATTTTGGATATTTATCACAGCGGGTGACTTTCAGATCGGTTGGGACTTCCGATCGTAATCTTTCGAGTACTACTCTCGTAATTTTGACGAACTTGTTATACTATGCTCATAACTAATAGTACAAAATTATAAACCTAACAAAATTTTAGGTGTTACAAATATATTTTGTTATCCTCATTATATCTTAAATTTACTTTCAAAAAATAATAAATTATTACAAGTGCATATATAACAAAAACAGTATGACCACAGCAGAGGTGATACTATCTTATGTAAATGTCAATGACTTAATAGTATTCTGCTGACGTAGTAATTATTTTAAATACAATACTTAAATAAATATCTTTATTTAAATATCTAATACTATATTATTTGTAAAAAAATATTTTAATCTATGTACGCACAATACATTACGATACGATATGTTTATATATGCAAACTTCCTCTATTAAGACGACCTTGGAATTAAATATACATTTTAGTTGAAACAGAATATTATCTGTGCAATAAAACATTGTGATTCGGACAGGAAGTATATAAAATTTTTAATTTTAGCAACTCACTGATACATCTCTTCTATGACTATGTCCAAACATGCAGCGGTCCTTCCCCTCCTTTGGAACACGCTTCTGACATCTGCAGCAGACACGATCGGGTCCGTTTTACACCTACACCACTGCCGCACCATGTCTGACCAGAATTTCATCTTCATATCCCAGGATTCAGGATTCGCGACTTTCAGCCTGAACGGTGCGAATAACGCGTTCATTCGCACATCATCCGACCAGCATGGTGGAAGCTTGTCTTCGGGTATACCGCACTCACTTAAACCCATTGTACCTGATTTAAAATCTAACTATTTTAGGTGTAATTGCATGTAAGCACTGAATTAAATTTTGTATTTTGCTTTTCTTTTGACTTTTGACGTTTTAAACAGTGTGGTGCTTTGTTTAGTACGGCTAACAGATTATGTAATCTGGACAATAATAACAAAGTAACATGTGTGACAGCTCAAGATTAATCTCCTATAGCGAAAATTCCAATGGCTTAGTATAAATAATTTTAAGAAAATTTTTAAACCTCATATATATTTCAAAATTTTTAAAATGATAATCAATTTTATTAATACAGTTATCTTTTAGAAGAGGCAAAAGATAGAATAATCTGTAACCAAACTATCTGTGACGTCCGAAAACCTGTCACTTGACATTTAAAAAAACTATAAAGAAATTGTCTCTGCTAAAACCGTTCATTGAGGCTCAGACGTCACGTTTACCTAAGAATTCCTATTTTCCGAGTTTTCCAAGTCTCTTAATATCAGTTGAGTTGTTAAAAATCCTTGACATCTTGTGTTGGTGAGTTGGAATGCTTAAAATATTTTTAAACACAATCAATTGTTAAATGGACAGTGTGTATATTCTATATAGTTGCGTCTGATCATACATTAGTCGTTCATTAAAGCATAAAGTGCTATTACTCGCCTGTTTGCTAAATAAGGTTAATTACGTAGGCTTCGTTATTTAATAACAAGACCACTTTAATTGATATTTCATAACACTAACCCACTTAACATCATTCAATTCTCGCGCCGCGAAGTCTTTGTGGTTCTGTTATAACAGTGTATTACGAAAACCGGTTTGTTTTTTGTTTTTCGTTTCAAACTTATCAATGATATTAACTTATTCTATATTTTTCATGAATAAGAATAATAATTTGATATAATAAAAAACATTCTACGAGTTAAATAGTTATTTATGACATCTTTATCAATATCTCAAATTAAGGCCAGCCTCAATCAACACCAATGACCCACTTTGAAATTATTAGCATTTATTTCTCATTGAAGGTTGTACTTAAAAATGTTCATACATCCCAACTATCTATCTAAGTTTAACAAAACTCATATAAATTAATTAATTGAAAGACAGAAATTTTTTATGTCAGGCTCGGATATGCTAAAAGTTTATATAATGACAGGAATTTCACTATAAAACCTTATATTTCCATCAGATACTATTTACATTAATCGTACCGAACACATTCAGATCTTTATCATTCGAAACGTTCATGAAATATCGCACTGATAGCCGATTAATTTGTTTGTAATCAATTTATAATAAGATAGTCATTTTTGACATTGCAGTACGAGTAGAATACTTAAAATAGCACTCGAGTGTACATCGAGTGCCGTATATCCAATCAATATTATTCTTGAGTACCGACAATAAGAGAATTACCAAAAATGTTTATTTATTAACTGTTTGTGTGAGTGTATATATCGGCATCATACTTGAGCTGTGAGCTAGTATATATAGTGGAGACATCACTCGCACCAGCTGGATGTAGACCTGTAACCGCTGGAATATATACCGGTTCCAGGTTACTCTGGAGCTTCATATACTGTTTGTATCAATGATTCTTTCATTAAATATATATATATAACAATTTTAATTAGTATGTCCGTGTTACTAATATGTTATGATATAAAATATTTAAAATTTAGTATTTTCCTTCAAATCATTGTATCTTATATAGTCTGCCTAACCTTGGTTATTAAGCTCATAGCGGAGCATATATATACATATATACTAACCGCCAGTTAAATGTCAGTTAAATGTACTATGTCATGTGATCGGTGGCTCCACACACTATACAAGTGTAGTGCGGATGAAATCAATCCCATGTCTTATTCTGATGTTGTAACTAAATTGCTGTGGAATTAAAAAAAATAAATTTAGTAGTTTTTGTGTGGAAGATCAACATACATGTATATAATCACAAATCTTTGCTATTCATAATATCAATAGGTTATACATAGAGCGGAATCACTAACACGCGTCGCTCCTTATCAGACGATCTGAGAATTTACGTATGAAGCAAACAGATCATAGTTATTTAAAAGACGTAAAGAATTTTGTTATACGTACCGGTGCTCTATCACAGAAGCCATCAAGCGAATACAAAGGAATAATTATTCGTATTTAACCGATATAACTTGTATTGTAATTTTTAACATAACAATGGCATAACGTTTTAAAATGCATCTGTTATAGGTTACTATACGAATTCGTATAGGGTATTTTTTTGGAGTAAATTTAACTTTTCCGTCTAGGAATCAAATCTGTTGTACAGCGGGCTGTGAACGCGATATCGTTTTCGCGGTTCGGTTACTATTTCCCGTGGAAGTTACATTAAAATTGGTCCAGACGTTGTAGAGATTGACCGCGACAAACGTATTGACGGAAATTTTGAATTATATTTGTATGATGTCATGAGGTTGTTTGCTTGAGAATTGTGGATTTTTTTTAAACTTTATATGGTATGTTTATTGAGGAAGATTAGTCCGTATAATGAGATACGTCTCGTGAGGGTGGGGCAATCATAATGCGGGTGAATCAACGCGACAGAGAGTGCCCAATTATATATATATATAATCGTTTAACGTAGCCTGGAGGTTTAACGCCAGCCTCTCGTGCATGAGGGTGCGGGCTCGAAACCTGGCGAGTATAAATGTGATCTTCACCGAGTCATATGTACTTTCTAAGAGTATTTCGACACCACTGACATTGAAGGAAAACATCGTAATTGAAGTTGGACTTATAATTTCAAATAATAAGTTTGACATCGCCAATTCACCTTGAGCGAGCGTGGTGATTAATGCTCTAACCTTCTGCATGTGAGAAGAGGCCTTTGCTCAGCAGTGAGCTCTTATAGGCTGATGATGATGATAGCATATACTATCAACAAAAATACAAGTTATGATGCAAAAGTTTTACTAGATTTTAGTCTTTATAAATACTTAAACTTATTTCCCTTCTTCCTTTATCAATTTCTCGCATCTTTAAATAAACAATATTATCTATATATAATGTATTAAAAAAATTAAATAAGTTAAATATTAAAATATAAAAAAAGGATGAAATAATGACAGTTTTTTTATTTATATGAAAATGTGCAAGTGGCGACCTCTGTTGAGCTTAGCGCAGCTCGATCAAGTACTATTATTTTAAATCGAGTAACAGTGTTTGTGGACGCTAAAACTACGGAAAGGTCGCGTGCAATTTAATTTTTTACTCATATGAATAACACAGAACAAAAATTATTGATATTTCGGCTATGTTTAATTTTAATTTTTGGCAAATCTCATTTTACTAGCCTCCCATCTCTCTCTTTCCCCTCCATTTTACCATTCTCGTCCCCCCCTTTCCCCTCATAATATCGAAATCGGTGTACTATATAAATGCGAAATAATTTTTTTTCGTTTCATCCAAGCCACACCCGCACAGGACGTCTCCAACCACATAGCAAATAATCTTATCAGCCATCAGATCAGATCAGATTTGAAACTTAACTTTTGTGTTATCAACGAGAAAAATCCAAAAAAATCTACTGCCTCATCCGTATTCTCGTCTATATTTAGACCGAACCTTATTATCCGTACATCTTTACCCATACTTAACATTATACAGAGACAGGTATTCACAAACGTCTGTCATAGGTTAAGTCATCCGTGGAAAAGTGGCTAATGTTAATCGGAAATTATATCCTGTCTCAATGTGATATTTTACCACAAGTTATATTCTCAAACTAAATACTCGCAGTTTGTAGTATTCCATTCAAAAATCTTATCTCATGATAGTATTGATAGCTATGTGGATGCACTACAAACTGTCCGTGTATAGTTTCACGTTACGAAGTTGTGGTAAGCACTAATGTTAGGTATTGAAAACTTTCAAAATTAGTTAATATTGTCTAGCCAGGTATAATTATTACCTTACTATTGATTATTTATTTATTGTGTTGTCCTATTTATCATAGGAGTTTGAAATAATCAGATAGCATTCCATTTTCGTAATGGTTACCTAAGCGTTGCTGAAGTCTTATCAATATCGGTCCAGTTTCGAATGGAACGAATGAGAAATTATACGCTATATATAAATTGCTACCGTCCGTCGCAGCAGTAACTGCTGGACCGATTTTGATAAAGTTGTATGTAAGTGTATTAGTGCTTAAAAATCGGTCGTGATAAATTTTTCGTGCACCTAACAGATATTTTTGACAGTTCGTTTATGATGTGACAATAAAGTCCACGTAAAACTTCGATTCTCAAAAATTTTATCATCAAAAAATTATTGAAAATTAACTACTATCAACCCTTATCTATAACTGCTTACTTCAAGTTTGCATCTTGACTACGTACGTAGCGTTCACAGTTTTTCATGCATAAATCTTCATACAGTAATAAAGTACTATTGAATCAGAAACATGAAACGCCTCGTATGTAGTGTTATAATGAAAACTTGTATTAAGCATATTGAACAATAAAAAAGAATCTACGCGCGGAAGAAGTGAAACTTGGTGAAAATGAAAATAGGAAAGGGTAGACATAAATTTTTAGTGTAGCCATATTATTTCTTTAAGACAAACTTTATAAATGTTGCTTACTATTCACAACTGACTCACTCTTTAACTCTCGCTCCGTCTCTTTCTAACCCCCTCCTAGGCCAGGAACGTTGAACGAGTAACGCAACCTTGTCGGAGGTGGCGTTAGAAGTTTCACTTCAAAAACAGTTGATTTGTCAAAATTCTTAATTTATCAGAAGATCCTTATGTATATAAATATATAATATTATTTCCATTACAGATATATAGTATGGGTCGGTGACGATGCTGGGAGTGCTCGCGCTTACCACGTAGTGGTGCAACGCTAGGATGCTGTTAGGTGAGTAGCTTATTTATATTTTCCTGTCTCATGCATTAAATTGCGACTACCCACATTTAAACTGTCATATAATGTCCCGCTGTCATGTTTAATGTTGTAGGAACTTTCTATTTAAAAATGTAACAATTGATGGTAAATTTAGTTTTTTTATTTACTTTTTGTCAGCGCCATCTATCGTCTATAACATGTGACTAGATACACGCTTACCTTGTTTGCAATCACATTACATACAAGCGTTTTCCGTATCACATTCTACGTCCCACGTTAACACTATAATGTGGGATCAACAAAAAACTACAAACGCTCCGTATGTAGTGACATCGCAAACTTTGAGTTAGAATATAGTCGTGTTCCTTCCCGTGCATTTAAAATAAGTTTCGTTATACACTGCACTTAAAACTGATGTACGAATTACAATATAGTTAGGTTAAATTGCAATCTATCCATTAGTTTTCGAGTTAGCGAGTAACAAACGTACGTACAGACAGAATATCTTTGTAACAGTACTATCACGCACAAAATTCAAAGTCCATTTTTGTCACATACGATTCAAATGAAAATCATCGAAAAACTAATAACAGATTACTCATAGATGTAACTAATTTATTTTATTGTTACATACGACAAGGATTAAAATAATACTCTTAAACTACCCTCGCCTTCGTAGGCACTGAAAAATCAGTTAGAACTATTCTTAGTACGGGTCTGAAACTGCAGACCGATAGTTTGATCGAGTTTATCAGGATGAGTCCACTCTTACAAAGTCACTCCAATATTCACACACATATGTTTCTTCTACAAAAAAATGCTTTACGTATTTTAATGTAACTCTTTATTTTGATAGATTTTATAAAAAAAATTCATTAGTTTTAAGTGTATTTTTTCTGGTTGTTAGATTCACTGCACCCTTTTCTTTATTTATGACAATATTTATTTAAAATTTCACAAATTTCGACTCAGCTCTAAGCCGAGTCCGTGACACACGTAGTAGTTCTTAGATTATTATATCAGCTGTTTGTTATCCTCGTTGTCTACACCGACACGCCTGCACCGATAAGGATACAAATTTTATGGAAATGTAGAATGTAATCGAGAATAGAGGGCAGGTCAAGTGTAAACATAAGACATATCCTCCTTTAGGTTCTACAAATTGCTTTCCTTTCCATTTCTTTTTTCCTTTCCTTATCTTTCCCTAACTCCTCATCCCTTGCAGGTGTTCCAAGAAAGCCAAATCGCAATAATTGCTTCGTCCTCCATATTTTCCTGGAATGCGTACGTGCTATATTATTATTTTGCTATTATTTACTAAGTTAGCGATTTAGTATATAAGGAACCCATTACCGCTATCGTATTTAAATTCATATAAGGCGTAAATATGAGTTATTGTATCGAGCTGGGTTTGAACCTGCTACGTCCGGGACGCGACGCGGCCGCTTTGACGACTACGCCATCGTGTCCACGGTAATGTTTGTAGCTATTAACAAAATTTATTTTATAATACGTTAGATGTTATGTATAAAAAAATGATTGTTATATCATCATCATCATCAGCCTGTGTCCACTGCTGAGCAAATGCCTCTCCTCACACGGAGAAGGTTAGAGCATTAATCACCACGCTTGCCCAAGGCGGATACTATACGTCCAGGTTTCCTCTCGATGTTTTCCTCCGCCGTGTGTTGTGTGTGGTGCCATTAATAACAAATGCCATGGCACTGGATTTACGAAATTGGCAATTATTACGAAGAATAGAATAATGACGCTCGTCTTACACTAGAAGAACCTATTTTCTTTTATGCTTATCAACATACCAGGAGATGTCTAATGCGTAAAGCTCTTAGTATTAGTTGAGTGGAGTGATTTCAGCGTTTTGGTAGCGAATCGTTTTTTGCCATGGCGTCCTTTTTCCGACCTAAAATTGTTATTGGTGGTCAGATGTGACTGTTTTGATGAAACCCACCCCGGATAGCTGGTCTATCGAACAAAAAACCTCGTCTCTATCGTACACTCGGTTCTGGGATCAACTCCGCGGATGAATGACCCGAGTCGCCGGTATAGCGTTCCTCTCGTTTCGCTCGCTTCACTCGATCAACGGGATTGTCCCTTTTTTATAAAATCTCACCCCAACAACTTTGTGTTGTTGTTTGTGTCTAATTTCTATAATCTAAATTCTTCTGATCTAGAAATTAACCCTGAGATAACACTTATGACCTTTGACGTAAAGACGGGTGTATTTGTGTGTGTGTGTCGCTTGTATGTGTGTGCGTTTTATGAAACACAAATTTGCGCAACTATTAGCGGAAGTAAAATATTTTGTAATTTGGAATTCCCATATATATATACTGAAAAATCGTTCTAAACGAATGAGTACAATGACGCGCCTAATATCAGTTGCATTGTATACTATAACACCGACAGTTCGACAGTAATCAATCAATTAATTTTTCTATTCAAGTATCACCTTTTTTTTTGTTACTCATTAATTCATAATACTTATTTACTTTTTGATAGTATATATAAATAAAAAAAATATTAAACATATTTTTGTCCGTTCGTCTCTCTGCTCGTACCGCCTAATCTCTGTAACGGATGGAACGATTATGACGTAACTTTCACTATCTGATAGCCGGTGTAATAATGTGTTAATTACGATATTTTTTTTTTTTTCGAAATATTTTCGATGTATGTGTTTTTTTTTTAATAAAAATTTAAGTCTAACATATTACACCTCTATATTTATCACCGTAAGTGCTGGCGATTCGTCTCAGTGTTATCTCAATGTCCCTCATTATCTGATTATTATAATTTACAAGGAAATATTCGTATGACCTTCAAATTTACACACAAAATGTCGTATTAGTTGTTAAATCAATATGATCAATCATTTGTTTTTTTTTCAATACTAAATATTTAAATACAGTGAGTGACGTCACTTTGTTTTTTGTTTTTGATGACATGTTTGTCAAAACCGCTCCTTCATATAAAAATTGTTGAGAAGTAAGTATTTTTTCACCGATCGAAAGATGTTACTGTTTCCTAAACATAGGGTTGCGTTTTATTTTCTCAAAAATAAATTTAAATCGATGAAACATCTTAAAAAAAAAATATTTTCGGATTCACTACCCGTTTTACGTATTCATCACGTCTGCCCATGATCGAAGTTACAGCGAAGTAACCGAAACGTCGGTAGTATGTAGTTTAAAATAATAAAAAAAACGCGTAGTAATGGAAACTAGCGAAATTTATTTTTAAGTTACTAAAGTTATCATTAATGAAATCTTTTTTATGAATATTAATTTTGTCAGCACTTTCCTTTTAAATCCAATTCTTTCTTTGGCAGAAAAATTTTTTTTTTTTTTCATAAGACTACCCTCAGTCTATACATACGGATTATTGAAAATTTTACACTAAGGTTACCAGTTCGTTAATCAACGACGGCACTGATAGTAAAATATCAAATCATGAATTGATACCGAGCTCAAACTATGAAACTCGCAGTGAAAAGACATTATTTTTTTATTTGAAATATATATATTTTTTTATTTTTCTCATTAAAAAACAATTAAAAATAATTCTTCGCGTTACGCAATTAATTAACTCAATGGAATCCCGACTGATTGTCCTTGTTTGTCATCGCCGACGTGGCGGGTAGCTCGTATTAGTCAACGAAAAACCAGAAGTCTCACAAATGACACCGCCGTTAGAAATAGTTCAAATCATACGATGGGAATTGAACTTAACTTAAATAAATATAGTATCTCATAAAGATATACTTAATTCTTAATATATGTATGTGCTGTGGTAAGTAGCGAGACTTACAGAAGCTGATACAATCCAGTGACCTTCCTACATCACACTTGACCTCACATTATTTAATAACACCGACCAAGTATAACTAATAATAATATAACGCTAATGGGGGTTGGGGGGGGGACAAAAAGATACAGAACGAGAGATTTTATTAAATAATCACATAAAATTCCTTAAAGATCAATTTCTACTCCTTCCATTTTTCATTCCAACATTACCAAGTTTCACTTCTCCCGCACGGAGGGACTCAACGCACAGTTCTCTCTCTCTATCTATCTCTCTCTCTCTCTCTCTCTCTCTCTTCCCTCGCCTCCATCATATCTAAATTGATCAACAAGCATCAAATATCCTCAAATTATCACCTGGTGATAACACGATGGTCGTGCAGATAAAAGTAAATAACAAACTCCGACACGCCCACAAAAACAGTCACGGAAATCTATTTCAATACAATGGATTATACGTTTCATTATTATTGACAAACGTATAAGTTATAATTTTTATTGTAAAGAAACCTCGTATCTATTATTAAACGATGTTCTCGAGACTTCCCATGAAAAAAAAATCAATTGGTATCTATGATTTTTTTTTTTATTTTAACCTTTTTTTTCGTGGGTTAATGCTTAATGCATATTCTCTTGCTTGGGATGGAAGAAAAGAAGAGGAGTTATGACGGACTCTCGTCCTGAAAAGGAGGGACTACCGACTAAAACCCCAGGTGTGTCCCACGCGCCGCTCTTCTGCTAAACCACAGGGCCAGCAAGGCGATTCTGCTGTGATATTTTAAGCCTAATCTAAACATTATATATATATTAACGGTATTATTTGTGTTTTTCCGTACTATCTATTCATATTTTGCGCCTCTATTATCAAATTTATTATAAAAATAATTATATTAATATATTGGGATAAATATTTCGCTTAGTTTCTGGTCAGGGTAGTTTGTGTTTATTGCTGAGGGTAGATGTGATTGTAGCGACAGGATTTGCATTGTATTCGATTAGGTAAGTTATTTGAACTAATTCGATTGGTGAAAAAAATTGTTTGTCAGACAGACCAGCTCGCTGGCTGTCAACACAGAGTATATCATATATTTTCTTAAATTTGATTGTATTTATTAATTGAAATGAAATGAAGAAAATATTAACATCAAGCCTTGTATAAAGTTCTTTAACTGACGAACTACCGTCTTTTGTTAAGTCAGTTTTAAAAACCTTCTCATTACTCGTCCGTTCTGGATGTTTTTTTCGTTGTAATGTTGTAAATGTAAGTGTTTTGGAACATACTAGTAATTATTTATGTGTTACGATGGAATCTCGATAGCTCCAATGTCAAAGGGGATGCTAAAAATTGAGAATTAATGAGTTTTCGACTAAAAAAGAATTTCCACATACAAAGATTTCATCATCAGCCTATAGGAGCCCACTGCTGAGCAAAGGGCTCTTCTCACACGGAGAACGCTTGCTCAAGCCACGCTCGCCCAAGGCGGATTGGCGATTTCAATATTATAATTTTAAATTATAAGACCAGGTTTCCTCACGATGTTTTCCTTCACCGTCCGTCAGTGGTGTCTAAATACTCTTAGAAAGTACATATGACTCGGAAAAGATCACATTGGGACTCGCCAGGTTTCGAACCCGCACGTATGAGAGGCGGCATTAAGCTCCAGGCCACCACGACTTTTTTTTTAAAGACAAGGATTTAACTGTTAAAATTTCTCCTTAAAAAATTCACGCTTTCTAAGTATATTTTTCGACTTGCAGAGTAAATTTTAAATAAAATATCGACCTAAGATTTATGGTTCACATTCTCGAGGATTTCGAGTTAGAGAGATTCCACTGTAATTCTATATTTTCGTTCTTGTTTTGCGTACAAGATGTTTATCTATGAAAATTTTATACTATTCTGACTCCTGTCTTTGCTTCACCAGCTCAAACGACGAAGCAGAACAGCTTAAACATTTTTTTTTTTTGCTTAAAATCATAGACACACATTGAAAGGAATTCATCATTTTCCATATATTATCTGTTTGTCTTGATGCATATCTAGATAAAATTTGATAATTTTTACAGTACGTTAAGTGTGGCTTAGATTAATTTTATTTATCACAAAATTCGGGTGTATCCGGAGCGGTGACGTTATCAACAAAATAATTTAGCGTCCCGATAACAACTCAGAATTTAACAAAGATAACACTGAATAGAAGAAAAATCAATATTAATAAATAATCAATATAAAAATGTCTTATATATCATAGACTGACGTACTTAGAATTGTAAAAGATTTCAAGACCAAATAAAGAATATATTTTATATAATAGTCGAGTCCGTATCGATAAGGCATTAAATGTGCTGTTATAAAAGTTATCGATAAAAAAAAAATAATATCACCCGAACAACACACAAACGGAAAGCGAGCTGCGCGCGCGCATTTCTAATACGACCCCGCGTCCATTCCCGACGCGACCGCCGTCGCGAACGGTCGTGCCGATGTTGTGCGACCCGCGCCTCGTTATAGACATAACCGTATTAATTCTATACTATAATTTATTCCTATACAAAGTGCTGGATTACATTCTTATAAGCGTATTGGACGTAAGCTGTCTGTTCAATTTGGAAACGGACGATGACTGAAATGTTTTAAATATTAATAAATTAACTTATTCAATCTGTGATATAATTTATATATATATAATGGAGGAGAAAAGCGGAGTCATCACGATACATCATGTGAGTTAGAAGTTTATTTTTCAAAAATAACATTAGATTATTTAGTCTCGTAATTTTGAAGGTTTGCTTAGAAATAATGTAGTGTAAGTGTTGTCCAGAGCGGATTTGATAAACAGTAAGCCGACGTAAAGAAAAGTAGTGTTGTGTATATCAAATATAAAATTATATAAACATATTTAACGTACTCCTTGTAATTTAATTCTCTGTTTGCATGGATATTTTTTTCAACGTCAAGCCTAACCTCGTTATTATTGAAAAGTTAGGAAGATTTTCCATACCATTAATGCATATAGCGAGATTTTTTTTTTTTCAACTTTCAACTTGTTCATCTCATTTGAACCAAAAAAGGTTCAATGAGACGGTGTATGTAGTTTTTTCTACGTTATAAATAATTTTTAATAATCATATAGGGGACACGCCGCAAAATTTAGTTTTTTTTTTTCATCAATATTCATTATTATGTATGTATAGTGTCTGAGTGGGTGTATGTATACAAAATTAACCAGAATTTGTCGTTTGTAATACATATAAGAAAAAAAAATTATTTACGTACTCTATGTTTACCACATGTTTCCAGTCACACTTCACGTTACAGTATTAAGTATGTTATTGAATGAGAGACGGCAAACGCTTCGTAGACAGTAACGACGCGAACGTGTGCTAAGCGTACTCGTCAATGTCGGAATAAAAATTGTTATAAAGTATTTTGGCACATTTGTCGTATTAACATACCCATTGCAATCGATTTGAAAACCTACTACTGGTTTTTATTTCGCCGATCGCATACGTCAAGACTGACGTATTTTCTATTAAATTTATTAATAAATTCCGTACGCGTGTGACTTCAATTTCACTGTACGCTAATAAAGAATTTACCTATCAATGCGTGTTTAAATTTTGAACGGCAAAAAATTTCACAGTGAAGCTTATTTGACCCGGTAACAGGAGGAAACCGTTGGTACGGCTTCTATACCTGATGAGTGAAGGTATCTGGAAGATCACTCCAGCATCCATCAGGATCTCATCCTCAAAATCTCAACTCGACTACACGGTGTGACCTGCATTCCTAACACAATTTTCCCAGGCCTCGCAAGTCGATGCATCCCACCTTTATCAAAATATTATCCGACGCAAAACTTAAGCTCGAAACCGATTTTTCAAAAGACAAAATAGGAATTATATATCTTTATAGAAAACTAACGGTTCTTGGTTTTGTATCGAAGACCTGCTCATATTAAATCTTCCTTTTTTCTTCCTATATGAACTGTAAAAAAATATCTTAAAAAAATATAGTTTTAAAGAAAAATTTATAGGAATTTACATCAATGAATTTTACTTTATTATTTTTTTACGTAACACTACGATGACGAACTATCGATAAAATGTATGAAAAATATATTATTATCAATAATAATCGATAACAAATTAATTATTTTTAAATACGTTATCAGATTGCAGTAAAAACAGTAGATATGTGTATATACATGTAAAATAAAGTACCCCGCCGCGTCTGTCTGTTTGTTCGCAATAAACAGAAAAACTACCGCACCGATTGTCAAGCGGTTTTCACCAATCGATAGCGTGATTCTCGAGGAAGGTTTTAATAATTTGTTAAGGTTTTGTATTAATTTGTGTGTACATTAACGATATTTGTCGAAGATGTCGGGAAAACATGAGCCGTCTTTGAGACATAACAAAACAATATATGGTGGGATTGCGTATCTTATATAGGTCTACAGAAAAGTCCGCGATGACATATGTCTATACCTTAAGGATAACATACTATATCCATTTAACAATTTTTAAAAATTGGCATTCCTAAAGCGTTTATTGGAAAGCTATTTACATAAATATGGTTTAAGTCTTATCAAAATAAATTACTTCGTTTTCAAGCGTACATCAGTATCTGTAAATTAGTTTTCAAATCATTTAAATCGGGCGCACCGTTTGTAAGTTATCATAATATAAGTTTAATAATTCTCGATATTTAATATGTTATTTTATATTTTATGTAAAGAGCTCGCGCGGAGCAGGGGCTGGTACATAGTATAAATTTATATTTAAATGATTACAGAAGCTTTTAGCCTATAATCGACCAAAGACACATACAGAGACAAGAAATATATATATATATATATATATATGTATAACCCTAAACTATAGCATTATATAAACTATAACGTAGGTATGAAAAAACGTAAAACGCTTCGTATGTAGTCACGATGTACACTTGTGTTAGGCGTTAATTTTTTTTCAATTCTTGCGTCAACAATTACGCTATCACAATGAAGCAAAATATTATCAGAATAATCAATTTCCCGCCTCCACGTACAACACCTTGAAGTATGAGCGTAAGATATTGTTGTGTCCAGTGTTAAGATCGGTTTGACCGATTTCAAAGAAACTAGGTAATGTATTTGACGGTATTTAAAAAAAAACTTGCTATAAAAATTATAATAAAACTCATATTAGTCATATATTGTTCTAAATATCGAGACTATCTTGAGAACTATCTTCGGATTCATCTCAATGTTTTAAGACATGAATATGTTTTTTATTGTACAAATAAAATTTTATAGCAACAATAAAACAGCTCCGATTATGCCCTGAATAATATTCATTCAGGACCTTTGGCATCGGCATACATACATACATTTGTAAGTAAAACAGCCGTCTGTTGAAACACTTAGACGCGGCGGGTATGAAGGCGTGCCCGTGATTAACACACCCAAATTATTGAATCGGATAAAATCTTTTTAATGCGATGTATGACATACGAGTTATCATTCAAATATAACGAATATTTTCGGATTTACTAGGCTTTTTTTTTTATAGGTACTGCCGATGTTTCGGGTATCCTCATCTCGTCTTCTTGATCACGGTTGCTGCAAAGTAACCGATATGACGAGAGTAGGTAGTTTAAAATAAATAGTGTGTGAGGCTCCACGTGCGGAATAAGTAAAAGATAGTAATGTGGAAATGAAAATAGGAAAGGGTAGAAAATAATTTTCAGTAAAATCATATTATTTCTTTATAAACTTTATAAACATTGCTTACTATTCACAACTGTCCCACCCTTTCACTCTCGCTCCGTCTCTTTCTAACCCCCCTCCCCAGGAGCGTTGAACGTATAACGCAACCTTGTCGGAGGTGGCGTTAGAAGTTTCACTTAAATAATAAATACGCATAGCAATTCCGTAAATATTTCTTTTATTTAAACACGTATAGACAATCTTAGTCTTAAAGCCCGCTACGTAGGTCACTGTATGTCTCTGAGCACAACTCTGACGTACACGCGGACGGAGTCACAGGCAGAGGTTAGTGCAAATATCGAATATCGGTTGCTTCAAATGAAAGCGATAATCGAAAAAGAAAATCATTAGCAACATTTTATTTTATTACTTTATTAAGCAATGAACTAACTGGTTTGTATTGAACTGAGCGTCTCAAAGTCAATCACCGATAGCACTTGACTTTGGACCCAATGGCTACGTAATAAAGGTCACGTTAGATCGCACTTAGATATGGAACAATATAACATATATACGCGCGTGTTTTTCAATGCTATACAATATATTAATACAGGATTCCTTCGCCCGTGTCTTGTCTCCGAACTGCAACTATATTTCAACGATCATAGGATTAGTTCCTCATGATGTACTTTTATATTCAAATTTATTAATATTGTCATCGGAGAATCTAATGAAGACAAACATACACTCAAGTATACACACGCACGCACGCACCCACACACACACCAACACACACACGCACACGTGTTGGTAAAATAAATATATATCACTCAATATGTTTCCCCTCAAAAAGTACTCTAATTTTTACTCACATTCGTACACATATTGTATTTTTTTTTAATTCCTTGTTGCCAATGATTGTGAAAGATTAAATTTAACTGAGGCCAGTTTAATTTACATTTTATTTTAACTTGAATAAATTTCGTTGTTATCAAAACTTCAATACAAATTCGTCGATTGGTTCTAGAGGTTTTACGTAATATACATCCATACATACATATATAGTGTTTAAAATGCGTGTGTGTTGTTCATTACGTCAAAGTAACAAAACTAAGTCACGTAAGTTTATTATAGACTAACCCTCCACGCGGCTCGGTCCTCTCCTGAATATTTTTTTATGTACTAATTTTTTTCTAAAATAAAACAGAAATGTTACTCCTCATCACAAACTATCTGCCAGTGAAAGTCCTGTCAAAATTATGTTTCGTCCACGTGCACTTAGTAAAAATATGCTATTTATAGTATACAAACTTACAAAACAGTCATATATATATGAGTATATAATATATTGAAAAAAAAATTGTGTGCGCTTCAAACAGAATACAGGTTTAAGTGTGGACGAGCGACTATATAAATATGTCTGTATATATTTACTTCCAATGTACCAAACGTACACACATACAAAAATATTAACGAATGTTCTAACGCGAAAGTAATCATAAAAAAAAATAATCAAAATATAAAAAATACTTTTAAAAAAATTTACTATAATATAGGTTTTTTAAAATAATAAAAAAAAATCTAAGTCTAAACTTAAATGCTCTCTAATGCCGGGTAAAGCGTGGTGTTTATCTAGTATAGTTACCGTTAATTCCGCCTACAACAAGTACGCGTAACTACATACGGAGCGTTAACAGTTGTTCATTTAGAAATTAGCTTAGATTACCGTTTCAAAATAGTCAAAGAAAACTGCGAACTATTCGTGTGTAGTTTATGTGGACTGGTGTTAGTATAATGGTTTTTATTATGTTCCTTAGACTGAGTGTATGTATGTCTGTGTATTGTTTACTAGATGCGACTCCATCGTTGTGAAGGCTGCCTCGCGGCCTGTCGGCCCGAGCGCGCCGCGGCCTCCTCTAGACGAAATATAAACAGGTAATGTATCTATAGACAGATCTATCTATATATATATACTCATCAAATTATCACAAGGAAGGTTAATTTTTACGACCCCATCTAATTAATATCTGTTCGCAAATTATTGTACGTGTAAATCGTTTAACTATAAAGTGTGTGCCGTCCTCAGAAGAAAAAAAAATACGAAAAGTATTCAATGTTATCGTATAGTTTGAAATAAAGCAGTCTTTCAAGGTCTCTTTATAGAATTTTACATAAATATAAAATTTACAAACACTACCATGTACCCTGACTTTTTTCGCTATGCCTCAAATTAATCGTAAAAAATTATAACCTCTGTACTTATAGTATTAATTCAATTGCTGAGCAAATATGTTATGACAGCACGTAGCTCAGTTGGCAAACCGGCGGCCTATTGATAGGGGGTTCGATATATTACAGAACAAACCAATTGAAAAGATCGAGAGCGTCGCCGTACACGACGTCCATCAAACAGGAATCCAAAATGGCGGAGTCCACCCCCCCGACGCCCCCCGAGAATAACGCGCCACGTAAGCCATAATCATTAATTACTTGTAATTGAAAATAATTGATCCATGACAAGGATAATTATAATTTTCATATTTGTTCTATTTAAAACATCGTCCTCTTCCCGTTTAGTGAATATTTTGAAATAAGCAAAGTCGCCGGCCAAAACTAGTGCATTGCAAGGTATATACATATATATTTTTCTCATTATAAATTTCATTTCCATAGAGAGATTATTAGCGAATCACTCATTATCACATGAGCTATCTCAAAGTGATAGTTTCATCGGTAACGATCGAGCCGTTTTGGAGATTATCCGCAACAAGACTGCAGACATACACACATATATATATATATATATATATAAGTATGATGTATTAATGTAAATACTATCCTCAAACACTTCCTCGTTTAGAAACCTTTTATTTCTACTTCAGAACGTTTGACTCACTCGAGTGCTGAATGTCTTTGAGTGAGTTAGTTACGTAGAAGGGTTTTGATATGTTAAAATTTTGTGTCATAGTGCTTCATATGAGTGAATAATTCGTATTGAGTAAGTTTTATTTTGGAGGTCAAAGAATTATGTGGAAAATATATATATATATGTATATTTTCCGTGTGTATATCTGTGTATGTTCGTTGATTACTCAGAAACCATAACAGCTTAGAAATTTATGAAGCAAAGTCTATCCTTTACGTTAAATGTTTTTTTTTTTTTTGTCTGAAACAATTGACTGTACGTATGCAGAACTCCATCGATATCTGTTAAGCGGTTTGAGAAAATAATCCGTCCGAACCAATTCTCATTTTTACTACAAAAAAATATATATGATAATTCTACAACTAGCCGATAGACGCGACTTTGTCTGCGATTTTCAATAATAATATGTATGTACAAGAAAGCACAGGTCAAAACACGTAGGGCTTATATAGATAGTTGTCTCTCAAAACTTTAATAACTATATATACACTAGTTTTCGCCTGCGACTTGACATCCAAGAGTATAAAGCTGATCCATATCCTCGGACCCTCGGATCCCATCACCAACTATCTATGACGTCTACCCCATCTATACCAAATAGAAGCTGGTAATTATATTTGTGTATGTCAGCCATGCCGTGGTTCGGTATGGACATCGGTGGCACCCTCACCAAGCTGGTGTACTTCGAGCCCCGCGAGAACAACAGGCGCGAGCTGGACAAGGAGACGGAGATCCTGAAGAATATTAGGAGATACCTCACAAGGAACTCCGCGTACGGCAAGACGGGCAGGAGGGACGGCCACTTGCAGGTATTTGTGGCAAACAAATTAGTTTTGTCCCAAAACTACGTCCCAAGAACGCAAAAAGGTGTCAAATTTTAAGTAGAATCTACGCGACATGTTGGTAATGAATTTGTTCTGATAAAAACTCGAGCGAGTCCCCGAGACGTCGTTACGGAGGCGTGTATTTCCTACATTATTTTTTTCTACTATACTTTGTTTGATAAGAACTTCTATAAGGTATACTGGCATAACCGATAACTCAGCCCGGCCAAAAAGAGACAGGTGATATCGTGTGTATATAAACCGTCCAGATGGACAACGTGACTATCCGCGGGCGCCGCGGCACGCTCCACTTCATCCGGTTCCCGACCAGCGAGGTTGGTGCCTTCCTCCAGCTGGCTCGCTCTAAGGGCATGGCCGCTCTCGTCAACACAATATACGCTACAGGCGGAGGAGCCTACAAGTTCGAAGAGGACTTCATCAAGGTGAGGAACCGATTTTGATAAGAATTTAACATATCAATAGTTCTCTCTTATCGTTTTGGCAAACTGATTACTGAGTTATGAGGTTTTTTTATTAAGTTGCAGACAAATTTGTGGGGATAAATTCTTAGGAGCCTTAAAGGTCGTAACGACTAAGTTTATTAACAAGTCTCCTAATGTTAATAACTCAAACAGCTTGTTTAAATACTTCTTATACATGGAAATAACTTATAACTTAACCTAAACTACTATATTAATAGCTCAAAACTCACAGAGCCTATATATATATAACTCCTTCATCACAGGAGGTGAACATGCGTCTATCCAAGCTAGACGAGCTGGACGCTCTAATAGCTGGTGTGCTGTTCGTGGATGCCATGAACCCTCAGGAGTGTTACTACTGGGCCCCGCCACAACCCCCACATGAAGTTGACTCGGTAAGATACACTTAACAGACCCTAACAGACCCTAATAGACCCTAACAGACCCTAATAGACCCTAATAGACCCTAACAGACCCTGTTTCCTCCACACAGTATTCAACATACGTCCAACAAATAAAAACGTCGACATCGGCAGAATATTCCACGACACCAGTGCGAATGGGGCCTTAGCATGAAAAAACCTTACATTTTATCACTAAATACAGAAAAACCTACACGTCGATATGATATATATTGTTAGAAAAAAAATAATTGAGAGCGGATTTTTTTTTTTAAATAATATCAAAAACGATTTCACTTTGACGGATCCAAGGACGGACCCGCCAACGCGCAAAGAAAGAGTCCTGACCTCCTCTGACCACTGCTTATATGTCATTCGCCCCTCTCCTACCCTCACATATTCCTACAATATATATATATATGTTTTTAACTAACCCGTATGTGTGTATGTCCCTCAGCCGCCGTACCTGGAGGCGGCTCTGAGTCAGTACGTGAGGAAGCCGTTCGACTTCTCCAACCCCTACCCCTTCCTGTTGGTGAACATTGGTAGTGGTGTGTCCATGCTGGTGGTGAACGCGCCCAACGATTACTATAGAGTTAGCGGCACCAGGTGAGAATGAACCGACACACACGCACACGCACGCAGACACACACACACATACATATATATATATATATATGTATATATCATAATATATAATAATATATATTTCCAGTCTAGGAGGCGGTACGTTCCTTGGTCTGTGTTGTCTACTAGCCGGCTGCAGCAGCTTCGAGGAGGCCATAGCTCTGGCAGCTTCTGGTGATAATACCACGGTGGACAAACTCGTCAGAGATATATACGGAGGAGACTACGAGAGGTTCGGCCTGAGGGGCGACCTGGTAGCCAGCAGGTTAGTAGTGTAGTCTAAGTTCTCGCAATACAAAGAAAGTAATTTTTACTATGTTCAGACGAGCTTATGGTAATTTTACAAGATTCAGATAAAAGTTTGGGAATTGTCATTAATGACTCCAACAAACCATACGGGCTTCAGTCGCAAGACGGCCTCCGGTTGGCGCTAACACGGACACATATAAGGAAATTGAAATAGCAAAAAAAAATGCCAAGCAGAAATGAAATTCTCTTAGTAGAATACGGTTTAGGAGCTATTCTCGGTTTACGTACATGTTTTCCCCCCCAGCTTCGGCCACATGTGTTCGTCGCAGCGCCGCGCCAAGGTCTCCCGCGAGGACCTCGCGCGCGCGACGCTGGTCACCATCACCAACAACATAGGCTCCATCGCCAGGCTATGCGCCAGCAACGAACGACTGGAGAGGGTAGGACATGTTGATTAACACACACACACGCACACAACCATACTCTTAGAATCATCACACACGTACAGCACACACGCAACATACATTCATGACAAAACACACACACAACTACACGTTCACGTAATAACATATACACAATCACATTACACTCCTAAACCCGTACAACTCACACACACGCGCACACGTACACACACACACACTCATAGAATCCCCATACACGTACAACACACACGCTAGCATACATTCATGACTACACACACACTTGTACATAAACGCACACACACACACACACTCAATGCAGTATAAATGCCTAACGGTACATTACATGTTACGCTGGTGGTGATTCCAGGTGGTGTTCTGCGGCAACTTCCTCCGAGTGAACCCTCTGTCCATGAAGCTCCTATCATACGCCATGTCCTACTGGTCGCGGGGGGCTCTGAAGGCACTGTTCCTGGAGCACGAGGGGTGAGTACACTCACTCAACATTAGAAATATTTATCTACCTTCCCAGGAACTATAACGTCCGCTCACCTTTCAGTGTACCTAGATAACTTTATGATAGGCTCGGAGAGTATCTCTTTCACCAACATATAACTAAGCCAGTTTGTTTAAAGGTTCAGAAGCGCTCTGTTCCTGTGTACTCAATAACAACGACAACACAGACAAAGTCGCACACAGAAAGTAGTATTAATTTAGACCTCTCCCATATAATTTACAGTTACTTCGGTGCAGTGGGATGCTTGCTCCGCTACGACTTAAAGAACCACAGGAAAGAAAATGTATCAAGGAACGACACACCCGAGAGACAGATGGATAGATGAATATATGTATATGTGTATGTGCATGTATATATATGTACATGTATACATGTATATATATATATAAAGATAAATAATATTAAAAATATTATTAAAATATATACATCCTTATCATTTAACATACAAGCAGCTGTAAACAATCATTATTATGCAAAATATAGAGAACCTTATCCGTACTTATGATAAGAGAATGGTTTTATTTCATTAGACATTTGTATGACAAACGATACCGGTGACGAATAGTTCTAATCCAAGCGACCTGTTGTACGTTGACCACAGAATTAAACCTCAACAATACATATATATATATATAGGAATTTTTATTTTATATATAATTGTTAATATTAGGCACAAATTTATATTTATTTTTTGTTTATTTCGCTAGATCTTGCAACTCGTCTCTTGTGGAACGCGTGACGTTGTTAGCTGTATGTATAATAGCAATAAAAACGACTTAACAGTTTTAAATGTGAATGATATTTTTATAAACCGCAGCAATGAGGTCTAAGGTTACAATTTTATCCCGAGTTTGAGAGCTGTATAGTGTTACAGTCATTTAGATCGCGGGGGTGGGTTAGGTGATGTATCCGTGCCTATGTTAGGTTCCTGGCTGACGTAACCTGATTTTTGTTTGAGTATATTTAGAGCCCGGCGGTATTATGTAATGTTTTATAAGATTTTATAATGACAAGTTCATAAAAACGCTAGAAAAAATAAAAATATTAGAAGCTTAACACGAGTTGTCAAAGTACTGTCAAATAAACAAAATGGCGGGCGGGTAATGTTCAGAAATAAAATAAAAAAAAAATCTGTTAAGATTGAGGTTATTTATCAGGGTTATAATTTTTATATTTATATGTTAATTTTGTTGAAAGGGCTTATTTTATATAATAAATAAATTATGATAAACATTTGTTTTATTTCATGCGACCAGTTCAGAGAAATCGTATGTATTTTTTGGGGCGCGTCCCTCTAGCGTCCTGAGCGCTTTCAAAATTGAGTTTCTCAAACCGTCGTCACTACGGAGCTGTTTTTTCTCTTCATATTTATAATCCACAATATTATTAAGCAATTCATTTATTTTTCTGTCCACAGTCTCTTTTGGTTTGATCAGATATATTACATTATTATCATTTAAGTTGTTCATTATCTTGGATCGCCTAAACGCATAGTTTTCGATCGACGACGCATAAATCTTCTCATTTCTTATCTGCAACGGCGAATAAAAGTTTCCCTTTATATTTTTAACTCTATTACGTCCATATTTCATAGTCTTCGGCAACCTCTGTACGCTCCGAACAGTGTTTACTGAAAAAAAATATTTCACAAGTCATTACGCAATACACAGCGGACGTAATAAGTGACATTTAACTTACGTAATAATATAAACGTGAACATTTGCATATAGTTCATCTCGAAACATGTAATAATAAAACATATCCTCGCGGAAAGCGTCGTGCAATTAATATTACGATAAGAAAGTAATTATGTGGTTTTCATTAATTAAAAATCAATCTACCTTGATCATATGAAGGCGGTACAAGCGGTATTTTTAGAAGGTCATTCCATCGTTACGTTAATACGCCTCTAGGACAAAATCTAACATTTTGGTGTTTTGTGAGAATTTAAGCAATATATTGAAGTATGAAATATCATTTACAAATATGATAGAAGCGTCTGGATTTATTTTCTTATACAATTATTAAATTATTAAATATATAGTTACAATTATTAGTTCTACAAGCAGTACATGTTCAGTGATTTTTTTTTCGCATACACAAGAACTTCGTTATCAAATATTATGCGGTCCAAGTCGGGAGAATCGGCTGATAGTGTGACGTTTATTTTAAAAGATTTTATAAAAACCGATTTAATAATATTCCTATATAACATTTTTCACTACGCCCACCGAACGATCAGATTTAAAAAAATAATTACCTTGTTGAGGTATTTTTTATTGATAAAAGCGTTTTATAAGTTAGGAACCTTCATAGACAGTTTATTAATACTGTCTTCAGGCTACCAGTTCTTGTAAGTCATACTATACTAACGCTCAGTGTATCCATAGCCTTATCAAAGAAATAATCTCATAAATGCTCTTTAATAGCACACTGAGATCTGTCAATGCTAATTTTATTTAATTTTTCAATATATATATATACTAGGCACCGGCCTCTGCTTCGCACGGACTTTTTACAAAAAATATAAAACAGCCTATCTAATTTAGAGAATTATTAAACTTATATTATGATAACTTACAAACGGTGCGCCCGATTTAAATGATTTGAAAAGTTATTGACAGATACTGATGGAGGCTTGAAAACGAAGTAATTTATTTTGATAAGACTTAATACCGTATTTATGTAAATAGCTTTCCAATAAACGCTTTACGAATGCCAATTTTTAAAAGTAGTAAAATGGATATATGTAGTATGTTACTCTTAAGGTATAGACATATGCCACCGCGGACTTTTCTGTACACCTTTATAAAATACACAATCCCCCCATATATTATTTTGTTATATCTCAAAGACTTTAGACAGCGTTTTCGTTTAAAGCTCTCAGACGGCTCATGTTTTCCCGACATCTTCGACTAATATCGTTGATGTTCATACAAATAAATACTAAAACCTTCCTCTAGAATCACGCTACCGAGTGGTGATAACTGTCTGATAATCGGTGCAGTAGTTTTTCCGTTTATCGCGAACAGACGAGGCACTTTTTTTTATAATATGTATTGATATATATATTTAGGGAACGCACATTTAATTTGAACCGATCCTTAAAATTCCCGAACGCACCCGAAGTGACGTCACAGCGATGACATCTGGTTTGCTCACTTTTACGCGGGAAAGTATTTTGTCGACGTGACTCGTGTCTTTGTAAATTGAATTTAACTTACTCAAGGAGTTTTGATTTAAAATAATAATGAGTTTGTTCTAGTTAAAAGTACTGGCTTTATAAGGCAACTTTATTTTTTAATAATTTTGTTAGAAACCTAAATATATATATTTATATTTTTTGGTTCTTGAAGCAACAATACAAATGTAAATAACAACAAAGAACATTAAAAACTTCATTTATTCAGATAAAATCTTAAACAGAAATATAAAGCGATAGGAAATACATCTACAGTTCAGTAACAAAGATAATTTAGATAAAAAAATATACAAGTAAATCTAATAAGGACTAGCGAGAGGGAAGGTACAGTGGCCTTATTTAATAATTAAACTTTATGCATCTATATTTATGTCAAAATATTATTTTTTTTCACATCACAGATTATCACAAACATTTTATTAGCTATTTTCTAAAAGTTTTGTTTAAATTTAATATACAATAAAACTATTGGTACTATTTGGCAGACGTCTAAGTCTTGACTGGTGCCGGACTTGAGGATCCTTAGACGGCTGCCAAAAATTCTCTCCCGAGCTCAGTTCCCGCTGAGACATACTGTCTGTTGAGGTCTGAAATTTCAATAGTGTTAAAAGGTTTTAAGGGACATTCCTCTTTGTATGTAAATATAAATTATTTTTGCACACCAATAATAAGAAAGGATTATGTAGATTTATTACATAATATCCATACAAATGTTGTATTTGTCACTTGTGTGTGTTTTTCTAGAGTTCTCAATATTAAGAAATTTGAATTGATTCTCATTTTACACTGATAGGCTAATTCTCATCAGAAACAGCAGAAAAGTCAGCTTTAAAGCTATATTTTTTATCTTTTAAACCTGACAATCTTTTCCACAACTACATATTTCTTACACCAACTGTAGATATGAAAATTTCTTTGTTACCTGTGATCAGTCAATATTTTTGCGGCAGTTGGGGCAGGTCTGCTGCTGCTCCAGCCACGGCAGGATGCAGGTGGTGTGGAAGAAGTGTGTACAGGGGAGGGCCATACACTCCTGACTCGGTTGTATCATGTCAAAGCATATCGAACACTGCTCCTCGGTCCTTGAACGTTCACGACTGAAAAATACACATACTAGGTTCCATCTGTGACCTCATCCGCAACAACTTGGGAGTGGGACTCGAGAGAGAAGTGTAAATATATATATATATATATATATTATCACAATAGATAGTATAGGAAGATGTTTTAACTCACATAATTATCTCAGGTTAAAGCTATATTACTTTAAAGTTTCATCAAAATCCATCTATTAGTTTACAAATGAAAGGATGAATAGACCTCCAAAAATGATCACAAACCTTCATATTTACGATATCAGTAGACAACGACTGCGAGGTAAGTGTATTAACAATATCTACATAAAATATATATAATTGGACGATAAACATAATGTTATAAAAAACCACATATATAAGAATAGTCTCATTTATATCATATACTTGTAATGCTAATTTCCCGCCCAAATCATGCTATGTTCAGGTTCTGTCGGACTATACCAACGATGCCACATTCTGTAGGTTAGGCGTTAAGGTATGACAGATACATATAAAGGTGCTTGAAAAGACAGACTTCATTGAGGAACAAATTATTTTCATTATTATTAGGATATATGCTGTCCAAGAGATTTTTTTTCACTACCTGCTCGTACGAGACAACACATCTACAACTAAAGTATACCTTTTATATTGAGGCTATTATCACTACAAACAAGTTACACCTTATTAATCACATGCATGACATTTTCTACTATCTATATGTTAAAATCTACTTTAAAACCTAGGATCGGCAAATTCTTACAATACTCGAGCGCTGGCGGTGTTTCCATCATTCCTGGAAAAATCATCGTGTTTTACGTTATTGGACAATGTGACGGGCAACTTGTTTGTGAACAACGATATATCAGAAGGATCGATTGATATTTGTCATTACTGAACACAAGATTATTGTATACTCGATAGCGGAACGGAAAGTTGGTATCTCACCTGGTGGACCGCCTAGGAGAGAAAAGACTAGTTAGAAAACTGTTTAATTGATTATTAAATGTCGGTGTGAATGATGGAACATCGAGTGTAGTAGTTACGTCCCACTCCACAAATCCAGACGACTCAATCAGTGCACTATCTATGACATCGTTCACCCGTGACATTAAATCGTTGGTATCACCGTTAGAATCTAAGGATCGGTCGGAGTCTTCTGTCGAGAGACTTGACTCTATGCTCGCTTGACTACTATCAGTCTCGCTGTACTCGGTCTCAGTCTCTGATTCATCGGAACAGATGTTACTGCAGTTGCAAAAGTTTTCACTGTCTTCGTTAATGCTAGTGTCTGTGGTGCTATGCTCAGATATCGTGCTATAATCATCAGAACTGTTCTCCTCTAAGCTATGATATGATAATGACATGAAAAGACAAATGATATGATATTAGACGATGATGCATGGGGATTTTATAATGAAGACGTGTTCAGTTCGTAAGGTCAAAACCAATAATAGATTCGTTTAGTTATTGCTAACATGTGATGCTTCAGTGGACGTGATGCTATTGATTACTTAGTTACACAACAGGAAGCATAAAATTATGTAAATTTTACAAATTACATGCGAGTTGAGGGTGACCTTAAAAACTTTCTAACAAAAGCTGACGAGATATTTATTGTCTGATACGTACAAAGCTCGTTCAGTTTCGCAGTGCCATGCCTCGGAAGTGGAGCCAGATGGTGTGGGATGTTCAGGCCGTTTGCTGAAGAAGTAGTACAGAGCCGCGCCAACCCCGACGCCGATAGCCGCAGCCGCGAGACCTAAACCGCGGCTTGGGCAGTTCCTCTGATTGTCCTCCTCGCGAAAGCTCATCTCTGATAACTTATAAAAACGGAATAATCTTATTTTTTTTCAAATTCACCTATTTTCAGTTAATGCGTTTCGTTATATTTTCTTTCATAATCTTTACGTCAAAAGTCAAATGTCAGTTTGTAAATAATACCATATGCTTCTCAAATGTCAGTTATCAAACACTTTCTGTAGCAATATATCAGATTTTTTTTTTTTTTTGTTAAACAAATATTCACGAAAATATATAAAAAATATACTGATGGTTCTTCAGCAAAATATGTCACAGAATTACGCTCGTTAAATAAATAATGCAATCATATAAAAAAAGTTTAAAATTCATATTCAGGAAGTCAGCATTTGATAGCGGGTGGCAAAAATTTAAAAACTCATGATTTTTTAAATAATTTACTTAAAATTTATTATTTTTATAGGATTTTAATAACTTCCAGACAGACAAGTTCGTATTATTCCAGAATTATTATAGAATTCGAGTTACAAGTATTTCTTACCTCTTAACGGTTACACGAGCCTTTCGGACACAGTTATGTATTATATAAGTAGCCTTAATAGAAACGATCACAGGTTCATATATTTTTATATAAGTGATTGTTGTAATATATAGGGTTTTCCATTAAGGGCGCTTGATCTTTGAAATGCAAAAAAAAATACATGTAGGAAAGATATTTGCGAAATTTTTTTTTTATTTGGAAGGTCTATCGACCCCATTATGTATGGAATATGACATCATTCAAATGACCGCCACGGCTTCGGTTGGTGGCGCGCACACGAAAGGTCCAATTTTCGATGACTCTGGCGCACAAATCGGGCTGTATTTGATCGATGGCGTGGCGTATGTTGACTTTGAGGGCATCGGTGGTTTGCGGCTTGTTGGCATAGACCTGCGACTTAAGAAAACCCCACAAGAAAAAGTCCAGCGGGGTCAAATCGCACGATCTCGGTGGCCAGTTCACGTCGCCTCCGCGCGAGATGACCATGTCCAGAAATTGCTCGTGCAGAACTTCCATCGTAGCGTGTGCTGTGTGGCACGTAGCGCCGTCCTGTTGAAACCACATGTTGTCCAGATCCATATTCTCGATTTCAGGCCAAAAGAAGTTGGTTATCATCGACCGGTATCGCTCACCATTGACGGTGACGGCCACACCATTATCGTTTTCGAAAAAATACGGACCAATCACGCCTCCGGCCCAAAATCCGCACCAAACAGTCACTTTCTGCGGGTGCATTGCCACTTGGTGAACCTCGTGTGGATTGGTCTCGTCCCAAATACGGCAATTTTGCTTGTTGACATAGCCATTCATCCAAAAATGCGCCTCGTCGCTGAAGATGATTTTTTTGCCAAAATCGGCGTCAACTTCCAACTGCTCTAATGCCCAGTCAGCGGACACACGGCGCTGTCTATGGTCATTAACCTTGAGCTCTTGGGTCAGCTGGATCTTGTACGGGTGCAGGCTCAAGTCACAACGCAAAATTCGCCAAGTTGTCGTCTGCGAAAGGCCGAGTTCCTGTGCGCGACGCGGAATTGACTGCCGCGGGTTTTCGAGGACACTGTCGCGCACAGCGGCGATATTCTCGGCAGATCTCGCGTTACGTTGACGCACGGGAACCGGCTGATTGTTAACTGACCCGGTTGACTCGAATTTGTCCACCAATCGACGGATAGTCGACTCGGCAGGACGATCATCGCGACCGTAAAACGGGCGAAGTGCGCGGAACGTTGCTCGAACTGAAGACCCATTTTCATAAAACAATTTTATGATTTGCACGTGCTGCTCGACACTGTAACCTGCCATGGTGGTTTGGGAGGACGGAATGAATATAACACACTGCATTTGACAGCTGTCACTCAAACAACATGGCCGCAATCAGCTGTCAAAGTTCAAGCGTCCCTATTGGAAAACCCTATATTTATCATTCGTCCATATTCATAACAGTCCCTTGCTTAACATGCAAAATTGTTTTGTTGTAAATATTCTATATCTGTGGTCATCGGTCATTCGTAGTAAATCTTATGTATATTTTCACAAACTTACGTATTCTCGTGTTGGTTGGTTGATTTAACTTAGCATCGTATTTTTCGTTTGGAAGTCTGGATGAATACAAAATATATTAACTTACTGATCGCATCAGAATTAGTCATCTGTTTGAAGAGCCTTCTAATAATATATTGGGTTCATACAGTAAAAAAAAATAAGTAAAAAAGTCTGCATATATTGTAACCAATGAAGTAAAAAAGTCTGCATTTAAATTATCTCCATTTTGTTCATAATAAAAGACATCCGAATCTCTTTATCATCCTACTAACAATTAATATTGATTTTACAATATTTTGGCGCGAAAATGAGATATGCATAATCCGTAAAGACACATTCCAAATTCAAAAGTATTTTTTTTATCGTAACAGTATTTCTGGCCAGACCAAATCATTCATATATTAGTTAATATATAAACATTAACTAATACAGAATAAAGTTTGTCTGTCTGTCTGTTATATGTATATAATAGAATTTTATTTTTAATGTCTAGAATACTGTTTATATACAAATTTAGAATGCTTTTAGTTGCTAACGTCCATACATCCGGTTATCGTACGTTCACCTAAATTAAGCAACGTCGGGCGCGGTTAGTACTTGGATGGGTGACCGCCTGGGAATACCGCGTGTTGGCTTCTCAACTTTTTCTCCAAATTTATTAAGATTACCAATTTCGTTCTTTATTAATTCCATTCTTAAGATTTAAAAACATTTTTCTTTGTTATAGAAAACACCTGAATTATTTTAGTTGAGGTATAAATAAAACAACATTTACTTGAACATATATAATATCTGCCTCAAAGTAATATATACACACGTTTGTGGCTTCAACAGAGTTGTCTTGGTGTCACTTCGTCACTCACTTACACAACCGAGACAGCGATGCTTGTCACAAGACAATTAAAATGGCGTCGACGGCTAACTATTCAAGTATAATGCTTTTAAACGCCACTAAGTCCTAAATTAATTACTCGTGTCAGCTTTTTGTAACGAGTTAAATTAAATGAAACGAACACACCGCCCGCCGGCCAGCACAGACAACGCTCGGGTCTAGTACCATGCATTGAGAGGACTCGTCCCGTTTGACTCCTTAATGTTTTGTATTAATGAAGGGCTCTAATTAAAACATTTGGTTCTGTAATAAAGGCTCCTATAGAACATTTCCAGCGCGTAATAAAGGCTCTCTCACATTGACCGGTCGGCCTCTGTAATAAAGGCCCTCTCACATTGACCGGTCGGCCTCTGTAATAAAGGCCCTCTCACATTGAACTTTCAACCTCTGTAATAAAGGCTCCTATTGTATTTCGTTCGTCGAACGTCACTATTATGTGTAGTATAATGCCGCTTGCACACACTCGCACACAACTCGGTAGCACATCCCTACCACAAGTTTTCAACAGGGCCTTATTCCTGTGCCAGAACTAGCTAGCCACTGCATAAACTCAATTTATTACTGAATCATAATTTAAATAATTTCCAATGAGATATTTTTCATTTTTTTTAAAACTTTTCCTCTAAAATTCTTCTTAATTGACCGCGAATTGTTTATGAAGGAATGCAAACGCCATCTCTCGGACCAAATGTTCAATTTGGTAAAACATTAAGGGTTCAAATTAACTTATGAGTAGGAGTTAAAATACACAGTTACTGAAACGACCTAACATTTTAAAGCGCGAGCGTCGACAGCAACAACACATGGCACTGCGTCATGGATTTTATCCTTAGTACGGGCCCGTAAACTCAATACAGACAGTTTGCAGTTCATTCATACTAATAATATCACGTGAGATTGTTGAATATACAGCTAACTGTCCGTGTTGAGTTTCGAACCCATCGTTAGCGTATAGCTTAAGGAGCTTCTTTTAAACCGATGTTATACAGATAATAAAAAATATTTGACATACAAAATATTTCTTTTTCTATATAAGTAGCAAGAAAAAAAATCATTATAATTAACTAGACACGTAAAGAAATACTTTTTTTTATTATTTAAATGACATTCGAATATAACACCTTTTTAGCCGAAAATAAAAAAAAACATCTCCATTTCCGGACGAATCAAAACAGACGCGACGCTCGCCGCTTTGGGAAAATTAAAAAAAAAACCTACAGGATTACAAAACTTCCAATCAGCTGGGAGACAGCATGGCGTCAAAACGTCAGAGTTGGCGCCAACACGCCACAGACTATACTAAAGCTGTTACACGAGGCTTTATGTACTATTTTATTTGACAATAAATGCTCCGGCTTCTATCGCATGTGGTTTATGTCTGTATGTATGTGTGTGTGTGTGTATGTATGTGTGTGTGTGTGTGTGTGTTTGCCTGTGTGCGTGCTCGCGTGTCTTCTATTCCCTCAGTTTGAGAGCGTGGTCTTTGATCAGACCGCCATCTCCTTCAGACACGAACCGCTTGCGGCCCCTGGAACATAATGCACGGTATGTCAGAAATATAGATTTGACCGACACAAAAGAAGGAAGTTCTAGAATTTACAATTTTTTTATGATTAGGTCCAATTTCTATATTTTTCTTTGCATTTTAAAAGTTCATATTTTTGTTAAAAATTGTCAAGTAAGAGTAAGTCGTATCTTTTTAAAAATTTCATGTATGTGAGTATTTTTGCGCGCCTGTGTGTGTATACCTGGTGGGCATCCTGGCCAGCACGTGGTCCCCCAGACGGAACCTCAGCTGGCAGCGCTCCACGAACCTGTCCAGCATGATGTAGGCCAGCGGCACGTCCAGGACTATGTCCGACATGTCCTCCAGCACACGAAGGAAGCCCTGGGGACATGGAAATTATATACATATATATACTGATACATAAAATAGTATTGTCTGCTGCTATTCATATTAACACTGAACTCATGGAAGCGTCTAAAATACCTACATAAAAAAGCAATTCTTAAAATGTATGTCCGTCTGTTAGTTCTGACTAATCTCTGGGAGGGCTGAATCGGATTTGATGGCAATTTTTCTCTCAAATAGGTAATATCATAATTTGAAACGAAAACATTCTCAAGTCCACTAAATGATTACTGAGCTTCTACTCATCCAATTAAATGCAGACTATCAAAATGATATTGCCACCAGCTCTGGCTTTCATAGTCATCTTCGAGAAATACGATGAAAACTCATGGCACTCATCTGGTTTTATAGGTGAGTAAAGCTACTGTGTATATATCCATGACTTCATCATGTGTACTCCACATACCCTGTCCATCTGGTCTGGTGTCACGATGACACATCGTCTCAGCTCGGCTAGGAAGGTACAGAGCTGTTCCTCTACGCTCGAGTTTATGGCTTCCACCGCTAGTAGCACCGTCTGGAGATTGTAGGAATATACATGGGGATAGTATTTTATGACACTGAGACATATATATATATATATATATAATCCATTATGAACGAGTATGTTTTATGCTATTAAATATCTACTAACCTCATAGACCAGCTCATGGTGGAAGTGTGGAACTTCCAGGTCTCTGACACAGCGCATCGCCTCAGCCAGGTCCCCAGATGTAAGATACTCCTTCAGCAACAGCTGGATCTGACGAATCAGGGATTTGACCGGCCTGGGTGTGATAGAGACAATCAGATATATATACATGAAACAAAAAAAGTTACAGAGACCCTGTCTGTTAGGAAGTATGTTAAGAAATTGCTCTTAGAAAGTAGTCATTTCATTCTGTATATAGCCTATTAAAAATGATACATACGATACAGCCTTAAAGAGATGACCTTTTTAGTCTGTATATAGCTTTATGAAATGTCATTTTTAATCTGTGTATCCGTAATTATTAAACTCCAAGTATCTAACGTCACCTGATGCCACCTCCGACCCCCCATATATTGTCCAGCCTCACCAGCCCCTGCTTCATTGACAGAAGAGTCTCCGCCCTGTTTATTGCTTGTCTGAAAGTTATATAACGAAATATATTATATTATTCTCTACTAATACGAATTGTTTGATGTAAAAAAAATATATATATATATATTGATTTTCTTCCACGAGACCAGGCTCTAGTGATTCCACATACAAATGGTATACGCCTAAACATAATCTATTAACCCCGTATTAAGTGTATGTAACCCCGGCTTAAATGTGGGTTGTGACCCACAAGATCATGACCTATTCGGCTAAATATAGACCTGTAATTCTACTGTAATCTATTGACCTGGCTGACGAGTTAAGATCAGCCCCAGTCTTGGATTGCACGAACTTCGGCGGCAGGCAGTCGTCGGCGACACAGCGAGCTATGAAGTTGGACATCAGCACAGCAGCTTCAGGCGTGTCCAGCACCAGGTCCGGGAGCTTCTCCAGCAGACGCTCGAACGCTGGAAATGTTACCATGATAATATTAAAAGATTATAATAAATAGTTATAAAAATAATGAATTAATTTGGGGTAATTTGGATTTATAGTAACTAAAGCTTTATGTGACAGATACGTTAGTGACTAAGTGATTTTACCATAAGTTTGTGGTGTGTGTGTGTGCGTATGTGCTTGCTGTGTGTGTGTGTGTTTGCTTGTGTGTGCGTACGTGCATGAATGCGTATGTGTGTGTGTGTATCCCATACCGTAGGCTATATCCTTAGCAGAGAACACCCTGCCGTACAGATCAGATATAAGTACGGAGGCCATCTCACAGTGTGAGGGTTTGTGGTCAAGCGCTATCTCGATGATTGTTTCACAGACCTGGAAATGGTGGGATCATTACCTCTGGACTTTATATTAAGATTTAGTTTAGTATATAGGGGTCCAGGGCCCAGGTCTTAAAGGTATCTCACCAGGTGACTCCTGGAGGCTGTGACGAACTCCAGCAGGTCTTCAGCAGCTGCATTAGTGTCACCATGCTCGAAGTACTCCAGGATGACCGGTTCAGATTTGCGCTGGAAATATTTTTTATATAAAATGATATATGTACGGTCGTGGGTTTGTTTGTGTGAGATAATCTCGGGAACTAGCGGTTTCTATTGAACAGCTGATCCGCTGATATGTAACGGTAGGTGGCGAAGGTTATATAGGAAATTTTTATAGAGGGTCTGATAAATTCAACATTTATACACGCATGTGTGTGTGTTTGTGTGTGTGGGCGCGCGCGCGCGTGTGTGTGTGCGTGCGCGTGTGTGTTGGGAAGGGAGGGGGGCAAAAAATTATATGGAAAGGCCTTCCTTATAGTTTTAAGTTTTAACAGATGTAGTAACTAGTAAGAGTGTTAGTCGACCGTAAGTGTTTGTTCGTTTGTATGTTCGCAACTTTCTCAGTATAAATGCTATTACGATAACGATGAGCTCTCCTTTATTAGGTTAGGTAATTAATAGGAACGATTTTGTTCATAGCATACCTCTATGTAAAAAATATATTACAGAGACAGATATATAAAAAAAAGCATTATCTCTTACAAAAACTTTGTATGTTATTATACGATAATATCAACGTAGATTTATGAATGAAACTGTAAACTCTCCGTATTCAGTGTGACAACACACTCGTGGTAAGGATAGCTTTTGATTTATCAATTAAATTATATATATATATATATATATGCAGAACATTAAACTGTGCTAAATATGACTGCGACCTCATTAGACCGGGTCAAGACTCTTAATCTAGATGCGGGGAAAAAATATCTCAACAGATTAATCTCGAATTTAGCAATTCTTCAACATTTACCACACTTAGTACGGAACACTTTGTGAGCAATATTAGAATTGAATTGAATAAAAAAATTATTATTATAACGAACAAACTGTCGGTTTCGAAGCGAGTCTCTCCAGCCTCAGGGAGAGTGATCTTTAAGCCCAGCATCTCATATTTGATCCAATCACTATATATTCTTAGTTTGACACAGTTCCAAGGCTTGACGTGACCGCTTTTAACGAGTTCGTTGACATGAGAGCGTTCACATTGATAAACGGCAGCGGGTATATGTGCTATACGTACATATATATCTTTGTATTCGACCTCCTTTGATTGCACCTTCATTGTTACTTACGTGAAAAGTTAATTTGCTTAATATAATATTATGAACTAACTGTAAGCGACATGTTTTGTCATATGACTCAATACAACATACGGGTACAGTGACGTGTACCCGAGGGAAATACATGTATAATTCCCTAACAATCGCTATCCGCTTCCGCTTGAAATATAACCCGATCCTGTACGTGAGCGTGTCGCAATCAAAACATTACAAGACAACAATACAGACGCCATGTTGGTTACGTTATTTTTATTTATATAATACTAGATCTTCCCGCGGTTTCGCCCGTACGAAATTATAATTATTTAAAAAAAAATACAAGCACGTCTTTAAACTTTAAAGTATCCAAAGTCACTCTTTATTACATGAGCTATAGATTATCGAAAATCCCCACAAAATCGGTCCAGTCGTTTCATAGATTGGCCTGAACAAACAGTTCTATACGATTGATGTTATATGCACGGCGTGCATAATGCATGCATGCTGTTATTTGAATATCACAAACAGAAAGTACATTATATATATATATATATATTTTACACATATATGTTTCAATGTCCAATATTTTCTATTTAATTTAATTACTTAACGTATATATATATCGAGATGATGTATGATATAAAATTATCGACAGCAGAACCTCCTTTTTTTGAACTTCGGTTAAGAAACAAAAACAAACAAAAAATAAAAAAAACAATCTGTAGGCATGTGTATTTTACATACAGCCGAAGTCAGTAGCACAAAGGAACAAAATACTCATTTATCCATAATCAGAATTACCCATCTCTTTACCCATCTGTATAACAAACACAAGGTATCATCGTCACTACACACGATACGTCTCCCGTTACACATTCAATAACTTAAGTCAATACTATAGTGTGATATGATTTACGTATCAAAACTGATAACGCTACGTATTTAGTATGACGCGAACTTGGAGTAAGCGTGGTGTGATACTCACCACAATATCCTCAGGATCGGCCTCCACTATGACCTGCTTGAACTCCACGTCACCGTTGACGGCCTCGGAGTCGTAGTTGGGGTCATTCGCGTCCTCCACATACTCCTCCAACAGCTCAGACCCAGGAACACCCCACACGCCCTTACCCCCAGCACCACCTTAGTTAATCATCAATCATTAATGTCAGGGAATACTTTCATTTGACACCCATTTTAACATCCGCCATTTTGGATTTTCCGCCATATTGAATCTGGTATGACGTCACAGATAATAATACCTTATATTAACTAAACTAGTATATAAATGTCATCATTAATATAAAGAATTCTGCTTCAAAATCAAGTTTTAAGATTACACTGGAACACGTTGCATACATACATACATACGCTGCAAACTAATTAGAAATTGCAAAACAGTACGTTTCTTAAACGGTGTTACAGATAACATTTAAACTGTAGGTGAGTAGTTCAAGAACAGAAACAAATACTAAGGGTATTTCTTTTATCTATACAACAAATTTTCGAAAATTTTATGAAGAACAATACTTAAGATAACGAAGTTAATTTCGGAAAAAAACCGATCAATTTAAAAACATTTACATCAAAATCGATCCGGCTATATATGTAGGTTAGATAAAACGTGATAAAGTTCCACCAAACATTCAAGACCTTCCTATAAGAAATAATTAAAGTGAAATAAAAAAAAAATGCTATTGAATAAAGGGTGTGACGCGGTTCATGAAATTCTGGTTTGAAAAAATGTGAATTTTCTTGAAGCGACAACTTCTTATGGGAGGGTAGACCGTTTCGTAACGTAACGCGTTACGCGTTACGGCACTGAGTCTGTTGTCCCTCTCTCTCATATAGGGTATCAGTATTACACGCGTTCAAAGTGTATATAGTAAATTTAGATTAATTCATAAACATAATATAAATTTAACGTATGTAAAATAAAATTAATAAAAAAAAATTGTTTTAATATTGATTAAAATATCCCATCATATCATATCGTATCGTATCATATCATATCATACTTCTTATTCAAAAGTTTATACGCTTAGTATTACAATGCGTTAAAGCGATGTTGAGTGAAAACGTAACGCAACCTCTGGAACTCAACATTCCAGGTGCTTCATCCAGTTCCAGGCTTCTGGTTACATCCAGCTTTTTAAAATGAATTATTCTTAACATATTTCCTATTTGAATATTAATATAAATATATATACAGCGACGAAATATTCATCACATAAAAAAAATAATTTACAAGCCATAGATAAGACGCAAACGAAAAAAAAAACATAAATAATTAAATACCACTTCACCGCATATAATAATGCCTTAGTGTTTATTTTGGTATTGTTATCAGTAGCTGGGTGTGTTATCACCATTCATGGCTTGGCTTGAGGGCAATAATAAAATATATATATATATATATATATATATATGAAAAATATTCTAAGTATTTACTGGTATTTAAAAAGTGACAAAACTTCTCAGCATTCCATGGATTCACCGTGCGGGTGCCGGGTCCATCGCTGCAGGGAGAGGAGCTTCAACAGCGCCTGGGACTAAACCGGGTGTATGTTTAAGGCCCAGCTCCTCTCCGTACCTATTAACTACTAAACAGGTATCAAGTCTAGTACTCCACCCATCTAGGCGACTTCATTGAATCTCTTTAAAGTAGTCTTCCCTAAATAAAGATATAGCTAAATAGAGAATGTCATCTAAATATGTTTAGTCTATAAGTCTTATTGATGGACAGACAAACACACAAAACGGAATAAACTTGTGGTATATGTATTATCAGATAGTCTAATATACTGGGGCACGACCTAAAATCAGACTCGCTGCTCACAAATTTTTGAATAAACATATAAATGTACATCATCATCAGCCTATCGGAGCCCGCTGCTGAGCAAAGGCCTCTTCTCACATGGAGAAGGTTAGAGCATTAATCACCACCTTCGCTCAAGGTGGATTGGCGATTGCAAACTTATAATTTAATATCATAAGCCCAGGTTTCCTTACGATGTTTTCTTTCACCGTCTATCAGTGGTGTCCAAATACTCTTAGAAAGTACATATGACTCGGAGAAATCATGTTGGTTCTTGCCAGGTTTCTAACCCGCACCCTCATGCACAAGAGGCAGACTTTTAACTTCTAGGCGACCACAACTTCATATAACATGTACTTATAATAATATAAATGTAGGTATATGAATTAAATTATAACTGATAGTTTCTAGTTTGACCATACAAACACGTACTAAGGATAACTAATGGCTATACTGGCAATGTCTTAATCATTTTATATAAACAAAAAATTGTACGAAAAATATTATTTAGATTTCTTTAAATTACATAAGTTAATTTTAAAAATTTAAATCACCTAATAGTTGTTTTAAATTTAGGAATATAACAGGCAATGCCCGGATAACTAACTAGTTGTATATATGTTTGTTAAAAATGATTACATTATAATAAAAATTATAAAATATTTTTATTTATTAATAAATTTTAATTTATAAGTAATTCTGTTCATTATCTATAATAACTGGCATTATTTGAAAAACCTTTGTATATATATTTTTATAATCTATAATAATATGTCAATTTAATTTAAAGTAACTACGTTTCTATTTCATTAAAATAAACGCAATATAATTCTATTTATACGGAAGGCATTTTATTTTCTAATAATCCCGAGTCCACAAGGTCGAAAAACATTCGCAACCTTGATACAACCAAAATATTGTTTCGCGCGTAAAATATTTTTACATATATATACATAGATATAAAACGTTTAGAGATTAGTTACTGGACGTATATTAATTAATTTTTAATCGGACGCCCTACATAGCCTTGATAGTCGAAAGTTGTTTACAAATAGCAGGCGTTGCGTAACAAGTCATTCAACTATCATATTGAGATGCATAACCTACCCTAAACATTGATGCTGTATTGCGCAAAAGTGTTTGACCTTGAACACCAAAATGCCGCACGTAAATAAAGGCAAGCCGGTAAACAAAACATGTATTGCTACGGTTTCAGTGTGGACAAAATCCAGAACGTTCTATTGTGTATGGAAATAGAATTGTATTTATATTCATAAGCTCACCTTTCTTTGGCAGTCCCCTGCCGTGACCATTGCGCGGCCGGCGGCTGTTTTTCCAACTGCGATACTTAGGTAGAGGTGTGGTGCCGGGGCTTGTGCCTTCTTTGCTGTTGCTGCGGGTGTATTTTTTATTTTTGCGTCTTAGTTTCTCCGTATGAGAGCCGGTGGCGTCCCCAGCGCCGCCATCCGCGATTTGTTTCACATTCTCATCCGCGGCCACGTTTTCCGAATCGGATGCGGCGCGATCAACTTCCATCGCGGCGACAACAACCGGCTTCGGGTGGGACAGGGAGGAAGAAAAACGCTTTTTAAGGCAACCGACAGCCAATCCACTTGGATTCTACTAGGAAAAATAGTTGATAGCGTCAAAGAGCAATCATAAACAAAGGGGATACTGATTTCATACAGCCTGCGTATTTGTTTTGAGTATCGGAACACATTGACTATTGACTGAAGTTAGCTAAATAACATGAAACTACGTCAATTGTACCAACTTAAAGATAATTCAAGGTTAAATTTATTCTTACTCTATATTGAAACAACATAGTTTATCAGTTTGATATATTTTTTTGTAACATTATATATTTTAGTTATTTATTTAATATATAAATAATAAAAAATAAATAGATAGTTATGATTGTTAGATAATGGCCTCAAATATTCAATATATATAAAAAGACTTGAACATGACTATATCATTTAGGTCATTTTGTTGCAAGGCTACAATTTACAAGTTTGACAACTTAAAGAACTTATTTGTAAATAGAAAAAAAAGTAAACATGTTTAATTTAATTATATAACTAATAATTTGTTTCTGCTTGTAGGGTTGATTTATAGTTAATATTAAAGTTTCCATTTTTTTTTCAATACTATACGTATGTTTCATTTATAAGCTGTTATTTTCTACACATGTCAACTGTAAATGTGTTATTTGTAAATTGACAATTGGTCCTTATCATGTTGTAGAGTTTAAAATTATTTTAAGTTAAAGTTCACATTAATATTAAATTATCGTATAAATTACAAGTAAAGAAATGAAAAGTATAAAAAACGTTTTCGCATCAAAGTTTCGTTTATTAAATTCTCAAGAGAACAGCGAAGAGATAATTTGGTCAAGTGATTCCAGTGACAACGAAACATCTTACAAAGAAAACAGCCTCAATAAGTGCAACAAAATTATAAACAGGAAAAGAAAACGTTCTAATAAAAGACATTTCAATGTTTCCAACCTAGACATATCTTTCACCGAGTCCCAGGACGTTGCGAAAAGTTCGAAAATAGATGCAATTTGTAAAAATAATGCAGTATCACCAATAATTAGTTCAGGAAATATTAAAAAGACTCTTGCATTAAGTCCGATACTTCCGTTGAAACGTGACTCCCCTCAAATAAAAGTAAAAAAGAAATTATTCAGCACTAGCCAAGAGCATAACTATGAACGAAGTTTATCCGAAGGATGCAATACATTAAAAAAAAGTAATAGAACCTTAAAAGAATATACTACAAATAATGCTGGCGACTTCAGCCGAGTTAATCGATTACAAACAAATGAGTATATAATAAGCGAAACCTCGAATAAGTTAAAAGACAAGGTTAAATCATATTTTGATAGTAATTTCAGTTCCGGATCAACTCAACACTCGATAAGTGAATACGAAACTGAGAGTACAGCCAGCAATGACTTAGAAATAACCAGTTCTCTGACCCAAGTGATGCCAGTTAATCTGGAATCGAAATCCTCCTCTGACAGCCTAACAAATTTATACGACATAGAGGCTAAATCTAAAAAGGTCAAATATAAAAAAGGTGGACTTTCGCACAGATTGAATGTGCTTTTAAAAAAACAAAACTCGTCTTTCTCGTTGTGGCACCATGAGAAGTTCCTGGCGGTAAATTCGAACTTTGTAATACCCAGGGAAGATTTCTTTGTGTACCGAGTAAAGAATGTCACTTGTAAATATGGTGTGACTTTATTAAATGCAACCGATGATAATAATTTAAATTATTTGATTGTAATAAACAATATGTACATTAAAAATGATTTGTTAGAAAGAAATGTCATTTTTAAACTCTACAGACCTTTTAAAATAATACACTCTGATAAATATAAGGTAGTGGTGAATGTTTGTAAATTTGAATGTACAGGCATTGGGAGTTGAGCTGTGATAATAAATATAAATTTTCATTATTAAACCTCTTTTATTTATTGTTTGAAGTTGACAGTTGGCAAAAAGGTTTTATATATAATGCCAACCAACCAAAATGTGTGGGATTTTAGAAAATTATAATATAAATTAGCATTTATAAGTGCACACCTTTATATATATATATTTTTGCACACAAGTGCCATACCCACGATAATTAGGAAGTCACTAAGGTTTCAAGTAGTAAAACGAGTGTCAGAATAGCTGTTTGTTCCCGCTTATCTCAGAAACGGCGATATTAATTCGAATAGGATTTTCACAAACGTTTTAATAGGCATTTACCTAAAACTTTAACCTAATATCATTTAAACTGGTTCACAAATAAAAGGTGATAGGAATTTTAGTAATCAGGAAGTTATTTATTCCGAGCACCATAAGTATTAATTCTTGGGAAAATCCAATTAAAAAATAAAACGAATAGTACAAAATAAACATGATTAAAAAACTCCACGATTTAATCTTGAGCGTATAAGGTAAATACATTGATTATTTTTCCCTAAATATAAAATGATAGGAAGGCATTTAACATGGCAACCCTAAAACCAATAGTGTAATTTTAACTTTCGGATCTTTGAAGCTTTTAGACTTTAGTCAATATCTAAAAACATACGAAGTATCACGTTCCTATTATAATAATATAACAACATTAGCACAAAACTGTTTGTGGATTGTTTTGTTTTAAATCTTAGTGTTGTAGAAATTATCGATCAACGAATAAGGAGGTGAGGTTGTATGTGTTTATACTATTCTAAATGTAATGTTTGTCGCGAATCAATACACAAGTTATAATTGAATACTGATCATAAATAATATCTATTTGAAATGTTTATAAATAAAATAATTCGCGCCTAATCAATAACATTCGTTTGTAATGTGACAAATTACATCGAATTTATATGTATTTTATTTTATAAATAAAAGATAAGTAAATATTTGAGCAGCGGTTATAAATATGTTTGGATGTACAGAGAAATCCTTGTGCTATTATGAAATATAAATCTCCTTTAATAAGTCTTTTAGATTCAGCCAATTTTTTATGGATTCGGAACACGAACAAATTAAAATAATCTTATTGTATCGCGATAATTGCTTTAAGTAAAAAAAAAAAACAATAGCTGGTTCTATAATACCGACTGGAAAAAAAACACATCGTATAATTAGTTACGAAAAGGTTTTGTACATATTAAAATCACCTCAGAGAAACCGACAAAAATATTGAGAGACGACAAAAAATTTATTATCTTTAAAAAAACCGATATTTATGTTTATATTATTATTACACAGAGCGGGTCTAAAATATCGTATTTGCTATTGGAAGCTATCTGTTGATAAAGATTTTTATAAATTTTTGAGGATCCTAAAATCGGAAGTCTAAAAGCTGAATGCTTTAAAAAGCAATTAACACCGATATATGAATTCATTATATTTTATAAAGAAAATAATAAACAAAAAACTTTAAATCCTATAAAATATCAAGGGTGTTTTAAGGCGCTTGTAACTAATGAGTTTTTTAAAACTATCAAATGATACTGTCATTTGTCAAATCATACATTTTGACAGTTATTTTTTTTATATACATAAAATATAAGATTACGGATGAAGGTCACATTTAAAACAACCAACCAAAATATAACATTATAATTTACTAATCATCTTTAAATAATAATAATAATAGTGCTTAAATAGACGCCGTTATTACTTTCGAAAAACTCCTTTTTCGTTTTCTCCACACAGTACTCAAGATAATAATTCGTCCAACTAATAAAAACGTCGACATTCGCAAAATATTCCACGCCAGCCATAGCATAAAAGAAGATTATTATTTGTCAGACAAACACCAAGTATAACATCTGTCTAGTGGCTATAAAGTCCAATATTATAATTCCTTCCCATAACCTGTTGTTTCAACCACAACACCTGGAACAACTTCTCCAGCTGTCAGCTGTCAATGAGAACACCTGTGTGCTTACACAAGTTCGCGTCACACTTCATACAGAGCGTTAATAGTTTTTACTTTATTAATCTCACATTATCCCAGATCGTGTCTCTCCATTCTACACGAGACTGGCAGAATACACTGAACACGTCCTTGCACGGATGAATGCGATATTTAAAACAACCAACAAACCAAATCTTCTCACATTTTAGTATTAACGTAGATCTTCGAATGCAAACGGGTAACGCATCGTATGTAGTGATACTAACTTGTGCTAAGTAAACAGTGAGCTTGTAGTCACTTGACGTAAAAGAAAGTTAGTCTTGAAGGACTTGAATCAACGAAATCAGCAATTAATTATATAAAGACATATTAAATATAAAATTGTAAAAAAAATATTCTTACATTTATATCAAATTGTGCTTCGTAAATTTTAAATAACGAAAATATAACACAAATTAAATTTAGTTAAATATCCTGCTTCATTCAGTTATTTATATTAAATTTTACAATAAATTACAGATATCTATAATCATATAAGTAGAAAAAAAAAAATTCAAAGATTTTAATTTATTAAAAAAAAATAATATATATATATATATAAATTTTTCAGAAATGTTACACCGGTTCAAGGACATCACTATAGCACTGTTCGCTCTCCTGCAATGTGTTTCTTTCGGTAAACATACATTATATAATTAGAACGAACTAGTATTTCAGAGAAGTAACGTACGTCATTTAATATACGTTTTGATAATGAGTAAATACGATTTTATATTATAAATATTTAGATATACGAGTCCATATGGAATGCTTGTTATTCCAGGTACACGTGTTGGTATTTAACTGATATATAAATCAAAGATATTATATGTTTAAAACATTTTGTCCTATAATATATCCCTTTTTTGTTCTTGGACGTACTATTTACAGGACGGATTTTGATGAAAGTTTCGAATAACTTAGACTGGACATCAGAATAATACATAGGTTATAATACTTATATCTTTTGTACGCATCTGTGTCGCCCCCGATGGTTTAGAGCGGCAGATGGCGCTGCAGTCTGTAGCTAGGTTATCTAAAACGGAAAGCCCGCGACGTAGGTTACTATATGTATTGTTCTAACACATTACATTACTCTCTGAATACAACTCTGATATTTATGCAGACATAATATAAATATACAACTATATTCATTACAATCTACTAAAAATATGATTTTATATTTTTTTCAGTCCATTCAATAGATTGCTTCAAGTGCGTGTCCATGAACGGCCAGTTCCCGCCCTGTGATGACCCCTTTCACAATAACCATAGCTTAAACATGCTCGAGGGTCCTTGCATGGGAGGTAGGAAGGGCAGAGACGGATTATTTCCGGCCACTTCCTGCATCAAAATGGCGGGTGTGTTTGGTGAGTAAGGCTTTAACAAATCATATATTGAGTCTTGAATTTTCATTGATAAATCTACGCACACGGTAGCTATAACCTGTCTTTATTAATTGATAACTATAATGCCTAAATGGTTATTGTTCATGTTGTGTCAAAGTAAACTATGTAGTAGTAAGGAATCTGAGACTTACATAGGTCGGTCGGTAATAGTTCTCGAATTTGTACTAGATGGCGCTTATTTAAAAAACTGAATTTATCCTCAACTTAGTGGCGCCATCTATTGTTTTTTTCAGATGTATGTAGATTCAGATCAAAATGTTAACGTAAATATATGCTAAATCGTTTAGGTCGCCAAATCTTTATTGATGGTTGAATTTTACGAGTATAATTACAGTATTAAACTTTATACCAAGATAATTTAGATTACATTTACCTAATTTGTTAGGAAATATGCTCGCTAAAAGTTATATCGTAGCCTAATAAAGCATTGCAGTGCTCAAGCGATACACCTGGGTATGTGAACAGTGGGACGGGGATGACGTCACTAACTTGTACTGACTTGACGCACACGAGATATTTTTAAACGAATATGTCTTCGGATAACTAATTTAGGATCTGTTTTAGTTAATGTAATGGTCAAACTGTTATGTCATTATTATTCCAATATCGTGAAGAAAAAAAAATAAAGCACTTATGACAATAGAAATTTGTATTCCCGTGAAGAAAATATACGATTATAATTAGATTAGTCATCGATTGTAAGCTCCGCTGTATCAATCAGTATTTTAGAAATAATTACTAAATAAAAAATCTTAATTTATATTAAAGTTGATACAATGTTCTTTATAAACTATAATTTGCGTACGTATAATTTTTATCAACTATATTACACTGATGACTTCTCCTCCTAATCAAACTATGGATACTCTTTTTTTCGCTAAGTATACGTGGACACAAAAAGGTTTGAAATAGCGACTTTTTCATACTCTAATTTCCTTTAACAGCAATAGCCCCGGTGTATAAATTATATATAAACATATAGAAATATGTTAAATATAACATTTAACATGGTATCGTCAGATCAATCATAGGATATTATATCTTGTGTGGTACATGGTTTATGGCGGACTGTATTAGATTGATGGACTTAGTCTGACCTTCCTGTTCCTCACATATCCTTGGAGCTGGTAGTCTCAAATAGTTGCTCTAGAGGCTAGACTAAGAGGTCACTCATGTTAATTTGTGTAGACGACACCGGCGAGTCCATAACAGTGCGCGGCTGCGGTCTAGACTCGGGCACCGCCACCACGGACACGGAGATCATAAGGATGTCGCACTGTGGAAGGTTTTACTATAACGACAGGTGAGATACGCACGCACGCACACACACACACACACACAAAGGCACACACAGAGAGTATAAAATGTGTTTTTATATAAACACACCATAATACGTATAGATTTTGTATTTATTATATACCTTCAAAAATTAAATAACAGTTATAAACAATAAAATTAAATTAAAAGTCTTTCAAACCTTCATATTATAAAGGCTCTTTCACGTTGACACGGCGCTCGAGTAAGAGACAGTGAGAAAGAGAATAGAAGGAAATCTGAGATACAAACACAGCAGTGATTTTATTTAACTGTATACTGATTTAGATAATCTTATTATTGTTTTAACAATGGATCTAAAAAGTTATTTTAATCGTTTTTTTTTTTATAGACATCTTATTATTAACGTAAAAAGTCAATTCCGTGCCTCTTTTTATAGTAAACAAATAAGAAATACATCACACACACACTACCATGACCAACACACACACACATAACATCAATACGTGAACACTCAAACTGTCACTTAATGTCATAGTGACGTTTATAGTATAATATTAAAGTGAAATAATCAATCAATTGCAGTAAAACATATATTTAGATGATTTACAATATAAATAATGTAAATATATATATATTTATCTGCTAGATACGTCCACGGCTGTCTTCAGAGTTGCAACGATGCGGACGCCTGCAATTCTTCGAACACTGAATATTTAACATTAATAAATATAATCGTGCCCTTTGTTTCCTTGTTAGTAACCAGCTAACATATATGTCATTGAATTTAAGTGTAGATATACCCTAATATTGTTTTATTTATTTTGTTATATGGCAATATTTTTTTATTTATAACCTTATTGTTGGCCGTACTCGTTTGAACCGAAGTCAACTTAGGCTTAGTTTATAAAAAATATAATACAAGTTTAAACTAATTGTTGTAATTAATTATATATATATTTATTTAATGGGAATCTAGTTTTTTTTTGTGGGAATCGACAAAAAAAACTAGATGATAAGACATATTTTTTGTATTTTTACTTGCAATTTATACAAACTTTTTTTTTTTTAATTTTTTATGCTTGAAACGCTTAATTTAGCACGGATATTTATTTACTAGGCATGAAAGATGCGCTTTAAGTCATCTGTATAATTCTTTTGGCATTTAAATTACAAAATTTTTCAAGCTTACATACCTCGGAAGTTGATTTGACAATCAACAACTTAGTGTTACCTTAAGAGACATATCTATATATATAGTTGTTAATTTTCATAGAAATCCTCTTCGTGTTAAATATTACATGTAAGTAATATATATATTACTTTAAACGAAATAACTGTTAATTTAAAAAAAACAAATATATAAAATTATATACTCGTATTATAAACTAAATCGTTACATATGACAGCACATTTTTGATAATGAATTAAAGAACACGTAGAAACGTTTAATTTTTAAAAACAATTTCGTAATAATGCGTAACAAATAAACGGATTTATTGAAATAGTTATTGATTTTCATTTCCCTCCTCTTCCGTGACGGCGTCGGTGAAGTCGGAACTGCTGGAACCGTCTGACGATGACGCTGGGAAACATGAGAAAGACAGAGAGAGATGGAGTTAAAGACAGAGAGAGAGAACTAAACTGATTACATAAGTGTTATTGCTATAGTAATACTTAATGTTGCCATAAGTCTTGTTACAATAATAAGATAAAACAAAAATTTTATACTTATTTTCTGGCCAATACATCGTAAGTTATTTTGTTGTATTAAAATTGTTTACGATCATAGAGTGAACCGTATCGTTTTGATTCTGTACATAAAGTAGGTATAGAGCAAAATTTTTAGTCCCTCCACACGTGTGTCCATAGACAAGTCTTTTTGTACCATAGACATGTGTGTCTCTGGCTATATATCTATATGAAGTGAAGACACTTCCTGTACAAAAAGGCAATGGAAGCATTAGGGGATGAATAGGAAGTAATGCTGTCAAAAAAAAAAGTTTTCATCTCGGGAGACGGATGTAGATCCTACGATCAGGTCGCGTATTAAAAAAATATGATTTAGAACTACACTAAAAGAGACGCGCTGGTAATTTCTTAAGCGTTTTCAAGAAGAAACAGACGATTAATCGATATTGGAAAATTTTTGTTTAGACAATGAGTTCTGAGACTCACGCGTGTATTAATTCAAATTAGACAAATATTAACGGATGTACCTACTACGATTTATTTTGTTTGTTTTAATTACGTACACCCGACGATCGGTACGCAGCAACCGCGATCATTAGCAGACGAGATGGACATAGTTTAAAAAAATGATAAATAAAGCGTAGTAATACGAAAATATTAGTTTAATTTGAACCAATAGATTATCTGTGGTCGGTTCCAGAGAGAGGTTTGCTCTGACATATTATTTGGAGTCCAAAAACCAATTCCTACGTTTGGCAGTGTAGAAGTTTCTTATGAAGAGTGTGCTGTTAGTGATACCTGACCTCAATTATTATAATCAGCAAAAAAATGTATTAGTTTTATTTAAATTGATACTCGCGAAAGTTTTACAACTCATAGTCATATATATATACACTTACAACTCATAGTCATATATATATACACTTACAACTCATAGTCATATATATATACACTTACAACTCATAGTCATATATATATACACTTACAAACGGTGATGGGGCTGGGTGACGGGTTCGTATCACACTTGCACCGCCGCAGCTCCTCCAGCAGTCGCAGCTCCGATGGCAGGAGTTCTGACTTTTCCTTCGCGTCCATTACACCTGCGTAAAAGTTACACGCAAAATGGTAAAGCCGTTAAATTAACGCTGAACATCGATATACGACTGCTAATATTTTGAAAAAAGATTTTTTTTTTAAGTAATCCTATTTTAATTTACAGAGTAATAAAAAAAATAAACGCATTTTATGTCAGACGTTTTGCACTGCAGTGACGTCATGTCAAAATAGTCGAGGAAGTTTTGAATTAAATTTCTGACAGGAATAAAAGCTTTGCACTTTTACGTGAAAATAAAGTTTTTTTTTATCGAAATTAGATCTCGGACTGCGTAACCTTAATAACATTAATAGATAACGCCAGTTCCATGTAAAACAAATTATAATATCGAGTACTGCGCGAAGGAAACACGAAGGAGCTTGTCGAATGTAATGAAGGCGTTTATTTACTTATTATTTTTATTATATTAAACAAGAATTCACTTATGTCTGTTAAGAATTTAACGTAAAACATACTTCTCCATATAGCTCCGTTCAGGAATCTTCGTACCGAAAGGTATAGCTTAATTATATTATAATAAAGAATTAAAATTGTAACATGTTTTAATCTTAACTACCAAGAAAGAAATAATTGCGTAATATGTTACTGAAGTGAAACGTCTTACGCAACTCCCAGGATGGTTGCGTTGAACGCTTAACGCTCCTGGGGGGAGGATAAAAAGAGACAGAGCGAGAGGGAATGCGTGGCGATCAATTGTGAGTTTTAAGTAATGTTAACAAAGTTTATCTTAAAGAAACACTCAAAATCCTTTAAAAATCAATAACTAGCCCTTCCTTTTTTCATTCAATTACGAAGTTTCACTTCCTTGGGACTCCACGCACTAGTAATATTATTTTGGTTTGGTTTGGTCCCAGTACTCACTGATCCCGAATTTCACTTTACTCTTGTCTTCGTCACAGCGGCAGGTCGGGTCCTCCAAGGCCGCGGCCTCCTCCGCTCTCCTCCTTATCTCGGACGGCAGTTCCTTAGGGCCTGAACGTTAAACACTTCGTTACTAACTATAAGTAATATTTACGGATTTAAAGCGCGTTTTTTTTTCATTTCAGCTACATGCTCTCGACGTTTCGGTTACTTTGCTTCGCGACCGTGATCAGGAAGACGAGATCACTAAATAATATAATAAGGCGTAGTACCTAATCCGTAAAATATTAGTTTCATTTAAACGGATGCCCGCGGAAGTCTTAGGTCTGAACTTCATTACCTTTCCACAAACATTCTGACACGCCTGTTCTATGATAACTAAGATTCTCATCTCGTCCTAGTGATCACGGTCGCTGGAAACCAATACATCGGGAAATAATAAAAAAAAATGACTACTTAACATCCGAAAAAAACAAACATGGTTACAATTTTTTTTTAAATTCTCGTCATAACATTTCATTTTTCATAAATAAATATAATTTATATGATATAAAGTAATTTTTAATATTACGACGTGTTCAAGCGGAATCTTTTTTAGCGTAAAAACAAAATGGCGACTGACATGGCGGCGTGGCGTACGGAAGGGTCCTAGCTAGAGCATCCTCACAGATCCTCGTCATGTAATGATGATAATCAGGTCGCTTGGTGACGACCACCTCGCCGGTGCTCCTGGCGATCGCTGTGGGGCACGATTAACTTACACTAATCTTTTATAAGGCTTTCGATTAAACTAATCTTTTATAAATACTTAAAACTGTATAGAATTGATTATAAACAGATCATAATTATACCGAATTTAATTGTTTTTTTATTAACAAATACATTTATAGTAATAAAATTCGATAATATTGTGGTTAAGTGAAAATTTTATAAGGGTGTCCCTCAAGGCGCAATTTTATTGTGTGTTTAGGGTACCTACCTTCATTGACCATCTCTATGGCGTCTATGTTTATCTCTGTGTCTTCTCTCAGACGCCGTGCTATAAATCTCGTTATGGATTCCCTCTCCCGGCGTTCGGAACGCGACGTTTCGACCGCTGGTGTGTAGATTTAATTAATAACAACGATACAGTATCTAACTTATACATAACAACTAAGTGGAATCTGTGTGCTCTTTACTTCACACACGAACGAACCTTGTAAAGAAACGTTATATGTATTTTTAATTTAAATAAATTCAGTTGATACTGTATTAGTATATCTTTATATATATATATATATTATAAAGTCATTTATAGTTAGGTAATAGTTTAGTTCTAGGTAGTCGTAGTAATTTAAACTTTTTTTTTAAACATGGCCTCCATCGTGCAAAGACCTGCACAGTGTATTCTGCCAGTGTCGTTTATGGAGCAAGTTTTAACTTTAATTAATAGTAAGTAGATTAAGTCGTCAATCAGCCGACTGATGCACAGCAAAACTCAGACGAGTTTACGATCACACCTTCAATAACCTGTTATTGTTTATATATATATATATAATAATTGATATAAGTGACGTTTGTATTTGTCTTACCATCATAAACTAGAGCGTTCAACATGCATCGTATCTCGTGACTAGCTGGATATCGTTCTGACAACATTTTCTCTTTGACTTCCCGACCTTAACGATGAAATACTTAGTTAGGTTAGGTTAGGTTGTATACAAGTTTTAATTCAAAATAAACTACAGACAAGTAAATTATTTAAAGACATCGAAATTGTTCAGCGGCTTTTACTTTTTGGAATATATATGTACTTAGACATCGTCTTCATCATCATCATCATCATCATCAGCCTATCGGAGCCCACTGCTGAGCACAGGCTTCCTCTCGCATGGAGAATGTTAGAGCATTAATCACCACTCTTGCTCAAGACGGGCTGGCGATTTCAATCTTATAATTTGAAATTATAAGACCAGGTTTCCTCACGATGTTTTCCTTCACCGTCCGTCAGTGGTGTCTAAATACTCTTAGAAAGTACATATGACTCGGAAGAGATCACATTGGAACTCGCCAGGTTTCGAACCCGCGCCCTCACGTGTGAGAGGCGGGCCTTTAACCTCCAGGCCGCCACGACAACCGTACTTAGACATACGTAGAATGTTTCGTGATAAAAAATTCAATCAAACTAACGCTTTGTGTGCTTCCACCTGGGATCGTCCCTGGCTGTGGTCGCAGTTGGTTTGCAGACGCTGCACTTGTACTGATCGTCCAAAGGTCTCCCGCAGCGAGGACAGGTCGCTGGAGTACAAGTTTCAATACAATTTACTTCAATTACCACATATATAAGAGAAAACAACCTTAAGACACGTAGTTATTAAATTCAATTTGCATTATCAATTTCGTTGTTACCTTAATGTATTTTGTATGATTTTAAATAGTTTATTGGATATGTGAAACTTTAATTAATAATTACGAAGCTGATAATTGAATATAAACCCATATAAGAAATGTTACAGGCAAAATTAAAACTTATATTTTTTATATTAAGGTTCAAAGTATCTTTATCTGTCTACCCTCAACATCTTCAGCGTCTATCAACACGCCCATAATGCTCGCTCTTGCCGCTTCTAGCCTTCCCTTCTGTATCGTGGTTATCTTGTGCCTGGATGCTGTCTTGTGAGCTTCAGGTAGCAGGAACTGCTGTACGAGCTCAGCGACGAGCTCGTTTTGTTCCGCCGTCGATCTTATCATGACAGGAATAAACTATACATTTAAGCGGAACTAATGTTTACGGACTACTTATTGTTATTTTAAAATTCTAAACAACATACTCCCGACGTTTCGGTTACTTAATTATACGATAATATTTGTTTTTTTTTTTTTTGGAATAAGTACTCGCTAAAGTCTTGGATATCCTAACTGTACTTTGGTTATGACAGGTTTTTGAACTGATCTGTTGGTCTGAGACGGTATGGAAAATGGAAATTACGTTCAGAAATAAAAATGGAGGACAAAAAAATGGACTAACGTAAATCGGACAACTCAAGGACCATACTAGTCGTGAAAGAAACAACAATTCTGAAAAATATATCAACATTTGTAATTTACACAATTTTTTTTTTATTTATAAACTACTAGCGATCCGCCCTTGTTTCGCGTGAGTGTAAAATTTAAATCACATGCTGTGAAGGGCCATATACATGTTTAGTGAATGAAAATTTTATTAAAGGTTTTTAATTGGGTAAAGATTCTGTATTGGTTAAAAAAGCAGGCATTATTTGTCGTAAAAAGTAAATGACAAATAATGTTATTGTGGGATATCCATGAGAGATAGGCATATCCCATCCCGGAGTTTTCTGTAGACATTTTCAGTGTGCACAACACTTAGTACATTATTTTGATCAATCTCGTAGAGTACAGCCTGCGTTTGCAATGTGAGCGGAAATGACGTAATCATTTAGCGCATCACATTATAAACTTAAAAAAAAAGTATTTCTCTTTAATCAATCTATCTATAAAATAAAACCACATCAATATCCGTTGTGTAGTTTTAAAGGTTTAAGCGTGCATACAAGGTATATTGGGACAGAGGAAGCGACTGTTTTCTACTATGTAGTCATATTTCAAGTTGCTGATACTCACATCGAACCGGATGCAGCCAGTTCTTTGTCCATCCTATCAGCGGACGAGAGGACATTCCTCACAGCATCCTCCTCCGCAGCGAGAGCAACGCCCTCTAGCAACACATCTTGAAGGTACGCGTCTACAGTTTCCTGAGTTACTCCCAACACCTGATGACAATCACCAAATAATATAAAAAACATATCAATCATCTCGCGTATTTTTGATATTCCTTTTTGGTTAACCGAATACCGTTTCGATGCGAAATGCGCTGTACGTTTAAACTAATCGTATCCACGGATAATTTTTAGAAACATACACGTACTAAGGATAACTTATCTTACGTTCATGTTTAGTGGAAACTATAGATTATCCTGAATCTACAATTATTGTGGGAACGTCAAACTTTTTCTTTATATACGATCACAGCACCGAAATTTTATAAGTAATGAGACGATGCTCGCGAGATCTAAGACTTCCGTAAGTATTTTATTAGTTTGTAGTTTTTAAAAATAATGAAATAACTCGTAGTTATCGGAAAACATTAGTTTCATTTAAATGAAAACTCGCAGAAGACTAAGATCTCATTATAAATATTACTATTAGTTTGAGCGTGACACTATTTTCATTTAGGTTATAAGTCAAGTAAGGAAGCTATACCCTCTTAAAGATCTCGTCATGTTCTCTTCTGCGATGTTCTTCTTTCTGTCTTCTGCCGGCTTCTGCTGCCTCTCGCATCGTCTTCTCGCGCACTGCAATATCACAACTTTGTGTTTATTCTACAACTACAGTTTATTCTACAACTATAAGAAATTTTAACAACCGTAAAAGGACAGTTAAAGTCAGAGAAATACATGGCTTGTAAATTAATTATAAGATCGTAGACATGCCGTTTTAAATTTCTTCAACTTAATAACAGAAGATCATGAGTACAAAAAAAATCCCCAAAATTCAAAAAACTGAGCATATTTTATATATGAAATTTCTATTATTTATTTATAGAGAAATTATTAATTACTCCGTGTCGTGTTCATACAAAAAAGTATGAACGTAAATATATTGTAACAAAAATAAAGAGAAGTTGTATTGACTAAAGAATAAGGCGAGGTGTGGACTCGTGTGATGTATAGTGCAGGGATGACAGATTTGATGAGCTTGTTTAAATATCATTATTTATAATTCTGAGAAAATTGTAAATAAACAAGTGATTTACAAAGTTATACAGTTTTAATTATTCTCTTAAAACAGTCAGTTGTGTCTTATGTGAGACGGAACCTCTCATCATTCCATGGATTCACCGTGCGGGTGCCGGGTCCATTGCAGGGAGAGGAGCTTCAACAGTGCCTGGGACTAAACCCGGTGTAGGTTTAAGGCCCCTATATAACGCATTAAGCGTTCGACTCCAATATATAATAAATTGTGAAAATGGAGACAGTTTTGTCGTTCTTAGTCATCTTTTGACCTTTTAATCATGAACAAAAGCCCTGGAACGAGTGCATGTAGCGCTAAACTCACGCGCGATGAGGATGAAGGCGTGCTGTCGCCTCTCCTCCCTCAACCTCCGCAGCTCTTTCTCCAGGAAGTCCAGCGCCGCTGACACCGCGCCCCCACACAGCTCTTGGACCAGTGATGAGATCGCCTGTTCCTGTTGGACGTATACTCCAGGCATGCAATTATATATATATACACAAACCCAAGAAAATCCAAAGAAAAACACATGAAAATATACATAAATACATATATATATATATATATATATATATATGTATATTCGGCATCATACATATATACAAAGACTTCCTGTACATTACTCCACATCCATTCCCTTAGTTACCTTTTGCTCGGTCTCAGAGCGCAGCGCCTGGTAGTCCCTCGCCTTGGACTCCTCCCTAGCGATCCTCTCTCTGTCTTCTCGTTGGAGACCGTGCGTTGTCTTCAACTCTTCGGTGAGTTCTCCAGCCCTGGTGCGTCCTTCGAACATCTGCCAAGAAAAATTGCTATCCGTATAAATGAAACTAATATTTTTGGATTACTACGCGTTTTTTGTTATTTTAAAATACATACTACCCACTGAATGAGTAATCGCCACACGCCAAATCCCATTATTGCCAAATCCCGTTATTGCTATCTGTAGTCATCTTCTGTGTAGTTTTAATATTTCGTAACTTATAGTGTCTTAAAGGTTTTTTTATGTCCATAAACCTGATATGTTGTTTTTGAACCAAAATATAGGAAAAAAATAATTCTCAAAATTTTTTTCTGATTCCAAAAAATACCAAAAAAATTTGATGGATACAAAAAGATGCTCAAATAACAAGTAACGTAATAGGTCACATACTAATAAATTTCATTCAAACGTATGAGGTGTACTTAGAGCCAATATATAGTTAAGTCAACATTGTTAATATTCTTGTAAACAATACAGTGACAGTTTGTTAAAACAGGGTAAGTCGCGTCCAATTTTTTGTATCACCACTCGTATCGCCTTACCAATACTTGGACAGCTCTGCCTCTTATCACTCTTTGCAGAACTAGCGCCGCCTGGTGTACTGATTCATCATTGTCTTCAACTCCTTCCACTTCCGGTGTGGGAGGTCGGGCGATGGTCGGCAGCTGACGGGGGCGGAGCACCCGCAGTGGACCAGCTGTTACTTTTGCAGCGCCGAGTCTCGCTTCTACGATCAAATTTCCATCATTATATATCGTAATATAGACATTTCGTTTCTGATTTAAATGAAACTAATATTATTCGGATATACTACGCGGATTTTTATTATTTTAAAAAACCACCTAATCCCGACGTTTCGGTTACTTTTCAGCAACCGTGACCACGGGCAGGCGAGATGTCGTCTGTTGTCGTGTCGTCGTTTTTAAAATAGTAAAAATCCGCGTAGTTTATCCGAAATATATTAGTTTCATTAAAATGAATAAAACTCGCGAAAATTTTAGATCTCATTATTTCGTTTCTGTCTAAAATTCCATCGCAATAACAAGTTACATTAACCATAAGTAGCATTAAAAAGTTAGCTTTGTGATTAAATCAAGGAAAAAGTATATGTATATATATATATATATATATATATATATATATATATATCTTAGATTTCATTACGCATATATATATATATATATTTGCCAGTATTAATTTAAATAAAACTAATAAATTGCAGCAAGCGTAATCCTCATCTCGTCTTCTTGATCACGGTTGCTGCAAAGTAATCGAAACGTCGAGAGGATGGAGTTAAAAATAATTTAAAAAATCGTAGTAGAACCGAAAAATATTAGTTTTATTTATGTATATCTTTCTCATTTTTTTGGTTAATATACATTTTTTAGTGCGAGTTAATTTGATTCTCTAAATATAACACACACACCCGAACATACCCGAACATACCCGAACATACACGAACATACACGAATATAAGTGAATACGAATACAAGTTGACTTACTCTTAAGGTCAGAGTGTAAGTTCGCCAGGAACTGCTCGCTCCACTTGGTCTCCCGCTCGCAGAGTTGAGTGACGTCACGCGGCAGGTGATGTCCCGAGCAGGTCTTAGTGAGGTTCTGCCCGCACTGCTCCAGCCATGCCGGCGGTTCCGCTAATTTTCTATGGTCTTCGTGAACTGTTAAGAAAAAATTATTCCTGAAACTTACGTCTGTTAATTTAGGGCCTATTTAGATTTCTATTTTCCTTATAATTAAAATTAAGTAAAGTTGTTTCGTATGAAAGATTTTATAAACGAAACAGGCTGCGTGTGACTAAATATTTTCTTGAATTCAACTAACGTGTTCACTATAGTTAAATGAAGGCATCTATCATGGAATTTTATATGCCAAAATGTCATATGCCGCCCGAAGAATTGAAATAGGAAATACAAAAAAAATAATCTCCATGGAAACGAGCAGTTAGCCTGGAACTTCTGGAATATATAGTTCTACTCTTAAGTCTTTTTTATGAGACGAAACCTCTCATCATTCCATGGATTCACCGTGCGGGTGCCAGGTCTATCGTTGCAGGGAGAGGAGCTTCAACAGTGCCTGGGACTTGCGACTCAGGTGTAGGTTTAAGGTGCCCCTATTTTACGCGTTAAACGCTCACCTCCACCGTCCAAGCTCTAGCATTTAATTCATAGATTAATTCTGTGCTATCAGATCAGTACTATAAGTTAATACCGAGTAAGGACGGGTCATAGACGATCTCAGCGTGTCTGCGGCTAGCACGGTACCCCAGTCTCGCTAGTGGCGCGTGCTCAGAATCCACCGCTCTGCGACCTCGCCCCCGGGAACTTAACTTCCTGAGTTCTGTGGTAACACACACACACACATAGTATAAGGGTAGCACTTATACTATTAAGTTGACAAAATAATTATACGGTTACTATAAGTTTGTATTGCGACTTGCCACACTACATACGGAGCGTTTGCAGTTTATCAGTAATAAATTTACTACCATTGTAATGTTTATCGAATGAGAAACGGAATATAACGTATGTTGTGTGACGGTTACGATAAGTAAATGTTTGTATTTCCTAATAACATCAGTTTTTTCATCAAAACTGTAAATAAAATATTTCTTTTTGTCTATCCGTGTATTTGTTTTGGTTAATCACTGAACGGCTGGATCGATTTTAATGGGAAACTCAATAGCAGATAGGTTATGTCTAAGAAGAAACTTGGACGACTTTTTAAAAGACTTCAAGACGCACGAATATCTCAATTAGGCTAAATATTTGTTAGTCCTTTAATTGAAGGCCGAATAAATTCTTTTCATTCAATAGAAAGTGCGTTGTCCTGAGGCAGTTAATTTATTAGTACTCGTACATCTGAACATAGGACTTTTCTCAAATGGGGGTTGAATATGTGGGCAAAGGCGTAAGGAACAGCTAGTTAATAAAATTACTTTACCGTAGCATTAAAATCAAATCAGCAACTGTCAAGGGACAGCGATGATCATTTACAAAGTATATATAGTTATATCTATCTGATTATTAGCAACAAAATTTTTGGGCTCATGCCTTTTCACTATTCCCTATTACGCAAAGTACTTCATATGCAAAAATATGATCTTGGAATCTTTGGTCATCGAAAATATGATCTTGGAAGCTGACTTGCATGAAGCTGCTACAGAAGATGTCCATGTGAGAGGATTATTTACAATAAACACCTCTGTCCCTCGTCCGTCGTATTTTGTCTATCTTTTGTTCCATCGCGTCCTTCTTATCCGCCCACAGTTTCGCCAGTTTGCTGCTGATGCGGCTGTTCCTCTTCTGCTGCTGCTCAGCCTTCAGCTTGTTGAGGAGCGCCAGTCGGATGTCTTGGAGTTCATCTATCTCCTGAATATTATGTAAAGTTTTATTTAACATAATTTCACAAATATATCAAAAATATGAATTCTTCAATAGTTAGAATCTGTAGCTCCCTTTTCTTGTATTAAGCGTAGTTAATCAATATTTTCCAACAACAGTAGTTGAATAAAGAAATGAATATAGTGATCTCATTGTCGTTTGGCAAAAAATATTGTAGATGAGATCATTTTAGAATAAACCTTAGGACACACATTATAACCTATTTAGGACCATCTTAACGAGGCTTTTTTTTTATTTATTAAAAGATGTCCTAAGTTGTATTTGATTATTTAACAGGCTATAAGGGTATCATACTGACTGCTTCTCTAAATATCCAATCCTTAGTTTCAATGTCCGTGATGATGGCGTTCTGTTTCTTCATGAAGTTCGGGAACTGGCCCTTCTCGACGATCTCAGTCCATTTTCTCGCGTGCCGCATTCTTCACATTTATAATATACTTAACTATGCTTTTAGATGAAACTAAGTTTTACATAATATGTATATACAGCCCTTAATACTCGAGTATTCTTAAAAAAATCGCTTAAAATATATTTACTTATTAATTATTTCCGTTGTATGGAAATCAGCTGGTAGGTCGCCAAGCCGGTACGGACATCCAGGGCCTGATAATAAAAATCATTTTATTAATAAGAATTACCAATAAAATATTTATTTAGCACGTGTCGCGTCTTTTTACAGGCAGAAGTTGAGCTGGAGTAAGATTTAAACAAGTTTTTTATGTAGAATATATCTCTTGGATCATTATCCATTGAGTTTCCTGGCAATGTAGAAAAAAACTCTTTTGTCAAGAGTAAAATTGAGTCATGTGGGAAAAAAAATTACATATTTTGACAGCCATATTAAAAAGTCTCTTTTCGACGTGAATGTTTTTATGCGACTTCCAACGAGGTTGCGCTAAAAAGAGACAGAGCGAGAGGGAACGCATGCGGGCTATCAATTGTGACTTGTAAGCAATGTTAACAAAGTTTGTCTTAAAGGAACACTCAAAATTCCTTAAAAATCAACTTCCACCCCTTTACGGAGCTTCACTCCTTCGCTCGGAGGGACTCCACTCACAAAACCTTTTTCTTTTGTAAATTTACTACTATGAGACGAAATCCAATACTCTGATTGTTCCTTTATCGACGTTTTTGTCTCTGTTGCTAAAGATAGTGAGCTAAAATCCTTTTTGTGCTTAACGACTTAGTATGAGCGTTTTCTTGTGTTACTCACCCCACTCTAAAGCATCAAGGTACATAACCTCTGGAGTCTCCGCGACATTATCCGCCGGCCGGGCGTCAGGACCCCAGGGTATCGTCTGAGCTGATGATTCGCTATACAAACAATACGATCCTTATTCCTGGATGTATTATAATGCAAAGCTGTTACTAAGGTTGTGCCTACTGATTATGTTTCTTTGACATTGTATTTGTTAATTATAAAAAATATATTATAACTTAAAATTAATCGTAAGGAACTTCGTTCCAAGCGGGTGTCCCTTGACACATCTCAAGTTTATTCTTTAATAGAAGGATTGCTAAGAACAGAATATGCATTGACAGAAGTTCACGAAGTCTTGATGCACTGACTATTAAAAGCAGTAAATCCTCTTTATACACAATTTGTTTTAGTAGGATCTATCTGCCAAAACTATTAATGATTGGTGCAGTTGCTTTCTGTTTTGGACAAAGAATTTTATGCTGTTAGGTCCTACCGATACAAACTCTGCGTGCCCCTGTTCCTTGGCTTTGAACTGGTCTGCCGCTGACGAGGCGTTGTGGGGTGGAAGTCAGGGGTGGCGCTTTTGAGATTCAGAAGCTTTTTCGGCCTGAAATAGACGCCGACGAGGAAGATAAAGAGCAATTTTAGTATCACAAAATTGTTGTACCAATGAGAAACAGCTACGACACATGTACATGCTACATCGAACTATAGCTAGCAGACTCAGAACTTCCAAACAATAAACGAAAAAATTCTTTCAAATATATTCGGTAATGCTAACAAATAAATAGCCTCATTTTTTGTTTACAAACTGGTATTGGGATTAAAATCAATGTTGGTTCTATGGAAGATCTTACACGGCTGAGAATTTGAAGCGATCTTTTCCTCCAAGCTGGGGCGGTCCGGCCCTTTCACCTCTTGTTCGTTCCAAGTAAGCTCTGTACGAGCGATCTATATGCGCGGGTAAACGACAGTTGGGGTGGTAGACTAAAAAGAAATAGAAAGCTCATAAACATTTTTGCAATACATAAATTATTAAAATACTGTCTGCCACCTCTATTTTATTTGTTGTTTACAAATTCTTTAAAGTCAAAGTTACAACTCCGCTATTGACGATTGTTCACATCTAACGCAAAATATTCAAAATGACCAAGTAGTTTCTTTGTGATGAAAAGGCAGTCAAAAAACTTTATCATTTATTATTTAATTTTGATTTCAAACAAGGCGAATCAACTCAAATGTCTTTTCAAATAATTTTCAAGGTACCAAACACAGTAAAGTATTTCCGTTCAAGATGGATGACTTGGTTTTAGGAGTACATGTGGTAAAGTCGCCACAGACACGTACCCTTGTGTACCTTTCCGTGAAGGTACAAAAAGTAGACTACATAAACAATAAACATATTATATTATATTTACCGACTTGCATTCTAGGGAATTGGCGCAGTTCTGAGAACATTGTCTTGTAGACCGGTTGGATAACCTATAATGAAGGAAGCTTTTACTATCATAGATTTATTTTATATACTAGCAAATTCCCGCGGCCTCGTCTGTTATTTAGCATAACAATTTTCTTATCTTCTCACGTTATAGTTAACGTAGGGATATTCTTTGTATGAGCCGTTTTTGATAGGTATTTTCTACATGTCCATAATATTTGGGACAAAAAAAGAGCGTATGTATGTGTGTGTGTGAACGTATGTATCTATATGTGGCTTTGTCTCTGTGTGTGTGTATTTTGATATCTATTTTTTTTTGAGTGTACACGTTTAAACGAAACTAAGTTTTTATATATTAGTATTTTTTACGTCTTTCTTTACGATTCGGTTCCTTTACAGCAACCGTAATCATGGGCAGACGAGAGGGAAGTGTCATCAAGAGACGTCGGGATTATGATATGAAATAATAAAAAAAAGCCTACTATCAGAAAAACAGATTAATTTTATGTATATTTTGCTACGATAACAGATCTTCTTGATTATTTAAATCTATTTCATCTTACTTCTATAATTTTATTAAAAAAACAAACCACTTGCGCGGAAGCCATGGCCGCTTTGAACGCTGTTCGAGCGTAATCCCTCGCTCCGGACACGATGTACGTTGAATCTAAACAATTTATAATAATATTGTCAAATAAATTTTTCCTAGACATTAAAATAATGTTCAAAATACAATGAGTTCACTTTATTCTCCTTAGAAGTGGGAACGAAGCGTTAACTATGTGTTTCTCAGTAAAATAATTTAGTTGTAAATCATAATTACGATAGAATTAATTGTTTACATTAACACTAACTCCACAACAACACAACTTACGGATACGGTTACATTCCGTAAAATCGGTCACGTACCGTATAAATAGTCGTGGACTCTCATTTTGGAGACATTGAATCTTCTAGGTGCTTCGTATATTGTGTCACCGCTCATGATGCAGCCGAGATCTCGTCTCTTCTAGTATTTTGTAATTTATTTTGAAGTTATAAATTGACAAAACTCGTCGCCAGGCAACGGGCGGACGATGAGAATGGCATGCAATAAGTCAAAGCTGTCGTTTATTTGATAGGACATTTCACAAAATGGCGTCCTTATACATTTATATTACATTTGTTTATATATATAAAAACATATACACTATTTATATTATACATACATATTATTTCAAGATTATTAAAAATAAAATATGCATGATTAGGCTTTGAACCTACGATTTACAAGCCAAGCTCTTGATCCGACAGTTAATTTGGGACCTTTGAGCCGAGGAATCAGAATTTGTAAAATATTAATTTCAATAGCTATTCAGTTATAATAATTAATCAATGGTATCTTTGAACGCACATTTAGTATTTTAATGCCAAAAATATTGGTAAATACCAAAATTGATGACAGAAAAAAAAATTAGCAACCTAGAATTTAAACTCGTACTAATTTTTTTATACACACTAACAGACAATTCTCTTCCTGTCAAAAAAGTCATTCTTAAAAGCAATTTTCTAATAGGTTATATTTTGAAGAAACGTAATCTTCTACGTTTCGACAAACTCCTTCCTGTTTCCTCCACACGGTACCCAAGATTATAATACGTCCAACGAAAAAAACGTCGACATTGGCTGAATATTCCTCGATCCCAGTGCGAATGAAGCCTTAGCATAAATATAATGACTTAAAAATATTCTACGCTCTACATACAGCCAAAATTCCCATTTTCAAGTAGCAGCAGTTAAGTATCTGACGTGAATGTGACATAAAATTTACGTATATTACTTGATTAGCAATATAATTGTTTGGCTTAAAATAATTTAGTGAAAACCCATATTTCTTTTATAATAAAAAAGAACAGTTTTCACATTATTTTTAGAAGATAATATTGTCCTGCTGAATTACCTAAGAATTGCGTGTGTTTTGGGCACCGCTTGAAAGATAACATCATTTTTTGTGAGTTTCCTGTATGTTCTCATCTTTATGGACTAGCAGAACAGCGTGTCAGTAGCGAACTGTTTTTTGGACGTGGGTTCCGTTTACCGGACCTAAAATTGCTATTGGTGGTCAGATGTGACTGTTTTGATGAAACCCACCCCGGATAGCTGGTCTACCGAACAAACAACCTCGTCTCTGTCGTACATTCGGCTGCCGGGATCATCTCCGTGGATGAATGACTTGAGTAGCGAACGCAGCGTTTCGCTCGCTTCAGTGAAAAAGAATCTTTGGCTTGAATAACTTTTAAGGGCCCCTTAAATTACACCTGGGTCCCAAGTCACTGTTGAAGCTCCTCTCCCTGCAACGATGGACCCGGCGCCCGCGCGGGATCCATGGAATGATGAGAGGTTTCGTCTTAAAATCTCAATGAAGTTTAGTCATTTTTAGCGATCTCATTTTGTGTGCGCTTAAAGATGAACATTTGATAATAGGAATTAAGTTGAAAGAAATTAATCAAAATTAAGTCTTATAACGCAAGTCCAAGTTCTAAGAATTCTTTGATGAGTCTAAAGAGTATTGACTTAAAATCCATTTAACCCACCTTAAAAACAGGAGGAGGTTCTCAATTCGCATATATTTTCTTGTCTGTTAGGTACCTCATAAGTTTCGACTGAGTCGATTTTAATTTTCTTAAACATTACGTCCTTGTAATATGCTATTTATGAATTTATCACTAACAATGCGTAATAAAAAAAAAATTAAAATCGCTGTTTATTAAAAATAACTCATTGATAATATTAAAATAATGTTTAGACGTAGGCTCGTCACGAAAATGTTTTCTGTTGTGAACTAAATGTTTATTTTCAAATAGTTTATCATGTTTATAACAATATTGAATTCCCCAGTTATTTAATTGTTACGCGCTTAGTTAAGTTCTAACTGTAGTAACTTTGTCAGTGCATCAATACCTCTTGTAGCATGAACATGTCCGTCGTAAAATAGGATCTTTATAGTATTAATAGTGATATTTTTCCGTGATTATAACTTTGTTAGTTTTAAGAGGATGTGTTTTATTTTGAAGTGTGCTGTCATTCTTGGTGAGTAATTGGGACTTTTTTTGAATATTAAATATGTATATTTTCATAATAATATTCGAGAAGTACAGACTAAAACACAACAGGGACGACAAACGAGTTAATTTTTTTTACATGCCAGATGATTTATTTAAAATATTTACAATCAATATCGTTTCTTTTTAACTGGAATAAGTTATAATATTTGGTAAGTTACAATTTTTTTTTTTATTTATATCAACGTGTTGAAAGAGTGACGATATTTAAGATAAAATGTGCTTGAGTTTAAATTACCTTTGACCTTTTCTTAGCGGGATGACGATTCTGTTGTGATCTTTCAATTGTAATTGTAATCGTAATTTGATAAAAAAAAAGTTTTATATACATTTTTTTATATCTTCATTTCATTGCGGACAAGATTTCACTGTCGAGATGTATCCCGACTTAAAAACAAGAGTATGCGGGACATAGAAAGCATTTTTTATTAGCTTCACATGTATGTTTGTTTGTTTGTTTATAACCGACTTCTTTGGGCGCGATTTTGACCCACTTCAAACGGCCAGATTTCGTTCAAACCTTGTAGATTTATCGAGGACCGATGACAATACACTAATTTGATAAAATTATTCCATTTTTTAAATTTGCAAAATATGATTTTTGTTAATTTATATAATTTTCATCTACAGTCGATAAGGTAAGAAACTTAATTTAAATTAAAAAAAACAGGCTATTATAAATAAACCAAACTAAAAAGTAGAAAATAAATTATAATAAATTTAAATTAAGAAAATAGTGTTGAAAATTTCATGGTGCACGGTGTCAATAGTTATAAATATTTTATTGACAGATATGAGTAGAGTGATTGTCATTTCGATAATATCTTAAAAAGCACCCCACGCTTTTTTAAAAATAAAATACATTTTTTTTATTCACACTATTATTAATTTATATTTATTGAAATTTTTAACACTATTTTCTTAATTTTTATTACGTAATCATGTACGTAGCAGTAAAAATAATCACCTACAAAAAATTACAGCAATTTAAATTATATCAAAACTATAGTGATTTAAAGTATTATTTTGTATTACTGATGATATTTTTTATATGAGGTGAAATTGAAATGATTTGCTAGCATAAACGACTCTTAGAATCTTATTTTATTCGACATATAACGAAAGTCGAACTTGGCTGGTGTATAGAACGAAAGGACATTTATATATTCTTAGAAACAAGGTAAGAATCGACTTTGTAAAAAATAACATTCGATACAATTCCACCGCTAATTTATTAAATTTACACAAAAATAAAAACAATTCTAAATGAATAACTCTCAACTATCTTGATTTAAACTAATCGGTAAATGAAATCCGAATATAACACAATCGAAAGATTTAAACACACTTCGAAAATCTACTAACGACTAAACTATCACACCAACGCGCGTTACGAACGAAAAAAGAGCCCTGATGTCCTCTGACAACTGCTTATATGTCGTTTGAGTCTCTCCTACCCTCTCATATTCCTACATTGATTCTCTCCTACCCTCTCATATTCCTACAGTATATATATATATATCGTCCGCCCGTGCTAACGTTTGCTGCAAAGTAACCGAAACGTCGGGAGCGTGTAGTTTTTTAAAACACTCGTAGTATAAACCGAAAAAAATATTAGTTTTATTTTAATGAATACCCGCTAAAGTAAAGATCTGATTACATTAAAGCTGTCACGTAGCGTAAGGCACAGATTTTCATACAATAATCTTATAGAATGACAGTAATAGCGTGGGTTATTGTATGACAAACGGGAAACTCTGCGTGCAAACGGGGAACTGCGTGGTGTTCCGATGCTAACTCGCCCTAAGAATATGGGTGATTTTGAAATTCAGTATTATATAGTCAATGTGTTTATTGTCCATAAATTAATATTGGGGTTGGACTATAAATTGACATAAAATTTTGACTTAAACCTGATGAAGTCTCTTGTGTAACATAGAATTAAATAACTTTGAGCCAAACTTTCGTATCATATATATGATACGCGTAGTATAATCCGAAAGCTATTAGTTTTATTTATAAGTACGTTTTCATTGAAGTGTTATTTTTTATCGGATTGATTTTATCTGATCATATTATTTGACATTTTTAATTTTATATATATATTTCGGATTTACTATACCAATGGTTTTAAAAGAGTGACGTCAGCATGACTGACGTCACCGATGCCTTTCTTCTCGTCTGGCGTCAGGATCTCAGGCTATTGAAGGTAGCCTCGTAGACGGTATACGAATCCTTTGTTTCTAAGACGTCCGTTCCTTGTAACGGCTCGAGCGAGACTGTTTCCAATCTGTACCCTCGCCTCTATTTATACCAACGGACACTCGTTCATCGTTGTTGTGACTGCACTTGCACTAGTGTCTACACAGGTGACAGCTGATAGTTTTATCCACCAGTGATCATTAGTTACGTCAATAAAAGGCGTTCGCTCCGTTTAGCATTCGCTAACAAATGCATTATAAAACAGGTCTTTGATCATATTTCTATTTTTATTTTTAATATTTCTGATTAATAATTGTTAATTAATTAATTTTTTTTAATATTTTTTTTCAGCTTTGTACAACGCTACGCTGGCACTAGTTAGAAATAGGACAAACCAAAGGTGACTTATTTATTTTATTTGCATGCATATTTTAACTTTAAGAAATATGTATAATTTATATAATATACATCACACATATTGCCCTTACTCTGACACACGCACACACGCACACACACACACACACACATAATACATCAATCCGTGAACACTCCTCAATGGTGTGTCACTGAATGTTAAACATAGTGTCGTTTAGATTATAGCATTCAAATTATAAGACCAGGTTTCCTCACGATGTTTTCCTTCACTGTTTGTCAGTGTTGTCTGAATACTCTTAGAAAGTACATATGACTCGGAAGAGATCACATTGGTACTCGCCAGGTTTCGAACCCGCGCCCTCGCGTGTGTGAGGCGGGCGTTTAACCTGCAGCCCACCACGACATCTCTTTTTTTACCAATAATCAACATTTTCTGCGTGATCTTGTCACTAGTTTTTGTCGTTAATTCCCTTAGTACGAAATTTGTTATTTGGTTAGAAAACAAAAATATATTTGTTTGAAATACAAATTTTATATGGAATAATTCAATAATTAAGCAAATTAATTTATCGTTATTAGCATAGCGTTACGCGTGTATATGGAGTGGGATTTTCCTGTTTGAAGAAGCATTTTGATTGTGACTCAAAGGAGTCCTAATACTGAAGTAAGGAAAACGAGTCGTTTTAAAAAACACGTTGTCCTTACTGTTCTTCCTCATTAAATATACAGTCGTAGGCTATACTAACGCGCGTGAATAATGAATTACAAACTTTCATACTGACAGTACGGAGTTCTATGAACAGGGATTGTTTAAATTGAAATCATTTGTGACGCGTTCGATAGAGTTCGTGTAAATATGAAATAACATGTTTTTAAAAACGAAAACATAAATAAACAAAATAATAACGTAAAAGAAATGATGCGAATGGATACGTATGAGGAACAATACAAAATCTTAGAGGATATTTGTGAGTCGGCCTCCAGACCAGACAATATTTGTTTTGTTAATAGTGCTCACGGTTCCTTGGGAAACCAACATCCCCAAAGACCATGCCGTCAAGGTCAACAAGTATTACGAGCTCACTAGGAATAGGGTCGTCGTAGATTTGTAGGCGGTAGAAGTGGGAGCGAGAGGAATAATAGCTATCTCTCTACAACCTACTAGAAGGCTTGGGCGTGTCCATAACTAACATCAGTTCTAGCTTGGAACGTACTTCGAACGCTGGCCTAGGTTCGATTCAGATTTTCTTAGGTAGAGAGAGGAGCTTGGACGGTGGAGGTGAGCGTTTAACGTTAGATAGGGGCTTTAAACCTGCACCTGGTTTAGTTCCAGGCACTGTTGAAGCTCCTCTCCCTGCAGCGATGGACCCGGCACCCGCACGGTGAACCCATGGAATGCTGAGAAGTTTCGTCTCATTTAACTTTAGTCATTTAATATATTATTTCAATATTTCTCTGTCGCCAACAAACAAAAGGTTTCTTCTTTAATGATATTTTATTTGTTTTAAAACTTATATATTTTTATTTTTCTGTTTTCAGTGATTCGGATTTGGTTCGTCTCAAACGTGGATCAGATTGCGAGTGAGTAATATTAATAATTCCCTTTTAGAAGAAACAATGGCTTATTAGTCATTATTGCTGACTGCTTCCTTAAGATTATGTACTACGTCAGCTTTAATTCAAATATGTTGCAATAAATGTCTATTTTTTGGGCGTTAAATCGTTTTAAATTTTGTCTTTATTTTTATTCTACTTGACCCAATAAAAGTATGTTTAGTTTATGTGAAAGCCTTATGATATAGGGCGGCAACCAGAGGTTCCAGGAAAACTACGAAACTTACTGATATGTGTATTATAATAAGAATTACATATTAAAACTCACAACCTATACTACATGACTACATAACTGCCGATGTCAGGACAGCAATCCCATCCCATAGCTTGTGTGGTATCAGGAATCTCCTGGTTCACGGCTCGGTGTTCCGCGGAGTCAGCGGCGTCACTCGTTATATGATATTTTATCCACACAACGGCGTAACCCCTGCGATGTTCATTTTTTTTTAATATCAGACTTTCAAACTGATTGTTGATTAACATTTGAGTACTGCTTGCAAGAGATTCCAAGCCTTTCTGTTCTCCTTTTTCCTGTTTGCTTTTGAGTTTTATTTATACTTATAAAATGTAACTAGTACATTTAAATGCGAATTTAAATCACGAGGATCAGGTACTGGATATATAGAACATCATTGAACAATCGCTTCGGCTTTTAGCTCTTATTGATATATAAATAGTTAGTTTTTGTCCATGTCTTTGTCTGTGTAATCTTCAATATTGTCTTCGAAGAATAAAAAATGCATGTGTTATTTGATACTTGAGGGAGCCAATCGTCAGCGACATCTATCGTGTGTCACGTGAGTTCATATACTATAGAAGTGTAGGGACATGTTCCCGAGGTAACATCACGGCGTAAGGCGTACATTATATACCACTTCCTATTCTGGTGCCCTCTCCTGAGCTACATTGTTGAAAAGTTTCATGAAAATCGGTTCAGTGTGTTACGTGAACGAACCTAAACCATCGAAACATACCAACACACTTTCTCTTTTATAATATTCGTGGGATTAGTACAAGATAGTCTTTATTGTACACAGTGACTCCTTCAACTTCCGGTGCAGCGATGGAACTTGCATCAGCGCTGACAAGAAGTGTGATGGTGTGGGAGACTGCCCCGACGGTTCAGACGAGAGGTTCCACATGTGCAGGAACGTCAGGTGATTTAGATATTTAAATTTTACTCCTACTTGCAAATAAAAGTAAGACATGCCTTAGATTTGTTCGATTACGTATACAAAGATGATTTTAATTTAATAAATATCACCTTAATTAGTTAAAGAGTGTTTTGTAATAAAATATTCACACTGTAAGACGTCCCTTAAGGAGAAGGTCTTCTCTAAAGAGTTCCACTTAGTACTTACCTCGGTTTTTTTTTTCTTTCTCATTTAATGTGGGATGTTAATTGCATTTCTTGATCCCAAATTAAGTGCACTTTTTCTAGACTGTGTCCTTTTTGTTTTTTTTTTTTTTGGGTTTGGTCGTAGTCACGACACGTGTCTTGTCTATCAAAATTTCCGGTTTTTAGCATATTCTAGGGCATTCGAGACATTTTGCTGTGTATCCAAATACAGTCTAGTAGTAGTCTTATGCTTTTAATTTTTTTAACACTGCCCTCTAGTCCCCGATGGCTTTAATTTAATTTTAACATTGGAAGTCAATGCCCAGCTTTGTGAGGCATCCAGGATAAAAATATGAGATCGTAAAGAAGATCAAAGACATTCCTTATTTGTTCCTACCCGGGTCGTGGCTGGTCGAGAAGGAAATTTGAAAGCAAACCGATAGAAGCTCAAGATGAATTGTCTTCTGGAATTGACCTTCAGCAGCATAGTAATGATTGGTGTGCTGGTTATCAGGGGCATTCAAATATGAAGGGGTATTAATTGATAATCTGTTGAGGAGCTCGCTTGCATTTGAAATCAATCCTTTGGCTTGTCACTATGACGAGTGTAACCGCTGGGCTATAGAGAGCTAATGTACTGAAGACTATTTCTTTTCCTAAATATACGTAGTATGGTTTGTGGTTATGGGTTATAGGAATCAAATTAGTTATATATCACGTATAGTTATTATCGTGCTGTTTTTGCCAGCTTCATATCTTACCAGTTTTGTCAGTTTACTTGAAGTATAAGTTGTAGACAATGCTCGATTATCCTAGTACTAGCAAGTCGTCAGCAAATCGGTGATAGCCCATGTGTGTACCATCTATTTTCACGGTTTTTTTGTATGTTTTTAAGCGCAAGATATTTTTTTTTTTTTGCTTTAATTTGATATTTTAGTGATCAATCAGTGTACTATATTTGATTCTCCGTGGCGCCCTCTTTTAAAAGGGCGTGTTATTTGTTGTGTCTTATTGTTAGTTTGACGTAGTTCGCTTTATTGACAATAGATGACGCTAGATGAACGTTTATTGACAGCACCTATTTGCCTATGAATTTTCAAAACTTGTACTTTGAGGTCTTATTTAGAGTTCGATTATATTATGAGTATTTCTTCATCAATTTTAGACTCAGTTCATAAAGTTTTTAACACACTAAAGGCGCATTAGTATTTGTACACAACTTTACCTTTTTAATTGTTATTAAAACCTCTTTGCTTTTACTTGTTTTTTTTTTGTTATGTGTCTTTGTTGGCACGTTTTTTTCTAAACTATAAGTCGATTTGGATAAAAAAAATCGTTATGTTGTAGCGGGAATAGCTGCGAGTGCGTTGGATTCCATGAACTTTTAAAATGAAAGTTGTTTGGGAAATTCGAATATGTAACCAAAGGCTAGGTTAAATCTATTTTAAGTAGTCAAGTTTAATCTACACACAATTTGCTTAATAACAAGTCAAATTAACTCTTAAATTAATTGACTGATAGCTGTTGTTATTCGGCAGAAAGAATATGTAAAGACCATAGAGTTTTCAGATCATTTCTAGCAGTTCCAATTATCTTAATATGAAAAAAATATATATAGGGTAATTTCACACCTTATGAGTCCCGATAGTCCGTGCTACCACACAGTACTCAAGATAAATCGTCAAACATAATAAACACGCGGACATTTGCAAAAATACCCCAAGAATCCAGTGCGAATGAAGTCATATCATAAAAAGTTTCAATAGACCATCACCTCCAGGTGCCCATATTACCACTTTCGATGCACGTACGGAGCTTGCGTCGATGGTACAGCTTCCTGCAATGGTGTCAAGGAGTGTATGGACAACTCGGATGAACTGCAACCGGCCTGCCAGAAGAAAAGCAACATCTTTGGGTGAGTATTAGGCTGTAAGGTGCAAATAACACTAACTGTTGTTTGAAGGGAAATCAATGCGATAAATAATGATGGCATCTCGTCTTTGAAGTTCCATGTTAATGATCTGCTTATTGTTTTGGTCGAATGCGTTGTCATTTTCAACGTGTCTTCATTCTCAGTCTAGGATTATACAGTCACAAAGTGCAAATGTCATAGTTTTGGTGTTTCTTAAAATGTACTCAATCTAATAAGTTAAAAAAAAAATGTCTCTCATAAAGAAAAAGCACTAATGAATTTTTATAGTGACAGCAATAATTATTGTGGGTAGATTTTGACTATTGGATTCAACTGGCGTATATTTTATTCGGTTCTTGAGAGAACGCTGCGCTAAGTTTATGTTAAAGTGACAGTTATTTATGCTTCCTTGTCGAGACTTACATCCCACGTATTTTGTTATTATCGTTAATCGTTGGAAGCATCTAAGTCACACCATAATCTTAATTAAAGACTTTTTTAATAATAATTCCAGTGAAAAATTTATTTGCAAGAACGGTGAAATGATAGATGTTTATCAGATCTGTGATGGAACCACTGAGTGCAGTGATAATAGTGATGAGACCTTGGAGACCTGCGCGAGCACTGTTTGCCCATCACATTTGTTCCAATGTGCGTATGGCGCATGCGTTGATGCTGGGGCCGAGTGCAATAATGTGAGTTATGGAGATGAAAGTGACGTCATCTTACAATAGACCAATAGATTCCGGCAATTAAATTCTAATAATCGAAAATTTACAATTCCAGTTGCAGGAATGCGCTGATAATTCTGATGAATGGGATCTTCTGTGCAATAAGACGTCTACCACAACAACAACCACCACGGAGACCACGGAGACGTAAGAATTTTGTGAAATCTGAATGGATGTGATTAGCTCATTAAATCTGAATGGATTTTAGCTTCTAGTTTCGTCTGTAATATTTGTTTTGATATGTTATAGGACTATAGAAACCAGCTAACTATTTTGTCTAGTAGCTTTTTGTTGGCTTACTAGTGTTTCGATCCTATGTTGTTTTATTTTCTACACGATCCACGTTAATTGAAAGTCCTACTATGGACTTTTATTGAATTCTCGGCTCACATTTATCGTATCATCTCCCTGTAGACGGGAGTGGAGGTATATAAATTAAAATTTGAAGGGTTTACTCTCCCTTGGCTTAATTCCAGAGCTCAATTCACGATACTTTCTTTGGCAATCTTTGAAAAAAACATCCTCCAGTACTCTTCCCACAGTTATTATATTAATATTTTAAATATATTTATATATATATATATATTTATATACATTTTTACAGAAGTCGGTCGTCCTGCGTCTTGCCAGATCATCCAAAGTTCGGAATATACAGCCTAGCTGACGGTAGCAAATATGTTCCAAGGAGTGTTCAAGAAAATTTGGTGGTTCTGAGCCTCACATGCTACCCAGGATATAAAAGTGTAGGGGAAATGGCCACTTACTGTCATGAAGGGTCATGGTCTACCGATTTACCTTATTGCGCCCGTAAGATTTAGTTGTATATATTTTATATTTTTAGTAAAGATCAATACAAGAAGTTACTGCTGGTATCGTCCAGCTAACTGAAGTTTTCAATCGAGATCCTTAATTTTGAAAGTCATTAATTTGGACTTGGCTTATAGCTTGAAGTGAGCATGAATTTAAAACACTGTCCAAAACTGTTTTAGTTATTACTTAAAACTGTTAACTCTGCGGTTTAAATTATGCGGAACTGAAAATAGAATGAAAGGATCTTGATGACTTGATATCAAGTGGCTAAAACAGCATCTAAATTGGTAAAGCCCTTTGACACGACCCGTCCCAGTCGCTTCCAATGTCTCTCGTATCAATATCCATAAATCAAATAAATTTACATCGCAACAAAATAATTTAAGAAAATATCAGGACCTTAAGGAAATGTGTTCATTTCCAGGGACGTGTAAATTGGATAAATCACCAAGTATTGAGTACAGATGTATTACTAATGACGAAGGGACCAGGGCGTGCGAGGATTACGAAGTGGAGGGTACCATTGTCCAGCCTCAGTGCAGGGAGCCCAACTACTACAGTCTCAGCGACCTGTACTACATGGTCTGCCGTGATGGACAATGGAATTACCAACCGAAGTGTGAAGCTGGTGAGTTGGCAGCATTGATGCAGACTATTCTGGATTTGAGATCTAAGATTTTCGCGAGTATTCATTTAAATGAAACTAGTATTATTTTCGGATTTACTACGCGGATTTTATTATTTAAAAACTACATAATCCCGACGTTTCGGTTACTTTGCGGCAACCGTGATCACGGGCAGACGAGGTGTAGTTTTTAAATAATAAAATCCGCGTAGTAAATCCGAATAATACTAGTTTCATTTATTCTGGATTTCATTTGTATCGGTTTAAGAATTACTTTCGTCTTCTTCAATTTCCAAAGAGAAAGTACAAGGTTTAAATGTGTAGAATACTGAATCGGCTGATGTTGGCCGGGCCGAGAGCTCAATCGACAAAGCGTCTAAATCGAAACATACGGTGAATCAAATGGACGTAGCGTATTATATTCCTCAATTTAATTGTCATGGATTTTTTTTTAATAATTTGGTGATAAATTAACAACTCAAACAAAATCTTAAGAGATTATCGATTTTTGATTCATCTGTCATTTAGAATGTGGTACATTGACCCCACGCGCGACTCCCTTGGTGTTGGGCGGGCGGACTGCGGACGTTGGCGAAGTCCCCTGGCACGCGGGGATCTACAGCAAGCTGACGGAGCCTCCAATACAGATATGCGGGGCTTCCTTGGTCAGCGACACCGTACTGGTCTCTGGTACTGATTCCACCAAATAGTTTCAAAAACATTTTCGTGTGCTACTGACTTGGACAACGTTTTTATGTAAAAAAATGTTCAAACACATGGACCTTTATATAGCAGAAGGGGACATTATTATCATCAATTGAGTTTCGTTTATTTGATTCAATTTACTCGAAGCCCTCCGTTCAACTTCTAAGTTCTGTGTTGTTATATTCTAGAAGTGTAACTAGAAGACTTGATGTGTATTTTTTTAGGCAAACCTAGAAAGGTGTTCATATTTTAAGTACTAACTTCTGTTGTATCGTTTCAGCCGCTCATTGCTTTTGGTTCAACGAAAATACTGAGCCAGCAGAAAACTATGCAGTGGCGGTTGGCAAGCTGCATAGAGACTGGGATCATCATCTAGACATGGACTATCAGCAGACTTCTGATGTGAGCCGACCTTTAAAGATATCCTTTACACCTTCTAGCCTTTACGTTACACAAAGTATACAGCACTGTAGCATAGTAGATTGTAGAACCAACGAGACAAGATAAAATTCGTAAATATATACTATTTGGACCTCCTTCCGTTTAATTCGAATAAAATGTAAGGTTATTTTTGTACCATGTAGCTGATTGATATATCACAAATTGTTCCTCTGAAAAGAAAAGGTTTGACAGCCCAAAACTTTTACAGGGTGGCTGAATAGAATGTGGGTATTTTAAAAAAAAAGATTGAAAAGTAAATACCAAAGGTATAAATAAAATGTAAATGGGGCGTTTTAATGTTATAATTGAAGTTTACTTTCTATGGATTATGGACGTTTAAGATTGCAAAGTCATTGCAAACTTCGTCCCGATACTTGTAAGACCGACGTCCCTTCCGAACACTTCCGAGTAGACATTTGTGGGTTATCTTATAGCGACTGCACAACTCTCGATATTGTCTCCGGTGCTAGATGCTGTTGCCTCTTTTAATCATTGAACCGGTCACTTAGAAACACATCACATTTATTTTAGTCAAATCAGCACTTGGCACTTCGCTAATTCGGAACAATACAGCCGTCTAGTAACCATGTATCTTGATGCTTCCCTTCGAAGTGACTCATAGCGACTTTAACTCCCGTAAGCATGCCTACCAAAGCGCTCGCTCTGTTCCCCGCGAAAAAAATCATGCAATATGCACGTTATCTTTCGCCGCCCTGTGTAAATATTACACCAGACTGATGTGAGGACCTTTGTCATTACTTAGATATGCAAATTGTCTGATATTACCGTATAATGGACAGAACTTAGTTCTACATTCGTATTACTTATTACCTCATCAGCATCACTTATAACCTCGTCTGGTGTCAAAACTTCCTGATGAGGTACAAGTTAATTGCTTCAACGAAATATATCCGATAGTCTGATCTAGAAAATGTTAAAACCGGTTTCGAATTAGTCAATCTAAAATAAATAATGAAAAAAACATGTGATTTTGATAATCATTGACCAACTTTGCCAGGTGCAATCCATCTACGTCTCCCATTACTATCGAGGATCGTCCATGAACTACCAGCACGACCTGGCCATCGTAATCGTCACCCAGCCCTTCTCCTACCGTCCGTACATAAGACCTATATGTGTGCATTTCCCTCATGATGCGACAGAAATGGCGATCAAAAACGACGACCTCGGGAAGGTAGGTCCCTGTTTCCAAATATACCATTCTAATCATCAGCCCATTGTTCCAGCAAACACTTCTTCTAACTTGGAGGAGGTTAGAGCATGAATCACCACGCTCGCTCAAGGTGGATTGGCGATTTCAAATTTATAATTTAGTACTGTGAGTCCAGGTTTTCTCGCGATGTTCCCCTTCACCATCTGTCAGTGGTGTCTAAATACTCTTAGAAAGTAAATATGACTCTGAAAACGTCACATCGGTACTTGCCAGGTTTCGAACCCGGGAACCCGCACCCTCATGCATGATAGGCGGATTTTTAACTTCTAGACCACAAAGACTTTATATATATGTATATTATATTATTCTTCATACTTCTGATAAGATAATTCTCATTATTTTGTTTTTCAAATACGTGTATCTGTTATTTATTAACAACTAAAGTTCAACTAAACAATGTGTTCTTGTACTGTGAATGTTAATGCTTCCTTAGATTAAAAAATTCAATATTGTACCTAAAATTATATAAGTGGCTCACATAAACTGTTATTTACTTATATATAATTAATTTATCTCCAGGTAGCTGGTTGGGGTCTCACGACGGTCCACACTGGCTCCGAGTCCCCCACGCTAAAGGTCCTGGACGTGCCTTTTGTTGATTTTGACACCTGCCTCCAGAACACACCAGAATACTACCGGGAATTCTTCAGCAGCGATAAGATCTGTGGTGGCTACGCTAATGGTAAGGTTGAAATTTTTGCAGAATTGATTATGTGCCTCCCGATCATGCAGAAATTGTTTAAGTAATTAAAATAACTAATAAGTGAATATTTTAATAGAAATACATCGAACACTCCAGCTCTTCACGTTTATTAGATGTTGCCATAACTATAAATTCTCTTTATATCATTTTTATTCTATTCGTTTTGTATTCGATTGTTTGTTCGGAGTTATGAATGGATATTTAAAATTATAGTTATATTAATCAACAGTCAACGCCATCTATCGTCTGTGCTGTGGAGATTCATACACAATACATGTTTAGTGTTTGTTAGAAAAGCCACAACTTGTATCACAATGTGAATGTTCCCGTTTGTAACTCATGCTCGCAAAAAATACTGAACCTATTTTAATGGTATTCTGTATTTGGATAGGTGAAAGAAATTGAATAAAAAATCGGATACATTGCTTAGATTTTATGATTATTTTTTTTTTTGTAAAATATAGACGTGGATTTTTGAAGTATTCAATATTTTTATAACAACGGTAAGATAAAATCTACTTATAATGGTAAAGCTGCTCGCGGAGGTATATACAGAGCCTTCATACGTAAGAAAGGCTTCGAGGGAGGTTGTGTCTAGAAGTTTAGCTATTATATCTATTTTTTACCGCCAATGGTTCAATACAAGGTGTAGTTGTCTATTTGAAGTTCATTTCATCCAAGGTACAAGTCTCTGTAAGGGTGACAGCGGTGGTGGGTACGCCTTCCCCTTCAAGCTTAACGGCCGCACCAGGTACTACCTCCGCGGTGTCGTGTCCACAAGCCCACCGCTGCCTCTAGGATTGTCATGCAACATATACACGTACACGAGCTTCACGGATATCATGCAACACAAAAGAATCATCATGACGCATATGCATTGACTTTTAAAGCTATTTTGATGTGAAAAAAAATTGTTCATAGTAATCAAAAAATGTTGTAAATTTGTACCTATGGGAGACGTGTCATTGAAAAGGGGGATTCTGATTAATAGACTGTGTTTCGATGACAGATAAAAAAAATATCTAATGACAGGTTTTTTTTTTTTTAATAAAAATAATTCAAATGTATATATACATTTTATCTATATTAGTAAGTGTTTTGTTACACTGAAAATTTATATAAAAATGTACGGATGTATATATGTAGACATCTTTATTTCGTAAAATTTTTGTTACGTGTTAGATGACATGTCTGTTGTAATTGTATAAATATAATGTTTTTTAACATAGCATGTTTTACTTTTTATTGAGAGCTCATTTTTTTTTTAAACGTAACAAAGTGCTACGGAAATGTGGTATTTTACATATTATTTTTTATTGGATCTAATACGGGTTTAACTGAAATGGTTTGCCTATTAAAGTAGTATTAGTTAATCAATTGTTTAAAGCCCCACAATCCATGTATGTAGTATGCATTTTTTGAACGAATATAAGAGGCTTAAGGCGAAACAGTGACAAAAATAGATAAACTAGCGATTTAATTATGAATTGAAATGAGTTACTATAGAAAATATTGAATAAGAAAATCATAGACACGATTTTATTTTTCGATCATCCATGGAGTGTCGCTTTAGAAGTTGCAGTCTCAATTCAGTTCAGTAGTTCATTCAATTCAGTACTTAGAGAAATTTTTTTACTTTTATTTGAATACATATTTTAAATATAAGAATTTTTTTTATTGCTTTTCGCATTTTCCTATAAAAAAAAACAGCCTCACAATCCCATAATTAATGGCTTTCGTCCGTGAAAATGTCCTTTGCATTCTGCAATGTCATTTAAAATTCAATAGACGCGAAGGACGAAACATTCTTTTACAACTAACTGTAGTTTAATATTTACAATGCTGCAAATTAAATATGGAATTACTATTTATATTTTTTTAATCTGTGCTTACTAATGAGAACTGTGAAATAAAATGTTTCTTTAGGTTTTTTTGTTTTTCCTAAAAATACCTTCATTTGGTACATTGTTAAAAATTTGAAAATGATTATCTAGATTCTAGGACTCTAGAGCAACACTTTTTTTCATGCTAAGGCCTCATTCGCACTGGAATAGTGGAATATTCTGCCGATGTCAACGTTTTTATTTGTCGAACGAATTACGATCTTGAGTACTGTGTGGGGGAAACACGAAGAAGTTTATAGAAGGGTAGAAAATTACATTTTGTCTTAAATAGAAACTAGTAGAAAATTGCACTTTAAAATGATTTGTTGACAGAAAGAGAATTATATAAATTTAAATTTTGGTTTAAGGATCGCTAACTTTTTCTCCTATTCTTTCGGGCACACAAAGTAACCTACGATATAAACAGGTGTTGAAACTTTTTTAAAATAGAGCCTTAATCTGAACTTAACCTAAGCCTTTCACCTAAATTATACAACATTATTGATAAAGTCCTCTAAAATGTTATTTATATAGTGAACAATATTTACGAGATATGTTTATTTAATTATTATTGTCAAGGACAACACGATCAGCAGAAAAAAGGTTTTCGTTTGAAAAACTAAAAAAAAAATTCGAATTATTTTTCAAATTCAAAATACGTCAGTTGTCATGGCAACGGTTTTCAAATGAAGCAAAACAAAACGAGTGTGATTTTATTTACGTTGTGATCTTGATTGCTTAAAAATGTCCTGTTTGAGCAGTTTTGATAGCGAGGCTGTTGGTTTTGACTCGGCTTCAGATGACAAGAAGCCGATGAGGACGAATTCCTCACAGACAACCGAGTTTAGTGAGGGAGGGATGGGTTCACAGACTAATATGTCTAAAGATATTGGATGTCTGGCCCAACCGGAAGATATAAAACCTACTGAGGCCCAGGAATATCCACCGCCAGGCCTAAACGAGTTCCTCAGGAGGGTGGTGCCAGCAATGATGGACCAATTGGACCAAAATAATACGGAGTTCCTCAATAATTCATCAGATTCTGACGAGGAAGAGGTTATAGGTGCTAGGTTGTTCCAGGAAATGCAGCTCAGAGACGGAATCGGGGCCGGCGATCACGAAACCTCCATATTGGGAGTTACTTGGAGCAGCGCTGGCAACTCCCTGGCTGTTTCCATCGGCCAATTGCACCATGAAACTTTCTGTCAGACGTCCGGCATAATAAAAGTGTTTACGTTGAAGAGAAGCGAAGATAAATTTGTTCATTCGTTGGATATCAGTGAGAATAATTGCGTAACTGTTCTCAAGTACCATCCTAACGTGGCAGCTCTTCTCGCGTATGGCACAACTTCCGGGGAAGTTGTATTATGTAATTTGAGGAACGGAAGTTTGGATGAAGGCACCCAATTGACGTCTCCGGCGGGTTGTCACGGGTCGAGGCGAGTATCGGCCTTGCAGTGGGCGGACGCGCCGTTAGCTAACATATACTTGTTGATGCAGATCCATAATAAAGGCAAGCGCCGTGGTGCAGCAGATCAGGTAAGTTGAAAAGCTATCACGTATTAGACGTCTTCCTAATCTTTAAATAGTATCAGCGGTCATTACCTATCCTAACACACATTGTTATTTACATAATTTATACAAAATTAATTTGTTATTTTAAACTATAGGTTCTGTTCTCGTCTGGTTGCGACGGGACTCTGAACGCGTGGCAAGTGAACTCTCATTCTAAAGTTTTCGAAAACATAATTTGTTACAATATAAACGGCTCCAAAAAGGTTCCGGTGCCAGATATAACCTGCTTCGACTTCTTCAAGAGCTACCCGCTGCGATCAGCGGAGGAAAAGAGTTACAATGACGTGTTTGTTGTTGGAGCTAGAAGCGGCCAGCTCTTTTTGTGCAAAGTAACGCCCCAAACCGACAGTGACCCGGTCTACGAGGTTCTGCAACCTCATGGGACGTGCGTCCTGGATGTGTCGTTCAGTTTCCAAAGACCAGGAATCTTCGTCTCCATTTCCACGGATTCGGAAGTGCGGGTGTACGATATCAACCAGAACAGTCCGTTGAGGGTAATCAAAAACATTAGCCTGCCGTAAATTTTATTTGTTAAAAACTATTTCTTAGTGGTTCATTTATATTTTTTCCACAGATAATATGTCTGGATATTCCGATCTGTTGCATGAGCTGGCTGTGTGGCCCGTGCGTGGTGCTGGGTCTGGCTGGATGCGACGAGCTGTTGCGTGTTTACAACATCTGTAGCGGACGGGCGGTGCCTGTCAGCGGTTTGGCGGGAAACGCTACTGTCACTTGCGTCGCTGTCAGCCAGAGCGGGTGAGAATTTTTTTTTAAACATTATTCGTTATAGAATAAATATTAAAATGCATTGTCTTATGCAGTGTTGCCTGAAAACTGAAATGATTTTTAACTAATTCCCAGTTCCTGTCGCATCGCGGCCGGAGACGGCAGCGGCGCTCTCCACCTATACGAACTGCCGTCTCGACGGATGAGGCTGACGGCCGAGGACTTGGACTTTTGATTTTAATATTATTATAAATAAAACGAGCATTGAAACCTCTTTGTTTATTTAATAAAAATTACAATCAAACTATTCACACCACCCGCCACTTCCCAGGCACCGCGATCGCACAGCCGCCGTCCGTCTGGAAGGGAGTCTGTGTTAAATGAGTTGAGAATTGACAAAAAAAAATTTGGTTATTTTTTTTTTCTTTTTGTTTCGAACAGAATTAAACTAACACAACCCAAGAGAGTAACTAATTTCAGTATTATGTATATTCTTGAGTTATAAATAGTGTAACTAACATAACTTTATTTATGTCTGTGTGTGTGTACCTGTCACTGCTTGGTCCTCCTGCTGGGCTCGGTGGCCGTGGGCGGCGGCGGAGGCCCCTTCTTGTCCAGCTCCTCGAGGTAGCCCATGATGATCGCCTGGCGCTCGTCCGGGATGTGCTCCAGGGCCGTGTATCTGTGACAGACACCACGTTACATACTATGTCACACGCACGTGTTTGTTGTGGTAGCTTCGACACTGCCCCGGACTATATATTTATTTATATTTATGTATTATCTGTGCGTGTGTTTTTTTTATGACAAAAGGGGGGCAATGATTGATGGACGTAGTTACCGCCGCCCATGGACATCCGTAATATAATTTTTCGGATACGTTGCCCCCATTACTCGGGGAAGAGGGATAGGAAAGGGTGGGAATAGGCAAAAGGGCAACCGGCTCTCTCACTCATGGGACGAAACGCAGCCATTAAAGGCTACTCCCCGCCGATCTTCCGTGAGAGGGCGGTACTTCCCCGGCCGAGCCGGCCCATTTCGAGCTGTAGTAATGAAAGTGTGCGTGTGTTCGTGTCCATACCTGGCGTCGTGTTTGATGGTGTCGTGCAGGGCGGTGAGCGCCTGCGGGCCGTCCCTGACCGCGGCCAGGGTCCTGTGTGTGATCGCCCTGGTCTCCAGGAGCAGCTGTCTCAGAGCCGTCTTGGCATTGCTCTGTTTGTCCCTCTGGTAGTCACGGAACTCTCGCTCCATCTGTGATATAATTTAATGAGAGTTAAATAATGTACATTATATATATATATATATGTATTTCCGGATATGTATTTCCGGAAAGTCGTGGTGGCCTGGAGGTTAAAGGCCAGCCTCTCACACGTGAAGGCGCGGGTTCGAAACCTGGCGAGTACCAATGTGATCTGTTCCGAGTCATATGTATTTTCTAAGAGTATTCAGACACCACTGACGGACCGTGAAGGAAAACATCGTGAGGAAACCTGGTCTTATAATATCAAATTATAAGTTTGAAATCGCCAACCCGTCTTGAGCGAGCGTGGTGATTAATGCTCTAACCTTCTCCATATGAGAAGAGGCCTTTGCTCAGCAGCGGGCTCAGATGGGCTGATGATGATGATGTATTTCCGGTATACTTATTATTATGTATTTGAGTCTATAAACTAACTGTCACGAAAATTCTCTTTATAATTATCTATTGAGTTCTATAGAAAGGGGTTCAGCGTGACAAACAAAGTGCTTGTAAGATACAACATTTCTTATATATATGTATGAACATAACAATTTGTATCCAAACCGACCTGGGCGGCGCTCTTGTATGTTGGCGCGGCTGGATTCTCCTGGAGCTGGGTCTTAACGTCCTTCCACTGCGCCGTGGAGTCCACACCCAGCTCAGCCAGCATGGCCCGGAGCTTGTCGCGCCTCTTGTTAGACACGACGCTGATGTGCTGGCTGAATAGACGCTCCTGAAAAATATATACATTTACAACCACGCCGTCGAAACAAGATAGAAAATGTAAACAAAATCCATTTCCAAGCATAGACGGATAGACCAATAATGTTTGATGTCCAAAGACATTTCTAGATTGTTATTAGTTGTTACAAACAATTTTCTCACATTATTATTTCATATAGAAGAATAATGATTACTTTTAATGCAATGTTATTGACATATAAAAAAATAAATGAACATCGCCGGGGCACTATCGTTGTATGAATAGAATATCATATAACGAGTGACGCCGCTGACTCCGCGGAACACCGAGCCGTGAACCAGGAGATTCCTGACACCACACAAGCTATGGGATGGGATTGCTGTCCTGACATCGGCAGTCATGTAGTCTTAGTATAGGTTGTGAGTTTTAATATGTAATTCTTATTATAATACACATATCAGTAAGTTTCGTAGTTTTCCTGGAACTTGTGGCTGCCGCCATTTATAATTTAAATAATTAAATCGTCCGCAGGTCACCTCCCTCCCTCACAGAATTATTCTAAAAGTACTTAGTAAACTATAACAAAAAAAAATAATACGTAATTAATATATATATTAATTACGTATTTATTTGTTTAGTATTTAGCCCTATATATATATATATATATATATATATATATAAACAAATAAATTCGGTTGAAATGTAAGGCAGACCACAGACTATGCACGCTGCTAGGTGTCGGTCTTGTCTATGACACTAACGGAAAAATCTCTGTTATACTAGCTCTGCTCTTTACACATTTCGTTTCGTACCTTATCGTCCTTGCTGAGCTCCTCGGCCAGGCTGTACCTGTGGTCCTTCTTCAGCTGTTTCTTCGCCTCCCGCCAGGTCAGGTCCGGGTTCCGCACCAGATCAGCCAGGAGGGCATTGAAGTGCTGGAACATATGAAACGATAAAATATATAAAACGTCGGGAGTGCGTAGGTTTTAAAAATAATTAAATACGCGCAGTAATCCGTAAATATTAACTTCATATGTATGTACAATACTTATATATATATACATACTACATCGTGTTCCCTAGATCTCACCTGCACAGCCTCGTCCCTCTTGTGGTACTCTCTCTCCTTGTCCCTGTCCCGGAGGCTGGTGGCCAGCGCCCGCTGCACCTGCCTCTCCCTCTCCTTGATGGAGGCCTGCGCCCTCGCCGCCCTCAGCTTAGCCGCCTCGCTCTCCTTCGTAGCCTCCTCGGTCTCGGAGTTCTCGGGCACGTCCTGGTGTTTCAGTCGCATGTTACCGGTCGATTTAACAATGTGCAGCTTCGGCGGCCACAAAATATATGACTGATGATCGTTTTAGATGTAGTAAGTTATTTGGTGATCGAATTCAGTGGCTTTGTGAATGAAGAATATGGTCAGAAATGTGGATTTATGAATGAAGAACAATGTGGTCTGGGATCTGGCTATATGAATGAAAAACATGGTCTGGGGTGTCGTTGTAGGAATGAAAAACATGGTCTGGGGTGTCGCTGTAAGAATGAAGAACATGGTCTGGGGTGTCGCTGTAAGAATGAAGAACATGGTCTGGGGTGTCGCTGTAAGAATGAAGAACATGGTCTAGGGTGTCGCTGTAAGAATGAAGAACATGGTCTAGGGTGTCGCTGTAAGAATGAAGAACATGGTCTGGGGTGTCGCTGTAAGAATGAAGAACATGGTCTGGGGTGTCGCTGTAAGAACGGAGAACATAGTCTGGGGTGTCGCTGTAAGAATGAAAAATATGGTCTGGGGTGTCGCTGTAAGAACGGAGAACATGGTCTGGGGTGTCGCTGTAAGAATGAAGAACATGGTCTGGGGTGTCGCTGTAAGAATGAAGAACATGGTCTGGGGTGTCGCTGTAAGAATGAAGAACATGGTCTGGGGTGTCGCTGTAAGAATGAAGAACATGGTCTAAGATGTGGCTATGTGAATGAAGAACGACATGGTCTGGGGTGTGGCTACTTGAAAATCCAGATCCAATAAAATAAATTTAATGCTAAAACGACATTAATATATACATATAATGATGTCAAAAATAAAATAAAACATCACCTGCATACAACATATTTAATACCACAATCATTACACTAACAAAATACTATATACATATGTAACTGTGTGTTACGGTCCTATGTACAGGCTTATACAACTAACGACAAAGTTGCGACTACCCTCATACGTCGCACGTGATGAAAAAAAACGTTAAGAAAATAATATATATATTCAAATTTCAGTACATCGTGACGCCTATCGATATATTAGTATGTATAATATAATCGGGAACCTTTAAAATCCATAGAAAAAACACACACATACATACATTTGTTGAGTAAAAATATGAGAATAATATGAATCACCAGGTGAAAAATATTATATACATACATATATATATACATACATATATATATTTATATATATATATATGTATATATGTATAATTTAAACAGAATAATCAATGTCAAAATTTCATATACACTTAACAGTTAAAATATTCACTTGAATATCATTATTATTATAACTATTATTATTATATAATTTTTTTATATAAATTTACAGTATATATACATTCACATCCGAAACATGATTAAAAATTTAAGAAACGGAAAAAAAAAAACAGACACGCGCCGGAGATATCCAACATGGCGTCTGTCGTGTCTCAATATAAACGTTGTGCGAGATTTAAATCCACATATATACTCAGAAAAATACATTAACACCAGTGTAATGTCATTCAACCGGAGCGCATTCCCGCGTTTGCATAAAAAAGTTAGGTCATGTCCCCCGGCGAGGTCGCATATCGCCGTGAAAATTCTCACACAACTACCCGCACGGCCCGCTGGCTATGTCGTAGCGGAAATGTGTCCGTACGGTTCGATATAGACGGGAAGTGGCGAGAATTAATTGGTTACAAAAAAAAAAAAAATTATATATATGTGTGTTGGATAAGGAAGAAACAAGACTCGCAAAGACATGTATGTATTACAAATCGCACGGTTTATAGTGTCCGTGTCCGTGTGTGTGTGTGTGGGTGTGTGTGTGGGGGGGGGGTTGGGGGTCGTATGTGAACGTCCTGTCGTCCGTACTATAGTCATTGCTTCAAGGCTCCGAGCCCCGTCCCCTCACTGCGTGACCGTTTAATTGTCCAAGTTGCACAGATGTAGCCTGCGCTGTTCTAATGATCAGCGTTTAAAAAACACGTAAAGCAAACACTATTCTTTCTCGGACTTCTTCCGCCGCCTCTTCTCCGTCTTCTCAGTCTTCTTCTTGCCCTTCTTCTCCGCCTCCGGCTCCGGCGACTTGAACTCCTGCTTTCTCTTCTTGGGCGGTGACTTTATTGGGGATTTCTTCTCCTGATTCTGCGGATCTTTCTTCGAGGATCTCAGCTGTTTCGGTGACAGCATCTCCTTTTCGGACGACGGTGGTTCCATCTCGCTATTCTCAGACTCCTTCTTGTCCTTCGTCTTAGCTTCTTTGGCGTTCTTCTCTCTCTCCCTCTCCTTTTCCTTCTCTTTCTCCTTCTCTTCCCCCGGTATCCCCAGGATCTCGGCCCACTGGTCCGGTGGGGGGGTGGGCTGCTTCTTTTCATCCTCAGTGGACTGGTCCAACTGTTTCTGGAGACAAAGCCAGCCGTTAAGAGGTATATGACATTAAGAACCTGCATCGGACACGCTCGTTCTGCGCTCGTCTCGCGATACCCACATCAGCTCCAGCTCTGTTTTTAACATTGCAAAAAATTTAATAGGAAAAAAATAATCAACATTCAATGTCAAAACGCAGAGCCGTCACAAACTATTGTACATAAGTAACGACCTTAAACAGCTTAGCAATAAGGCCGGTTACTCAATACCATCGCATCGCACGCACACAGAGCGTCTAAGGCTATGGCCACATCTAACGTCTGAACCGTGGACCATTAGTACCGAGTCCCCAACGTCCGCGTGGTGTTCACCGGTCATAACAGCTAGATGTGACCAAGACCTACGCCTGTCATAAATCTGCGGGTCCGATGAAGGTTCCGTACAGAGCTGTCCATACCTCACGGCTGCTTGTCCAATCATTACATATAAAAACCGCCGATGATCAACTGTAATAATCGCCATTAAGTTTTTTTTTTTGTTATGCTCGCGCGGGGCACCAACCGACCCCCGCAGATTATGACAGTCGTCTGACAACACACCCCAGCGACGAGGACGCGACCGAAATGTACAGGGGTCCAGGAGAATATTTAGGGGGTGAAAATAGACCCCATCCCCCCAAATACCCCGCGGTATCCGTGACGCAGCATGTCCGAAACAGATTCGCTTTTCAAATAGCTTTCATATTTTTGAACACAATTCACTTATATAAATTTGTCAATGTATTAGGAAATTTAAGTATATAATATATTGTTAATTGCAACAAGCGAGACAAAACTTTATATACATATATCTGTCTCTCTCTCTCTTTCACAAAGTACGTACGTCAGCAGGCTTCTCTTTCTTCTTCTCCTTCTTCGTCTCCTTCTCGCGGTCCTTCTCTTTCTCCCTCTCTTTGTCCTTCTTGTCCTTCTTATTGCCCCTCTCACGTTCTGTACAAACAGCAAACATAATTAATTATAAGGTAAGTTCATCACAGAAAAGACAAAAATGAAATAAGACTTAATTCATTTTCCTGAAAATCAACATTATATGTTAACAAAGAGTTACATCACTACCAGACTAGTAAATAAGTATAGCTAGGACAAAAATCTAACAAAAACACTATCCTTAAATCATTAATTTTCGTCACATTCCAGATCATTTCTGTACGCAAACGTCTGTTCTCCCCTCCCGTCCAACTCACCCTTCTCCTTGCCGTCCTTCTCCTTCTTCTTCTCCTCCTTAACCATCTTGCAGTACTCCCTGAAGTAGTCCTCCCTCAGCGAGCTACTCTCCACGGCCTTGTACCTAGCGTCCGAGTCTATCTTCTTCTTAACGTCCAACCATCTAGAGTGCCTGTCAACACTCTTTTCTTTCAAAAGCGCTAAGTACTCCGTTTTGGCCTAAAACGTATGAGGGGAAAAAATCAGTATTTTTTCTAATATATGGCGCGTATGTTGGGACGTGAGGTGCGATCATCGTACAGAGCGGCTCCGGATATCAAATGTAGGCCGACGACCAGAGAAAAAAAATAACTTTTTCTATATATACATATATATATATAATTGTCACTACAACGCCAAGCAGACCGCCCTATAACCAAATCGCACGACACTTTGTCGCTCTTAAACTAAAAGCTGAAATAAATACGATTGATTAGTGGCTGAAAAGAAGAATGGATATCGATTAGTTGCTGTGGGACAAAAGATTATTAATTCCTGGAAAGAAAAATAAATATCATTATTCCAACGGAAGTGGGACGGCTGGGGTGTTTTTGATTTTTTTTTTTTATTTTATTCCAAGAGGCGTACATCGTAATTAATGACATTGACAGCATGATAACTGTTTGATAAAAATAAACAAGTCTTAATGTAAATATTATTTGTTTAAACAAATGCTTTGTATATTTAGATTAACATCCTTGGTTCAAGTTGATATCGGACGACACATTGAACGAGTCCTGCTCGACCGATTTTCATGAAACTCTGGCGTCATGTTCAATTAAATTTGATTACACAAAAAATTGGCATACGCTCCACAACAACAGACTGCATATAACACGTCCCACTTCCGTCTCCTTACAGACTAGAGCTGACAAAACATTGACCTTAGCCTCGCAGGTGACGAGACAGCATTACAAATGTATTAATTATCACATATATATATATATATATAAAATTAATTTAATAACGAATTATAACTTAATATACAAACAGTTACACATAGAGAAAGACACAGACGGGACTCGAACCCGACATGAAGATAATGCATGACTACAGCACACTTAACATTTGAACCATTAGGCCATAGACAATACTCTTTGGACACCGGGATTTGAACCCGGGACCACTTCGAGTTGACATTATAAACCTGAAATTTATACGAATTAAGGATAGAGGTCGCTGTCACTGTCACTGTCGCTGTCACTGTCACTTGACAAACAGGATTCGAACCCGTCACACGTGCGAGCCGCGTCACCCGCGAGACTGGCGGGACCATTACATATAACGTACTACAGTTTATGTTAAGAGTAATTCACAAGATTTACAATACTTCCTCGCTTAAATAATTTAATATAATTTCTATATTTTTTAATTTATATAGAGATAGAGAGAGACAAAAAAAAAAAAAAACCGCAAACATCCGTTGGCGGACGGCCGATAGAGAGAAATCTATAAAACATCCGTTCAGTAATTAGTAACAAAATTTATACAGAGCATGGAAACGGAAGGACAGAAAAAAAAAATTACACCTGAAAAAGTAAATTGATTAAACAAAAATATATATATATATGTATGTATATAATATAAATGTCCTCAAAATCCCCGCATATCTTGTCTATTTACATTGCAATGAGCGTTAACCATCACCTTGATGCATGTATCTCGCATGCATGTATATGCGTACATTTCTGTAGGGGGGGGGAGGGGCCTGGAGGGGGGGAGTGTACACATCCGAACACACGTCATTTTCATACTGTCCCATCATCTTAAAAACTATATCTAACCTTGTGTGCGCCGCCCTCCGCCGACCGCTTGACGGTAAGTTTTGTACATCAAAAACGTATTTTTGTCTAAAAAGCAATTTTCGTTTTTTAGATAAGTTTCCTTTTGATTTTCTTATAACTGTCTATTTTTTTTTATTTTTTTAATCTATATATATATATTGTTTCGTTCTCTGTGCCTCACTGAGCGTTACTATGCAAGCTGTTTACTGCTAGTCATTATCAAGGTATAAATATATCTATATATGTATTCTTCAAGGCGTGTGAACCTACGTGGTAAGGTCTAGGCCCGCGCTAGGCCCCGGTAGGTCTAGTAGGTCTAGGTATTATTTATATCCAGCGCCGCATCCCATCCCCGGCCGCCGCGCCTCATCCACCCGGAGCGGCCGCCTTTCCCTGTTTTCGCTTAATTTATAAAAAAAAACAAAAAATACACGTTTCAAGAGCATGTGGTTCGGACACAGTGAGGGAAGTTTTTTTGAAAGCGACTCTCTGAATAATCGTATTATATGTGGAAGAGAAAATTACTTTTTTTATTTAACCCAAAAAGATTCTACTCGCGAGCAGCACGTCGTTTTCAAAAAAATCACTACACGTTAATAGAAAAAAAATTAACAAAAAATATATATATATATATATCCTCATAGCATCGTCGATTCGGTGCAAACTTTTCGTACTTGTTTTTTGTTATTATTGGCATGCATATATATATATATATATATATATATATATATATATATATAACAATATATATGCAAGGCACAGTGTATGATGAGAAAAATTTACACCGAACCCAAAAATTTATATAAAGATGAGTTATATCAAGATATAAAAAAGCGTATGTATGATCCACGGAAATTTACAGAAATTTTTCAGTACAGAAACAATTATAATCAAAGGTGACATAAAAAAAATGATCAGTTCGCAGAGCGGCCGCGTGCGGGAGTCGAACCCGCTGCTGGTCTGTAGAGGACGTGCTGGCCTCGGGGCTCGAACCTGGGCGCAGCACGGATATCCATCTTATAATATATTGGCTAGCATTTGGCTTGGCTTGGCTTGGCTTGGTTACAGTCGTAAAGAATTTCCAAATCAAATTTTATTTATTACACAAACTTGACGTTACTATCGAAGCGCATCTCACAGATAACAAAAAAATATATAGAATAAAATAAAAATAAAATCAGTGTACTATAATTTCAATCTGACATTGATAGTGTACTTTCATATATGGAAGCACATCGAGTACTTATATAACCGATTGAGATGAACACACATATGCGCACACACACACACGCTCTGTCACATCTCCTCTCCTGCTATCTCCCTCTAACTCACCTGTTCCCTCTTCCTGTCCTTGTCATCCTTCTCCTTCTTCCGGACCTCAGCGATGTACTCGTTGAAGTAAGTCTCCCTATCCCTCATCTTCTCAATATTTTTGAACCTCTCATCCCTGCTGTACTTGCCGGAGAACTCGGTGAAGGAAGATCTGTAATTAACATTTGGACATTAGAGCTTTTTACATCATTCCGATGTATAATATATACATATATTATAGTGTTAAACCTACTTGGAGTGCAGCTTGGCTTCGTCCATGAGCGCCCTGAAGGCCTGCTTCTTCTGCTGGATCCTATTCTTCTTCTCTTTACGCTCCTCCTCAGCTCGCTCCCTCACGTACTTATCGAACACCTGGTAATTACTTTGACTTTAGTCGGATGGAAGTCACTCAAGATTTTTTTCCTGTCTTTTTCAAACGGCATTTCTATATATATTATTACATATATATGTATATATATAATAACTTTAATGCTAAACACCCTTGCTTGCTATAGAGAAAATATTTTTTTTCTTATTCCAGGCAGGATTAAATATTTGAACAAATTAAAAAAAAAGTTTTTTTTCTATTCGACCTTCATGGAGCTATTTTGATAATTCCTTACTGAAAATGTGATATCAAACATCGATATTAGCAGCTGATACAAAATTCTCTCTCCTTATACCTAAGCAGTTAACTTTGCCATACTATTTTTGTACTGGGAGTGACTTCCTAACCACAATTATCTCATAGCTCAGCTTAGCTGGCTGTCTCTATATAACCAGCTTTCCTGACCTGTTTCCTCTCCTTCGACTCTAGCAGCAGATATCTGCTGTCGAACACAATCTTATGCAGTTCCTTCTCCCACGGCGAGAACGCTGACACGTCGCTCTCGTGCAGCATCTGAAGGAAGGCCCTCACGCGCTGTTCGAACGGCACCAGCGCCCTCTCGCGCTCCGCCCTGGCCATCGCCTCCCTGGCCGCCTCCTTGCCCATATCTATCACGCCGGCTGACACACCAGACTTCTTCTTGGCTGGAATTTGATATTAAATTCATAAACAACAGTTTGTCAATACTTATAAACTGTTGTTGCTCGAAATGAACCTTACAGCTCTGGTATTAGTGATCTAGTTAGTCTAGCGTGTCCTGACGTGTGGTATAGTAAAGATTTAAACTCTATTAAAATTATCAGTCTATAGCCATAATAGTCGCAAAAATGAAAAAAGACAGACAGACAGACAAATCCGGGTAGGGATTGAGTCTTGACAATACAACATATTAAGTCTATCAGACATTTGACGGACCATTATATTGATGTCCGTTAGGTTGGTCACATTTAAACAGACCAATGTGTGGTGGGACGCTCGCCACATCTGACAGTACAAACTCCTCACAAGACGTTATCTACCTGACATTGTCTGGCGGAGCCGGGTCTTAGGGCTGGCTATTTGAAAAATGCCTCTGCTATCATGAAAACGAATAAGTCAATCGAAGGAATATTTCAACAAAACTATTGTGGGACAAATATGTTGGGTTCTAGCTTGGATTTATATATATAGAGCCTAGACAGTTCTTGACACACCGCCTGGTGGTAGGCGGTGGTAGGTGGTGGTGGCTGTGACTATATTAACAGACTATTCACTCCGGTCTCGGAGACCAGCAAATTACATTTTGTAGGAGAAATGCATTCCGCGAAGCGATGCTATGAAGAAATGCGTTCCAAATAACCACAGGTTCCGTATAAAATGTTTATACGCAATGAGATTAGATTAATACAAACATTTGTATGGACATTTAAGATTTTTATAGACTTAACCAAAGTAAATGATACCCCGGCGCCAGTAGTGTACATTAAACTATATACAGTATCTGGTATTCCAAAATCATTGTACATATATATATATATATATAATTCAGGGCTTCCCAATATATTTTTTTGTATACCCACATTGAGAATACATTTGTAGCATAGCTATGTACTTGTGTTTTATATATATATATATATATGTGTGTGTTGCGTATTAATTTCTCTTCCTACTGCAAGCCCACTGTAACTTATCCTTGCTAAATAGAATTACAATGTCACCGGCGTCCACACAACACTTACCGCTCTTTGGGAAAGTCTGATAAATAACTTCAAACTATCTGTATTTAGTCTATACCGTATACACTCGTGGTAAGGTTGACTAACTGACTCACTTTCTTCGGATTTCGCCTTCTTGGCCGGTTCAGTCTCCGAGTCGGATGAGTCGGACGCTCCCCTCTTCAGTTCCCCGTTAGCGTTCTTGGCCGGCGTGACGGTCGTGGTCGCTGGCGGTTCCTTCCGCTGCTGGGGAGGTATAACATCTATATTATAGTAATATGTACATACATCATAATTACATTAGCTTTACGTAGCGACTAGGTTTTATCCGCGACTTTGTCTGCATTTTATTTAGCAGTGAAGTTATAGGATAGCGTGACGCACGACTCCCTACACTGCACAGGTGTAGTGAGGCGCTCCCGAGACAACTACACCGAGTGAAGGGACATGTTTTACACTGTACGTCATTCCAATATCTAAACAACATCATTGCAAAGTTTCATCAAATCCGTTCACAATATTTTACTTGCTTTCGTATATATTGTATTGCTCGCTAAGGAGCCTCATACTTTCTCAGAGCTCTAATTATAATGGCAGCCGGTTGCCTCGTTATAATGACCCGTCATACCTGATCCCTCTGGTGGGGCGGGTGAGACACCGCTTGATCCACGTCCGCTCTCCCTGCCAGCTGTGCCGGGCGCTCCCACACTGACAGACGCGCCGTCGGATTGTAGAAGAACACTCTGCCGTCACCCGTCCATACAACGCACCTTAAGAAGTAAAATATGTTAATAAATTCTTCTTAGACAAGAACCTTTAAGCAAAATGTGTTAAACAAGTAAGAACATCTCTATAAACGATAATTTGAGTATAGTTTGTCTAACAACCGAGTCGTCGGGGCATAAATCATTTTACTATGTCTATCTCGCTCGCACTTATGGGTCTCACGGAACCGTCTCGTGAAGGAAAGACACATTATCGATAAATAACGTTTATTATCGTATCCAACCGACCGATCGTAGCCGTTTATCGATAGCTCTTGGCGTTTATGACCTGACGATTGAATTGATAAGTTGCGTACTTTAGTTCTTTGCGTGGCGTTCATACTTACAGTCAAAAACGGGAATACTGTCAGTATTTATCCCTAGTCCTCTCACAGGTAAAGATAAACATTCAATGAGTATACAGATAAATTCTAGTCCATATTGGAATAATAAATTTTTACTCGATGTATTTACATACACAGCATATATTGTTGCAAGTGGCGCCATCTGTGTCGTACTAATCAGAATATAATATAATCTTGTAATTATTTCTTTGACTGATTATAATTAATTATAATACTAAAACATTTTATTTCTGTGATGGCAACATTTAAGTACCAATTTTTATTTGAAAACTATGAATACTGGATCAGCCATTTTGTAAGACATTACTGGAAGTAACGCTGAACATTGAAAAACTAATCTGAACTGTATCTCTAATAATATATAACGGAACCTTTACTAATATTCATCTGTCTGTTTGTTATGGAATATTTTCGAAAATGCTGGACCGATTGTGAATAAACTTTCAGTGGTTATTAGCTGATGTAATAGGAAGTAACAAAGGATACTTTTAATAACATATATACATAATCTGTTAACTCACCAAGGTGTTCCAGATATGGGAGTGCTTGAAACCGGTCTACTCTTATCCGTCTTAGCCTTCTCCTTCTCCTGTTTCTCCTTCTCTAACCTCTCTTTCTCCAACCTCTCCTTCTCTATTCTCTCTCTCTCTAGCCGCTCTCTCTCTAATCTCTCCCTCTCAGCAGCCTCTGCAGCTGCCGCGGCCTCAGCGTGAGCTTCTACATCTATAACTGTGTTTATTAAAAATTATATAACATCACATACATATCTATGTATGTGTGTGTGCGTGCGTGCGTGCGCGCATGTGCGTGTGTGTGTGTGTGTAATTAACATATAATATTATGGACAAAATACGAGAAAGAAAAATAGAAAATCACATGAAACCTCCCTGGATAGACGTACAGATATAAAACAAAAACATAACTTTTCTTTTCCATACTTTAACACAAGAGGAAGTATTTCAAATTCTCATACAACAAAGTGATCATTGCTCCGATGTTAAACACAGCATACCTTCTATTTTGCCGTCGTCAATAACCCTGCTGTCCTTCTTGACGTCCAGCTTTTCGCCTTTCTCTTTGGCTATTTTGTTTTGTAGTTCTGTCACAGATTAAAAATTATACACAATTAGTATATATATAGGTAGACATAGACAGACTCCATTAAGTTATATTCCTATATATATGTATTAGTAAATAATCTTTGAAAATATTTCAACTTAAAAGCTTCACCATTAATTCTCTTATCTTATCTTATCATATCTTTGGGAACACAGTATTTGTATTGTACCTTCAAACTCCTTGAGGGGCTGCGGTTTCTCCCACACACTCTGCCTGGTGCCAGCGTGATAGTAGTATGGCCTGCCGTCCGGAGCCCTGTGTGTGGTCCACTCCCCAGCACGTAGAGACAGTTCGGGAGGTATCACCTGGAATGTATGGTGTAACATGGGAATTAACCTACTATTGCATAGCCGGGGATAGATCAAGTCCGAGTAACTAGTATTTTATAAGTAGTTTTACATACAAATCAAACTTAATAATTATCAAAATTTAATTTATATATATATATATATATATATATGTGTTACCGTTTCCTCTTTCTTGGGCGTCACTGTGCTGTCCGGTTGTGCGTCATTTCCCATGACCGCGATGGGCTGTGTCTGAGTTGCTGCGCCTGCAACAAACATGTTATATCTCGTTTAAAAAATACGAAATTAAAACTGCAACCTCTGGATAACAGAGTTCCAGCTGTTGCAGAGTTTAAACACAATTATGTCTCCGTACATAGTTTTTGTATAGAAAAATATTCTAAGTTTGTACATAGTAATAAAATTATATTCATACCAGTGTCAGGTACGGCTGCTGAGGCGGCCGCCAGGCCAGGGGGCTGCGCCACCAGCGGCGGGGCCCAGCCCCAACCCCACGGCCCGCCGGCACCCGGCGCTGGGCCTAGGGGGCCCGTGCCTAGGAGATTGGTATTTATTAGTGATGTTACTTATGACCTTACCACCTACTTTATTATATCTATATAATATTTATTTGTGTGTGTGTGTGTGTGTATTACCGGGTGGTTGTGTAGCCTGTGAGGGTGCCTCGCCCGGGGGCGCTTCATCATCAGGTGAGCTGTCCTGTTTGTCCAGCTTCGACTGCATCTGGTTATCTGGAATAAGCAATAAATTTTAATCGACAGTATTAAAAATATTATATAAATTATTTATACAATATAAGTGAGGAGATATTGCAGTGATATCTATTTGTTTTTAATTTAATTAATACTCAACACCTTAGTTAATACGCTACTGAACATGTATGTATGCATGTTTGTCAGTTCCGGTGTTATGCTGAAACTAAGTATACACGTATAGTTTGAATGACGATATAAATTTAGTCGTGACGTCATCCTGGATCCAAAATGGCGGACTGGATATTTGAAATTCGGTACTACAAACTTAATATCAAATTTTGGTATGACTTCATATTTTTAGAAGTCCTTACATAACTAGGAGATGTACTTTCGCATTTTTTCTCTAGGAAAAAAAAAAAGATAAGCTTTCGATGCAAGTTGTTTGAAACGACCTCAGCGTGTCACTAGCGAACTGTTTTTGCACGTGGGTTCCGTTTACCGGACCTAAAATTGTTATTGGTGGTCAGATGTGATTGTTTTGATGAAACCCACCCCGGATAGCTGGTCTATCGAACAAACAACCTCGTCTCTGTCGCACACTCGGTTGCCGGGATCATCTCCGCGGATGAATGACCTGAGTAGTCAGTATAGCGTTCCGCTCGCTTCACTCAATTATTATTCAATAATTTTATACAAATCACTCACTATCCTTGACCCAGGGTGGCGGTTGGTTCATGAAGGGCGGGACGGACCCCGGTGTTGGCCCGTGGCCGACTCCTGGCGGCATCATGCCCATCATGCCCATGGGGCCGTTCATTGGCGCGCCCATGGGACCGCCCATGCCGCCCATGGGACCGTTCATGGGCATCGACTGATTCATGCCGGGATACTGGCCTGGAAGCGGTACAACATAGATGTTATATGTTAGTGAATGGATTACATATAAGTAAATGCCCTAGTTATAAGTATAATATTATCAGTTTTCATAGTGAGTAATTAAAAAATTTCTTTCATACTATCAACAAAAAAAAAAAATGGCATATATACGGTCGAATTGAGAAACCTCCTCCTTTGTCGAAGTCGGTTAAGAACTCATTTGCTCAAAATCTATACTCGTTTCGTTTTGATCACAAACAAGTTGCTAAATAAAAAAAAAATATATCTTTCAGGTGACATGACTCTATTTAACATAGTAACGTCATTAATCACTGCTAGTTTATTGTGTTCATCTAAAAGCTATAAAGACATGACAAAAAAACATGTTAAAAGAAAAACATCAAAAATACCGATAAAAAAAAAAAATTTCTTTTTCACATTTTAATTAATTTTCTACAACTAATGCGAATGTTATAATAAACGAGGTTGATTTTTAATTGACATTATATGAAAAAAAAAATGTCTTTTCTTAAGATATAACAGTATTGTACGGAACCTAAAACGTCTTTGATGTGAGACGGGTGTTTGTGTGACAGTAGTCATAGCAGGCCAAAAATGCCTTACATCACTAGTGAAGAGCTGATAATCTCACAATGCTGGACCGATATTAACCAAACACATTCAACTAGCACAGGGAGATTGCCTAACAAATGGAAAAACTACATCAAAACGGGTGCAGCCGTTAAGAACTATAATGCGACGAACATACATTATTTAACAGTGAACAAAATGTGATATCTTTGTAGTTATTATATTTTCTGTTATAATACAACGAACGAACGATATCAGTACTTTTTTAGAACCTATTTAATTCAGTTGCAAATTGCTTTTTGATAAAACATAATGTATATATATATGTATGTATGTATATATATATATAATTATATAGATAAAATAAAGTTATGTTAGTTACACTATTTATAACTCAAGAATATACATAATACTGAAATTAACGCGGACGAAGTCGCAGACATAAACTAGTATATATATATATATATATATATATTATAGCCTGCCTTACTAGTTTACACTCCACATATATATAATTTTCTTACCAGCAGCTGTCATGACATCCACCTCAGCCTGCGTGATGACCTTGCACGTGGGACTCTCCTGGGGTCTGGTCCAGGTCGTCTCTCTAGTCCTGGCGTGGTAGTAATACGACTTGCCCTCATCCGACTTGGTCTCAACCCACAGCTCCGGAGCGGGCTGGTGTGAACAAAAATGATTACTTGTGGTTGATTTTACAACACTAGTTCTTCACTGCGACCTCGTTCGTTTGGTATTTGGACTTAAACAACCATTCGTGGCACTTGCAGTGTGTCGCTGGACTTGATACAGTATAACCAGGTACACCATACACCGGAATTATACTGAACTAACAAATAAATTATAGCCTACATCCCCTCCTCATCCCATCCTCATCTCATCCTACATCCCTTCCTGATGTCTAAACTACATTTTTATAAAATTTCATCAATATCCGTTCAGTAGGATCTGTGTCACAGAGCTACAAACATCGATAAGTACATGCTCACAATTTGTTGTACTCATATAATCAGTTGGATGGGAACCGTAAAATCTGTTTGTCTGTTGCAATGCACAGTATCCAGGAATTAAAACTTTCCAGACAGAAATCCGGAATGGCTCGCGTTGGCAGTTTTACATAGCTTGCAGGGTAGTGAGATAAATTAAATGTACCTTTGATTTGATACAAGACAGAGTGGGATGCTGTTTTAGTAAATTTTTTGACAACTTCCATATAGTTATGCCAAGGTTGATATAATGATTTTTAATGCAGATAATTTTGCATTTCTACGCAATATTCTTGTGTCACACATACAATTTTGCCGATTCTCCTCAGAAATGTATTTTTTTTTTTTTGGTTTTCCCGCTTAAGAGTGTCACATAGTTTGTGTAGTACTATTTACAATATTTAAAATTAAACTATTAAATACCATATTTGGTGGTGGCATCCCTGGAGGTCCGAAGGGCGGCGGCTGCCCCATCATGTTGGGCGGGGGGCCCATCGGTCCACCTGGCGGCATCATACCAGGAGGTGGTCCATAAGGCGGGGGGCCTCCCATCATACCAGGCGGCGGGGGACCCATGGGTCCCCAGTTATTTTCGTAATTAGGACCATTATTTGGACCATATCCTCTCGGACCACCACGCCCACGGAAGAATCCGCGACCTCTCATAGGAGGCCCGCCGGGACCGTAGCCGCGGCCCCTGAAGCGCATGGGCGGAGGCCCATTCATCCAACCAGGCGGCGGACCTCGCCCGCGACCCCTATTATGAAAGTAAAAACCATTTTTATCCATACACAATATCTCCAAATGTATTATAACCTCTTTAGGGTATCAAAAATCAACAATAACACACTTATAAAGATAATATCAACTTATAACGACACTAATAGCTAGTTAAAGAATATAGAACAAAAAAAAATTACCGCTATATAGTAAAATCAACATATGTACCTCATATACAGGGTTGCTTTAAATATAAAAATATTGAATTACATACAATTCATATTCAGATAAATATATATTGAACATGCCATATATAAACCACATATATATATATATATAAATCTAAATAATGACATAATTTAGGCACATGCATAAAAAGATTCATACAAATAATGTTATTAAGACAACAAAATGTATTGTAAGTAAAAAAAAAATACATATATATATATAATATAATAATGTAAATCTTGCATAAATATGTAAATTCAAACACTTAACAAACAATCATTAGATCAATATTTAATTTAGAACCGTGATACATCATTTGGATGTTCGGCTACCGAGTTATAAAGACATGATCGTGGTGTTCTTGGCATCTCGTGTAAAAATCAAACATACTTGTAATGCCAGTACTCAAACTTTGACACATACGTAACTGTTTAATGCTTATTTTTTAATGTTACTTTGCTAAAAATGTGCATTATAGGTTAGCAATTGTATTTTATGCATAGCCATAGTAGTTATATAGTGTAAATAATGTTAGTCGGCAGCAAAATTATATGTAGACAAGTAAATGGTACAAAAACTACCTTTGTCACGCATTCTGAAGAATCACTTCGCCAGCATTTCAAAATGATGTTAACAAATTTATTTTATAATTAAAATGCACTAGAACAATTATAGTCAATGGTGGTCACAGATTATTTGGACACTTTATGCTGTTAGAGTTTAAAATGTATTTCATTTTGCTTATAAATGCGATATCCATTGAAACAGTAAAATAAGTCCGCCTTATCGCATGGGTTCATTGTTTGATTTATCGATAAAACATTAACATTGCGTTCATTTTGTTTATTTAATTCTATCACAGAATCATAAAGGCGGTTTCAAATAAAGGAAATCATTAAATATAATAAATGGGACACGAAAGATGCATTACACATAAAGGAAGTACATTTTGATAGATGTTTACGCATATACAAATCAATTAGAAGTTATCAACATAGAAGGAAATATAACGGATACCTGAACGTCCCGCGACCGCCTCTACCGCCTCTGAAGCCGTTCGCGCCTTCCTCATCTTCGTAATTTTCATCATAACCCCCCGGCTCACAAAAATCCTTAGAAGAATCCGTAATTTCACTAACATCGCTACGGTTTAATTCACTCATAGTAGAGTCCTGGGGGTCTATACTGTATTCGTCTTCCATCTTGATAAAAAGCACAAAACGATTCACTAAACACTTATGTCGGCATACCTAAATAATTTCGTGCATACACCACAATTCATTTCGCAATGGCGGAATCAACATTCGACATTCTCAAAATGGCCGCCGATGGCTTGTATAGGGATTGCAAGGTTTCAAAAGTGACGGTTCAAAAATTATCGGTTTTAAAAACAGAACAAATAAAACATACTTGACTAAAAATATATATTTTTTAATAGTTTTTTATTATAAATACGTCAACACAAACTTCGTAACATAAATTTTTAATTTATTTGCAAAGTTTAATCTTTGGTACTACTCCACTTTTGCTCTCTCGTTCTTTGTATTTTTCTGTAATTCAACAAAAAGGTTTACTACTCTAAACTAAAAATTACAACAAATAACAATAACAACATACAAACAATTAAACTAAAGTACGTAACATATAAAAATTAACACATTTAAAGCAAAAAATTGAAAATTTTGGTGTATTTAATACTATACGTGAAAAATTGCTGAAACCGATAATTATTATTAACTATTCATAAAACTAAAATTTTAACTTTATGCCAATATAATCGCTGCTCAAGAATATCGGTATCATGTGCAGCTCGAGTCACGTTTCTAGTAACGATTAATGGTTTCTTTGTAAGGAAATACAATTGTAATTGACATTAGATTTAAGTATGAAAGAGAGTTGACAATCTCAATTGTATCGGTAGGTCATTCAACGAGGAAGAAATTATAAAATTGCTAGTAACAAAAATTATTATTAGTATGTAAATATTTTTTATATTTATACAAGAAAATTAAGAACAATCTAATTTATTTAAATATATGGTTGAAGAAATTGTGGATTAAAATACTGCAAGTACCTAGATACTTTTTGCTTCTTGATACGACTGTTTAACATAAATTCATTTAACAGACTCGAAAAAATTTATATACATTACTTCCGTTTTATTTTCTATAAGATAATGACAAGGAAACCATTGTCGGTCTTTGGTGCAGTCATTTATAATATAATTAATAAAAACAAATTGATGTTTATCATACTTTATTTATAATAACCAATGTGGAAAACTTAAGCCAACTGTTTGTATTTTATCATGCGGTATATAAATCGTTTAGAGCTCAATGGAGATAATATTATTTGATAGTAAACCATATTTTTTATACTAGCCACTTAGGATTAAGTTTTAAATCATTATTAAATTTCACTTAGGTAATCCCCTAGTGGCAACAATCTACAAGGTTTACCTACTTTACCAATTATTTTATATCCACGCACACTGTTGAACATTAGAGAATCTGACGGAAATCTTAGATCTTGCGAAATAGGAAAGTAAATTAACATTTACCGATTTTCAGTTTTATTTTAAAATAGATGTTTTACCACTTGTGGCTGAAAGAAAGCTCAACTATTCTCCTTATATTTGCAACCAATCAGTGCGCTGAGCCTCAAAATCTAAGGATTGGGTTTTCGTTAAACTTATTTTCCTTTCAAGGGACACCAATGGCAGAAGGGCTTATTGCAGGATCCTTTGCAAGTTTTCTTTGTATGTGCCCTAAATATATTAGATCTATTTCTGTCAGTTTCAATGGCACGTGTCTGCATACTTCCAGTGGAGAAGTGGCAAACGAAACTAGTGTTGATATCCTGTAAAGCGCGGCCATTCATTCTTGGGGGACGACTGGACGAACCCATTTTTAAGCTGTTCTCATACCTCGACAGCGGTGACATGCGTAAGGATTTTGGTGTTAGGTTCTTTGGGCATGGGCCGTCTATCGATGGTGCGGAACGAACGTTTTCTGTTGTCGGTGAGTCCTTTAGTGTGGGTTTGGCAAAATTGTAACTAGGACGAACTGGACCGGGGGGGTTCGGGGCATTTGAGGGTGGGGGCATGAAAGGGTTCTGTGGTAAAGCGTCTATTGGGATCGGCGAAGGCATGGGAACGTCATAGCATGGTCCAAAATGATTGCCCGGCAAATTCACTGGACCAAATTGTGGTTGTGGTTGTGGGAAAGAATTAAATGGAGGGCAAAAATTTGGTTGCATGGGCTGATTAGGGAACATAGGCGGTGGTTGCGGTGTATACGGGCCATACGCGCCATAAGCATTAAATGATGAGAAGTCGTAAGGACTTCCCGGAGGATAGTTTGGGAACGAGTTCCCTATGCCACAGAAACCACAACAACTTAAAGGACCACAGGGACCGCATGGACCACATGCGCCACAGGGTCCACATATGCAAGGGCCACACGGCTTACAAGGTCCAATGCATGCAGGACCACACGGACCTCCTGGGCAAGGTGGCGCAGGGCCACCGCAACCGTCGGGTCTAACTGGACCGGCACAAGGACCACATGGTCCAGTAGAAATATGGTAAGGTCCACAAAACCAAGTACCATAGGGATAATAGTAATAACCAGTCATATACTGCAGACATTTAGCAGGAGTATTGCAAGGCGGTGGAAGACAATTACAGCCGCACGGCGCGCAGGGACAGGCACATACGCTAGTTATATCCTTTATGGCAGAGGATGTTGACGCAGCTCGTAACTGCATAAAGTTTGGCGTAATTTGATTGAATACTACTCCAGGAATCCTGAATCTAGGAGCTATATCTTTAAGGCTGATGGCAGATGCAGCGCGTTTTATGTGAACGGGACGGTCGTTTCCGTTCGGCCTAAGACACGGACAGGAAATACTTCTGTATAGGCGCCCTTTAGATTTGACGACATCTTCCTTCTGCAGTTCTATATTGCTTTGGTTACAGAAGTGTTTTACTCCAAAACTCTGTGTTCGCTTGCAGAGAGTCCTCTTCATTGCGTTGTGAACTGAAAGGATGATTTGGAACTATAATAACTTCCTAATTGCCACTGCAAGGACAATGACTACCGAAGGTTATCGAAATGAGACAACGTGCGATGTTAAATAGTGTTTATTTTTTAAGTTAATACAGTTAGCTTATCAAGTTTCAATAGATTGTTCGTTATTTACTTATAAATCGTACGGTTTGAAGGTTGCGTCTACATGGGGCTTGGAATTAAATTTTGTAAACCTGGGCTGCGATGTACAGTTAAATAGTCCCAACTTGTTTTGGTGATCCCTTAGCACTTTGTTGCATTCCAGAGGCCTCGTCACTTTATATCTCTTTGGGTAGTAAATAAATCTGTCTCTACGCGGCTCTTTAGTAGGCGTCCTGTATAGTTGATTCGAGGACCAGAGAGTTGCCTTTGTGTGGTAGGAATTGGATTTTGAATTGGTATACGATATTGGATACGAAGATTTTATGTTTGGATGTGGAAGCTTCTTAGTGTTCAAAGGAGTTAAGGTGGGAGAGATCATAGACGCCAGTACAGGAGGCACGTTCTTCTTCGTGGGCTTTGGATCTTCCTTTTGGTCCTTCTGCTCAGGAGTCTTAAAATTAAATATCTTCGAAATGCCAGAGGCCGCTTGAGTGTCACTCTGTTTTGGTTGGTCGTACGAAAAGATTCGTACGTTTGGTTTCGGCTTTTGTTCTGGCTTCGCTTCCGCTCCCAAGCCTGCGGTCGGGAATAAGCATGCACATTTCGGACAAGGGCATCCACAAGGACAAGGACATTTCGATCCCACGGGACAGCAGGTCCCTTGCACGTGATATGGACCGCAGAACCAAGTACCGTAAGGGTAGTAATAGTATCCAGTCATGTATTGGAGGCATTTAGGTGGCGTATTGCATGGCGGGGGAAGGCAATTGCATCCGTCCTTGCAACCGCAGGGCCCGCACGGAAACGGGCACGGGCAGCCAACGTTGCAAACTTTAGAATAAGGTCGATGTTGTATAAACTGGGTCAGGCTGCGACACTTCCTTATAGAGTCAGAACCGAGACATCTCGTTTGTTTCGCGCTGGAAGGGATCGCTGAACTAGAAACGCTGACCCAGACCGGGCTGGTCCTGGTTCTCGTACGGCGATATTCGATGGGAACAAGTTTCTTCGCTCTTCGAATCTTCATGTACGCCGTCGGGATGAGCTTGCTTTTGAAGTTACGTGCTGCCGCCAATGCTGTAAACGGTATCGTTTGCTATATGCCTCAATTGATGACGGCTTATTTAAATTTACGTGTAAGCTAGTGAACTATGCGGAATAGTAATATTACCTTTGCCCGGATCGAGTAAGGCTAAGAAATAGTACGGCCAATTCATCAACAAATTAAAACAATCACTATATTTAAACATTTATTATGACGAAAATTATCATAAAATATTAAATATAAATTAGGGTTGCATTTTCGCTGTATTAGAGGGTCGAGGAACCTTTTCTTTGATTTCCAACTTCATAAACGGTTCGTGTATTTTTCCTTCTGGTACTGGCGGCGCTGCTGCTGCTGCAGCTATTGCTTGTGCTGCTGCCAGAGGTTGACTGCCGCACATGGGACACACGCCACCCTCGCATTTTTTAGGTGGTGGACATTTTGGTGGGCATGGACATGGACATGGTCCACAGGGCCCACACGGCCCGCAGGGCCCACATGGTCCGCAAGGACATGGGCAGCGACACGGTCCACAGGGGCCACAAGGTCCGCATGGCCCGCAAGGTCCGCAGGGTCCACAAGGACCACAAGGCCCACATGGTCCACAAGGTCCACACGGTCCACACGGTCCGCAAGGACAAGGACACCGACAGGGTCCGCAGGGGCCACACGGGCCGCACGGCCCGCATGGCCCGCATGGTCCGCAAGGCCCGCATGGACCGCATGGGCCACAGGGGCCACACGGGCCACAGGGGCAGCCACATGTCGTTTCTTTTTTTGGGGCTTTGTCAGCGAAGCAGCGCACTTGCAGTTTATTGTCACCACAGCAGAGCGCTAACCGCGCGTCGTACGAGCCGAACGCCGCTCCTCTCAGCGCCACTGCAAAGGACATCCATGCATATAATACTCGTCGCAGTTCCGCCGGACGCTGATGCTATTCGAAGAACGAAGGTCAACTATCGAGGTCGAGTATTATAGATGGACGTCCTTCGGCAGTGGCCAGCGTTCTCCGAAATAACACAGCGTGAGCGAACTCGCTACCGACCTCTATATACGGCTATACGCGATCCGCAACATTGGGAGTGCTATCGATCTTATTACAACGCGAATCAAAAGCGATACTAAAAAACGAGAGGTTTAGTAAAATACAGTAAGTAATACGTGTGCTTTCCTTAGACAATAAGCTGTTCGTTACTCACACAATGGGGCAGCATTTTTCTTATTTGAAGCTGTTGCCAAGGGTCGGCCTTTAATGCATTTGAGGAGGGATACATTCTTCGGCATAACCGCTTTCCGTAATACGAGAGCCATGGTACTGGATTCTTGTTACTTGAATTTTATTTAACGGGTTTTTTATTTAACTATAATTTTGTTGATTGATCTTGGAAAATTTAGGCCATGTTAGTTGTAGATGTTACTCCTGCCGGAACAAATGCTATTGTGCTGAGTTTGAATTTGATTTTCATATTCTTTTCTCTATCATTTTTTATTCGAGGGAATGTTTTTGTATTTCATAGCAGAACTTCCCGGTGGGATATACGAACTCTTTTTATCTTCTTAATTAAAATTCAGACAAGGAACAATGCAGAAATATAGTGATTTGTAGATGTAGATTTATTATTCTCGGTTTTTAATAAATATTGTTATAAAATTATTGTTAATTAATGATAAAAATCGTTTCGGAAGAAACAATCAATGTGACAAAATTATTATTAAAAGTTACCGTTGTTCTTTTACGCCCTACATATTGTAAAGCTGTCAGAGTTGTTTTTAAGAGTTTTCCAAAGAAGCTATTGAGGGGATCATTGGTATAACAGACGACAAATCAGCAATAGACAGATCAGTAGCATTGGTATGTATGTGACGGGTGTGTAAAAAAAATACCAAAGGCCACATGGTATGTATTGTATCCTTGTCAATTTATTTCCATTCTGTTGAACTTAGTATTTATCATTAGATAAATTATATTTAGTACACAATAATTAAAACTACATAAATAGACTATTGCTAGGTGGAAAAATTTTGGTGAATATGAGGTAAACTTGCATTTCTTCGAAAATTTACCTGATATTGTAATAATATTGCCTTTGGTTTTGCAAAAATAAAACTAACTTAGGACGTTTAGTGGTCCCGAAAATCCGTACCTATAAAACGAATAAAAGTCTATGGAACTGTTTCTCAATTCCAGATAATATTACGTAATACAATGCGTATCAGATTTACCCGTTAAAAGCTGAAATTACTCGTAATGTTTTCATACATATTTTCAACCATTTTGTTACAAATAGATTTAGAAAAAAGGAGGTTCTATATATAACGTACGTATGCACTGTAATTATATATTTTCTGATCGGATATTTCGGTTCAAATGTTGCGTGATTTTTATCATTTCAAAGAGTATTGCGAGGCCGATTGTAGCATACTACGTTATGATCTGTAATTATGTTAAATGTCTTGGCCTAATCATTATTTGTTTGAAATCTTTAAAAGGTTATAATTTAGACGGGAAAGTTATTCTGAGATGTGTGTGAGGCAGGTTAACTGGGTATAAGTTAGTCGACCTCATTTTAAAGTCGAGCATATAGACGGTTTAAATGTTACAGCCGACTTGACAGTTGATCCTAACGCACAAGAAATAAATGTCCTAAAATATGTCCGACAACATCACGACGAATAAAAATGTTGTTTGTATTGAAAAGAAAGCATATAGGTACTTGCATGTTTAAAGCTCTTAATACTTTTAATTATATATGTATATATGCAAAAAGGAATATTTTTTTTATTATTTATAACAAATAATGTTTACCTATATTGATCAGCTCTTAAATACTGAATGTTTTTTATTGTTTCTTGCTTATTTTCAATTCCTTAATTCACTCTTTTATTTATAAATCCGATTACCAGTCGTTGCAACGTGTGAACGACTGTATTTTTTTTTCCTTGAATAAATATGAGGTCGTGAACAACGATGAAATAGAAATGAAATCGATTTAATAAAGCATTAGGACATTTGATTCCAAAAAAACTATTATGTGAATACTTTTTCTCCATTTATAGCTTTTTTTTATTTATTTGTATTGTATTCCGTAAACTAGCATATAACAGTCCAGTCAATTAAATTTTTAAAAACAGATTGTGACATCTTTATCCGGAGATATATTTGTCTTTAAATATGTCGTGTGAGTCTGTCATTGACGCGTCAGTTGCGTCGTCTCGTGTCACCGCTCATATATTCGACAGAAAGTTCTAGAAATTATGGAACGTAAAATTACAAATAAATACAGAATAAAAATCTTTTCACATTCCTATAAACAGATAATCAATAGTGGCAGTATAATGCCAGATCAAATCAGCAAAAAACCATGGATACTTTTAAATAGTATCTTTATTTATAGGTACACTTATCTTTATTAACGCGTGCTTTAAAATAAAATATTATCATTATTCGTGAAGAGAATTATGTATTTTGATTTTTTTTTAAATTACTAAACTGATAAGTTACGCCTAAATTAATAATCGTTCAACAATTCGCTTCCTTTAGTCTACGGAGCTTCGGTAAGATCACATCAATCATTTTATAGCATTACAACTTACAGACAAACCACGTCGCCGGGTCCTCGTCTCTCGTCGTTTGGAGTCCGAATGAATTTGGACTAGAAAACAGGCTCAGATTGTCTATCAAACGCCTCCTGCCAAGCACCTGGGTCCTGGTAACGTGAACAAAATTGATATCTACTTGAAGATGTCACCGTTATTTACAACTGAATTAATGGTTGAAGTTTAAAAGCTGTAAGGAATTATTTTTTCTTTGTTGTGCAAATGTATTTCCGACAGACTGAAGTGTTACAATCACCAATGTTAAGCTTATTTCACCTCAATCATTGATTCACTCTAATTCTGAGGAATGTACACGGAAGCAATGTGTGTCTGATTCTAAAGACAGGAACACAACAACTACCCTTACGAGATTTTTGTGTAATCGATCTGCATAAAGAGCGTTACGTTTTCAATTTATTATATCATTAACGTAGATTATTGAATCAGAAATGAGAATTCGTATGTAGTGACCATGTGAACATGGCCTAAGCATGCTTTAGAAACTTGGGCCACATCTTCCAGCAACACTGTGGAGAGAGGAATGTTGCAGGGAAGGGATTCCTAGTGAAAACTGGTCTTGCTTAAAACGCAGCCGCTTAATGGACCTTGAAAGAGCTGATTCGACTGATAGATAGCGTATGGCGACATTGATGTCTGCTAGCCGCCAAGATATTGCCCCGGGATGCTCACGATCATATCTAAGTAAGGCTATTTCCGTGGCACAAATCACAGGGAAGGGTAAATAATCTTGGACTACCAAGGAAGGTCGCTGTGGGCGTTTACTGCACGCCACACCGGTTGGTAAAGCTCACAATCTTTAATATCTCCCAAGCGGCTGGGCCTGCGTAAGGCTGTTCTCCACATAAAAATTATATTTTATCTATGCAGGTACCTGTTAATTCTTGACAGCTTTGTTAGCTATTCGTTATCAAATCTGTCTAAAAGAGTTCTGTGTTTTATGTACGGAACAGCGTGTACAGCCGGATCATTTCTGCAACGGCTGAAGTTGTTTATAAAAATAAAGGACAGTTGCGCTTTGTGTTCAATTTTAATCTGACTTATTACATTTTTATAATGATGAAGCAATGTTATCTGCATTTTTCGAAAAGGAAATACTTTGAAAAACATCAAAAGTGATTTAAATTAACTGTGCAATGGGAATCTTTTTGAAAATCAATTCACACAGATCACCCTTTACAGGACAGTTCTTCTTTTAACGTAAACAATAGTTATGTATCCTATATCCATATTTTTTTTACCCGGGATTTACACTCGCGTACGAGTCGCGAGACGAGAAGCGCAAGGTGAGAGTGTAATAGTCGCTCGCGACTCGCCTCGCGTCTTGTCTCGCTGGCTTATGCTCTCGCGTCCGGAGGTGCGAGATACGATACGAAGCACAAGACGACGTACGAGGCGAGAGTGTAAATAAAACTATTACGATCTTGAGAAATGATCACACAGAGAAAATTGTTTATACTTTTTTTTCCAGCAAATAGTGCTAGTGATGGACGGTATTCAAGTTTTTTTTTATTGTTTATATTTTTATGATACCGGCGTTTCGGTTCCTTTACAGCAACCGTGATAACGAAGACGAGATTACAGTACTCTCAACATCCTGAATATAAAATATTAAAAACGCGTACTGAAATTAGATTATTGAATAAAATAAATAATTTCGGATAACTACTCGGTATTTTATTATTTTAAAACTGCATACTCTTGAAGTTATCCGGAGCGGCACGCAAGAAAATTAAGAAATCGTTTGCGGTAGACGACAAATAACAAGACCAACTGACAGACATTCACGTCTCGTTTTCCCTACATCATGATTTCTGCTAAGTAACCGAAACGTCTGGAGTATGTGGTCAAATTATTAAAAAAAAGGCGTAATACATCCGAAGATATTAGTTTTATTTAAATAAATACTCGCGAAAGTCTTGGATTTGATTAGGTTATAAAATAAAAATTGCCGTTCTGAGTAATCAGATTCAAGTTACAGCCACCTTTCATCAACGGTCTTTGAGTCTCCAGTTTATGTCACAAAAGCATATGATAAGTGCTTATAGGGAAATATTGCATAAAATACACGTAATTGGTCCTTAAAAGACTTACGTGAATTCCGTTACAAACTTAGAATAAAATCATCAATAATCCAATGTTGCATGTCAAGAGAGATCTAAGATCACAAAAACTGATAATTTTAACTATTTATTATATAGTGGAGGTGAGCGTTTAACGCGTTAGTTAGGGGCCTTAAACCTACACCTGGGTCGCAAGTCCCAGGCACTTGAAGCTCCTCATATTACAATAATTTGAGACTCATGTGCAATGTCACACATATCTTTATATTAAATAAAATATATAAGTTTAATGCCATTCTTCGATTATTGATAAATCAATTAAATACTTTTCAGTAGACCTTGGTTGTATCTGAAAAGTCACAATGACAGTGACAGGTGACATTAGAAAAATTTGGATTACTCTGTTCTTTTTTAAAATATATATATAGGGAATACACATTCAATTTGAACCGAACCTTAAAATTCCCGAACGCACCCGAAGTGACGTTAAGCGATGACATTTGTTTTGTTCACTTTTACGCGGGAAAGTATCTGTCTAAGTTATTTTTGTGTTTGTATATTAAATTGAATTTATTAAAGGTCTATTGGTTTAAGGTAATAATTAGTTTGTTCCAGTTAAGAGTACTGGCTTTATAAGACAACTTTATCTTCTTAATAATTTTGTTAGAAACCTAAATATATATAATATTTAATAATTGAATAATCGCCTTTATTTCATTCGACAAACTCCATCCTATCTCCACACAGTACTCAACATTATACGTCCAACGAATAAAAACCTCGACATCGGCAGAATATTCCCCGACTCCAGTGCGAATGACGCCATAGTATAAAAAAGTTACTATTTTTTTTTTATTGTCTTCGTTATACATCTCAGCTTAATAAACATATGTAATTAATATTGACGGATATACGAAATTTTAAAATCCTAGAATATAATTGAATTTTAAATATCTTGATGACAATAAATAAAAGGTATTTTTATTCGACCGAGTGTTTTGTTAAAGGAGTAGTTGTAATTTGTACTACAGACTACGGACGAAGAAATCTATATTTTTTTGCATATCACAAGAAAATAAAGGATTTGAAAAAAAATATATTAATTTCGTTATTTTTTTTTCATGAATGGATTTTTTTTCGGAACAGTTATTAATCACACTCAGAAATTTACAATGACGCGATTTGGTAAAATAACAAAAAGGGAAGAAAAAAAAATAAAAACGAGTTTAATAAATATCAATATAACAAAAATATTATAAAATTGCGTAAGACATGATTAATTAAAAAATGCTTATTAATTGTATCCTACCCTCGTATAACGTATTTATATATTTATAATATATATAATTTATGTTACATATGAAAAGTCGTAGTGTTTATTAAAAACATCAGTACGCTTACTATAAGTTTGCGTCACTGCATACGGAGCGTTAAAATTGTTTAATTCGTGAATCTTCAAAAATTATATTATTAAAGTGGTCACTGAATGAGGAACGGGAAACGTTGCTGTTATACAAACATTATACAAACTTATTGTAAGCGTGCGTAGACACCTTAGTAAGAACTCGCAACGTGTACTACATACTAATAGTATCAACGTTCGTCGTGCTCCACGAACACGCCCGAAGGTACCCGAATGAACATTCTGGTATATTGGCAGATAACTGTTACTATGGGTTATCTTCGGTTTGCTGGTTGTGTGGGCTACCAGTAATTTGTGGAGATGTGACGTTAGCTGTTCCAGGTGTCTGTCCATCATCAGCGATGTTGTCGCCAGCTCCAGTCATAGCGTGGCCCATCAGACCCTGGAAGTATGGAATTGTCATATGTGTTCAAACGCAATACAACTACAGATTATAACCACACACAGATAAAAAACATGGCAACACAAATCGAGTCTTAAATAAAAAAATATTCCTAAATCGAATTATATGTTTTAACCAACAATCCTTTATCACTTTTATTTAACTGTAATAGTTTTAAAGATATTGATATATTTACATATAAAAGAAAGTCTTGTTAGTTACACTATTTATTACTTAACGGCTGTACGGGTTCGACTGAAAATTGGTGGAGAGATAGCTTGGAACCACTAAAAAGACATAGGTTACTTTTCATCAGGATCAAGGAAGAAAAAAAAAGTAGTACAAATCCAAAATCTTCCTATATACTGTCTTTAAGGAGGAATAGAGTTCGGCCGGTCAGCTATACATTACTAATTCTGAAACTAACTCAGACGAAGTCGCAGGCAAAAACTAGTAATCTATAATAAATACGGAATTGTAATATAAATACAAACGCTTCACAAATACATCGATTTTATACAATATGAGAATAATAACTCAAATCTATCGAGTTTCGATAAAAAACGCCCGTTAAATATATTGCCTATCAATTTTAATTGTACTTTCATCATTTACCACTTAAAAGTAAATTAATTTTACCCATAAATCGGGTAAATAAACATCAAACTAGACTGGCAGCACAAGCCTCCTAATTATTCGGGAGTTAGTTGCATCTGGCAACCCAAAAATTGTGCAGTTGTGTGGCTTACCTGGCAGCAGGAACACAGGAGACAGGTGAGGCAGGCCAGGCAAGAGCCGCAGCAGGCGGCTTGCCCCATACCAGCTCCGGGGGAACCTTTAATAAAGCCAAGTGAGAAGGCCAAGTGGCCGCGGTGACCAGAATACGAGCCCATATTGCGACTTTCGTGTGTCATGGCCTGTGAACGTTTCTACCTGACTGTGTTTAAGTAAACCCTGGTAACGTACTAAGTATACTGAGTTGGAAATCTTATCAACCCACTTCCGCGTATAGTACAAGCGAAATAACGTAAAGAAGAATAGACTTATTTTTATGTAAGTCCTACAAAAAGTACTGGATTGATTTTAACGAAACTTTTAAATCAGAACAAGGAACGAAATCAGCTGGATATATGTATATATATATATTTGTCGTTCAACGTCATAACTTTCGTTTGTAGATTTAAGATTAGCATGTAATGTATTTCGCTTGAAGTTCCTCTGAACGCTTGTAGAGACCATGTCTTGTAAAGTACCTAACTCTTTCTACAAACAATCCACAAGCAACTTCTTTGTCAGCAAATTAGAAACTAAAAGATCTCCGCAAAACGTATTTTTTAGTTGAAACAATAAAACACGAAAATTGAGGTTGTCACTTAAATAGCAGTGTTTGTATGTCCGTCGGGGCTTTAAATAGAATCAATCGATGATCTTATAAACAGGAAAATCTATAGCGTACATCGTTCAAAACGAAGAGACAAATTTTTTTATAATTCTACCCAAAGAAAAACTAGCGACAACTCGGACTGTGTTACAAAACTATGTAGCAAAAATTGATAATTCTGTGAAGACGTGCCTGGAGGTCCTTGACCAGGGTAGCCCTGTGGTGGGTATCCTTGGCCATATCCCGGATACCCTGGTCCTTGAGGTGGATACCCTGGGCCCTGAGGTGGGTACCCTTGACCGTAGTCTTGACCGTAAGGTGGATATCCCTGTCCTTGGGGTGGGTAACCTTGGCCGTGTGGTGGGTAACCTTGACCGTAAGGATAACCTTGATTATGAAGCTGATATCCCGGGGGGTAATGACTGTCCTAGAAATTAAAATATTATGAATCTTTATGCTGTTGCATATTGACAATTCTGACCACGTCCATAAAGTTTCTGTGAATTTTTCTCACTTTATCCATCATCAAATTTACAACTACAGTGTTATAAGATAATAAACAAACTAGAAAATTTTGCTAACGGTTTTGTCAAAAAAATATGTCACTTTACTTTTTAAATTGCTACATCCGATGACATTTTGCATACGACTTGACGAAATAACGGTTTAGCTTTTAAGTCGAAGACGAATTTAAGTTTTAACCCGACCAATTTCTTTTGTTCCTCACCCAATATGTAAACTTTTCACGAATCAAGGTCACGATGATTTGGTTTTGCAGGTAGTTGGATAGTCTTGACTTTACTCACTTGACCTTGTCCGTACGGAGGTGGTGTGACATTCGCGACTGGAGGCTGAATTGGCCCCTGGTGAGGATTGAGAGGATCTTGCACATAGTTCCGAGTTTGATCAGGACTTCCATAGCCAGTATTCGGGCCTCCAAAGGGCCCTGGACCTTGACCGCCGTAGGGACCTTGACCACCGAAGGGCCCTTGACCACCGTAGGGCCCTTGACCACCGTAGGGCCCCTGACCATCGTATGAACCATGGCCTCGTCGTCTGTGGCTACCTGGCTGAAAACACCAAGTTTCCGAATTCCCATCGGTTAACAAACTTTGAATTAATAAATAATTCTGATACTTAAATATAATACAGTAGGTATAGCAAAACGTAGAAACAGATTTTGAGAACAAAAGCGCTTATAAGTCCGTAACAGCAGAAAGAAATGCCTTAAACATATAGAACGACTAAGTTCATACTAAAGTTATAAATAACAAAAACATACTCACCAAAGTATTTCCCATAACAACAAAACTATGTCTGATATTCTAAACGCATAATTAATATCGTTAAATAATTTTAAAACGTCTCTATATGAAAACATATATACATCAAAAAAATATTTAACTAATATGACAGAATACGCTTTGTTCGGAAACAGAAGTAATCACGTATTTAATAGTACTGATAGGAGTATTTCGAAGAAGTCTTTGATATACTTTTTATGTAAAAAAAATATATATAATAAATTTTATATTATTTATTTGCGTGAAATAAAGTAAATGAGATTCTGATATTTATGTGCGCGGGTCAAGCAAAAATTATCTGGTTACCCATATAAGATGGTACCGTAATAGACATGAAATGTATTTTTACGTCTTCAGCTGAATTTAGGCTTAGCACAAATTCAATTTGATTACGGACCCTCAGCTTTATACAACTAACGTCTCCACCAATAACATTCTCCTTAACTTAATCCAACTAACTGTGAAGTGTCTAGCCCATCCCTTCTAATATTACTTACTAGCAGACGCTAACCATCAGTTAAATTTAACCTAAGCGTCCTGCCAATTAAAGTCGACACAATTATTTACTTCTGACTAGCTTTTCTTTCATCAAGATTATAATGCTTAGAGATTATCAAAAGATAATTTTATGAAAGCAGCTCTCTTTAGAATATTTCTTAGCTGTAAAAGTTCTTGCAAGCTCTAGAAAGGTTCACTTGTTTTCTTGTCAAAAGATGGCGCTTTAAATAATGTTCGCATTAGAAGATCCAAACAAATCCCTCCCAGCGCCATCTAGTAGAAGATTTGGAACTATTCCTCAAGAAAAAATAAGTAACCGTGGAAGGGGGGTAAATAAAACAAAATTTTAAAAATCAACACATCTTATATTATAATATATTTCTTCTATATTGTTTTTAATGCCATCCAACATGGCGGTTGTGCTGTGCCAGTACACGAGGCAGAAACATAGCGTTTTAAAATTGCGGGTGGAAATAATTAAATACGCCTTTAAAAAGGCTAGTAGTTTTTAAGATAATTATAATTTAGGTAACAATAGCAGTTTGGTGCAAAAATGAATCTCGGGCTATGATTGGTCGGTACGTTTAATAACGACCAATAGTAATCCAGTATAACAAATTTCGACACTTAAAATTGTTGCTATATAAAATATTTTTATAAATTAGAAGCATTTGGTTTCGAGCTCTCGCGTATTATACGATTTTTATGCCTATCACGTGTTCGCATACACTACATACGGAGCGTTAAGTCTTTATTCATAAACACATTACAGCACTAACGTGATGTTGAACGGAAAACGCGAAACGCTCCGTATGCAGTCACGATGGAGAACATACGAGAGATTCTCGGTTTAATTTGGGATGAAGGCGGCGTTTAGTGTCATATATATATCATTTACATTCATACATCTAAGGCTTTCAGCGAAGGCTCATAAGGCATATATTCGAAACAACTGTCACGACATAAATATTTTAAACGCGTCAACAAACTAGTTTTTTTTTTATATATATATGTAATAAAAATTATTTATCTTAAATTATATGTTGTATATATTTTTTTTTTCATATAAATCTTATAAGAATTCAATGTACATTTATATATTTTGTGAATTTCTTCCGCAGCCACACACGCATATCGTCGGTGCAGTCCAAATCCGCGTAAGCATAGCATTGGATAATTCCGCGTATCCGCTTTCAGATTAGTTTTACGGAAGTTATAAACTTAAAAAATATTCTTAATTTAATCACGCGTAAGGTATTTTTTTCACGTTGAGTCATTATTTAGTGATTAATCGAGAAAATGTTTCAGTTTAGACCATATTCTGAAAATGTGCTTCTAAGGCAGATACGCGGAATTCTCCAATGTCAGTTACGCGGATTTGCACTATCCCCGACGATATAAATATATATATATATATATGTGTGTGTGTGTGTGTGTGTGTGTGTATATATAAGGCCTTTAATCCATCCAGTCATCGCCGCCAAAGTCTACGTTCTCAGTGAACGAAGATGTCTGTACCTTATAAAACAGAATAAACATGTTTAATAACAAAAAAAAAATGAACCTTAACACGTGTCACCATTTTACTTTAACACTGACAGTTTTAACGTTTCTCATTAAAATATCTTTTGATGTATTCAAATAGTGCGGGATTTGGTGACGAAAAAACAAAAATATTCTGTCACAGTTTCAAGGGAAATGATAATTTAATTCCTCCATCCAATTTTATATACTTTTGTCATGTAAATATGTATCCGAGGTCGTTGACACTTAGATTTTCGTTAGCATCCGTGGATAAAGATTTCTCTTACATTACTTCGGTTACCTTAAAACAATCTGGCGATCGTTGTCGCTTCACGGAATGTGGTGGTTCGACGGGACGAGAGACAGTTATTTTATCTAAAATAATTTCAGTCCCGCCTAATGTCGGAATTGTCTAGTTTAATGGGAAAATACGGTAAAGATTCGGCAAAAAAAATTTCGGATGTGATCACGGTTTTCGTCGGATATAGTCCGATTTGGTTATGCATTATACCTACCTCCTCGGTAGGGCTATTGCTGCTGAAGCCCCCGCCTAGTGCATAACCCGCCAGCCCACCAGCGGCCAGGGCCCCAACGCCCAATCCCACGGCCGCCCCGGTTCCCATACCACGACGCTCTTGAGTATACTGGGGTACTGTTTGGGCCCCCGCGTATTGTGGGGGTACCTATGGTTCGTGTACGGAAAAAATCTATAACTCACTATGCCTGATGGCCTATACATATATATGAACATTGATACTTAAATCTGCTTTAAACTTGAAATATATCTGTATGGAGTTTTTAGCAAAAAAATAACTCACCGCTCCACCGAAACCACCTGCAAGAAGAGAAATGAGACGATATAGAATCTATCGAGAGGAATATGTAAATGTTTTGGGGGTAGTTAGCATTTTTTATTTAACAATGTCTTATATTAACGTCAACCCGAGCTGAGTAACGGACTCATAGTTTCTGTCCAGAACTGACCTGCTAGGTGTTACAATTATGATAACTTCTTCATAGAGGTATTGATCATCAAAAAGGTTTAATAGGCTCCCTTGAAAGACTGATTTTTTTTTTATTGTTTTAATTTTTTGTTCACCACATGAAATATATATATATATATTTGCACTAAGTTTAGATACAAGAATATATATATATATATATATATAGGAATGTAAACAGAATTACAATTTCTCGGTGTCCAAATGGATTTACCGGTAATGAATAGTTACCGGTAACATTCATCAACTTATCGTTATTTTTTTTCGGGCGTTATGTAAAAACTCATGCTTTTCAATTCGAACCTACAAAATTCACCAAAATCGATGTTTTTTTCATCTTTGACATCCGTTTCGATATAGTTGCAAGTCCGTTCTGCTTGAAATTAGCGTAAAATTTTACCGTTGCTCTTAAAAATCAGCTCTTATTGTGGGTAACCGTGAATTTGCGTTTCACCACAATAATTCTTGTTGATGGAACAAGATTTTCCGCGAGACTGAGAGTGGAGCAAGGTAGAGGCTATTGGACGTCCGAGATGGTCGAGAACCGACGCAACTATTGATGCGATTACGAAATACTATTGGCCTTGGACAAACGCAAATCGAGAGGCGCCTGGCGTTTTATTTACACTGATCACATAGCCATGATGCGTCTCACAATAAAATTGTACCTAAACAACATTAATATTGCTAGAGTTGTTGTATTGCTCACTGGGACTCAAATGCGCTTCATACGGTCATGGGTCCGTGTTTGACTTAGAAACCAAAGCGGATTAGCCCCAAGTTAAGTCAAATATGAAAATTTTGCTTACATAATAACTAATAACTAAGATTTTCAGATATCTAAGCGTTTTTATTATTTTAAAACTACCCACCCTCGGCATTGACAACTTTTTTTTAATCACCTTTGAACCGAAACGTCGGTATAGTGTAGATATAAACTAAAAAAAAACGCGTACTTAGTTTTTTAAAGTTATGCTTAGTTTCCCTTTGATTTTATGGTTTAATGAGCGGCGATTTTTGGCTGTCACCAAATCTGAGGCCCATGAAAAACCGGTAGGACTAGGAAGGCAAAAACAGCGGGATATTAAGAACTGAACGAGATCGCCAAAAAATATTCCTTGGACTACGTTGTAAGAGCGATATTCTATTGTTTCTTTTGATTGGAATTAAATATATATATATATATATCAATATTTTTTTAAAAACCAAAAAAAAAACGACGTTTTTCTCCAGCAGACCTCACACATTAGCACTGTTTAAGGATTCAGTTAGGAAAAGCAGAAAATTCCCCCAAGGAAATCGAGGTAATTTGATTCCAAGTAGCGTCGTATTTTAAAATCTTGTCAGATTTCTATATAGTTTTTTTTAAATCAACATTTCAAGTCTCCAGAGATTTCTGATACTCTTTTGCGGTGCAAATGTCCCGGTAAAATTCAGTAATTATTAAATCGCCCGCGAGGACCGTTACCGGTGTCCCTAGTACGAGTTATCATCGTAAAAATAAACACGGACGGTTTGCAGTCACACATATATCTACGCGGATATTATCGTGTGGGGAGGTTCATTACTGAAAACTAACTGGGAAACTTGACTACGACAGTTTTCAGTAAATGTACCGATAAAAAAGGATATTCTGAAGCGAAAACGACAAAAAAAAACAAAACACTTATTTTTTTTAAAGTTTCGGGATAAACTAAAATAAAAATAAACAACATATACAGTATAAATATTTATTTGAACAATAAAATGCGAAGTTATATAAAAAAAATGCAACAACTCCAGCGCTGTTATAGGAAACCAGCTATAGCACCGGTTGCTCAGATCAACTCGACAGGCCTGTAGGTCGTTATGACGGCGGCATAGTTTAAATGAATTAAAAACTATTATATATTTTGTTACACAACAAAACAACACTAAGCTACCGCGTATAAAAGCTTTTTGGCTTGGAATTTTGGTAATAATTTTCTTATGAGGCCGACTTATTTATTAAAAAAAATAATCAACAAACAAACATCTTAAAGGTAAAGAAAAAATCGATGCAATTAATATATTGAATACATGATGTTAAAGATGTTTCGCGAATGAAAATCAAATTGGCTTAACTAACGCCTGTACAAAAAAAATGTTTTCCATAAATCACCTGAAAAAAAAAATTAGATAAAATTTATTCAGGTTGAAAAAGGATAACAAATATATCATAGAGCACGTGCGCGTGCGCGTGCGTGTGCGTGCGTGTGTGAACATGTACGTGTGTGTGCGTTTGTAAAAAAAAACTAACTAAATTATTGCTACATTTATACACATCACACAGTCCCGCTAACTGTATGATAGAGTTAAGGTCGGGGGACCTTTTATTTATGATGAACCTTATTTAGTACATTATAAGATTCAATTTCGCTTTACACCGTCCAAAGCCTCTTCGCTTCTTTTGTACAATTGTCTGTGACAAGGAGTTTGCATGTGTGTGTGTGTGTGTGGATTCATAGATAATAAAAACTATTTTCTATTAGAATCTTTCAACTATAAACATTGTTTATGTGTGTGTGTGTATGTGTGTGTGTGTGTGTTTTGTAAAAATATAAAAAACGAATACCTACACTGTTAACCGGCACATCCTGGATACAATAACTAGTAGAAGCCTACAAAGAAAACAACGAAGAAAATAATTAAAATCACCAATAAAATTATAAGCACGCTATCATCAAAACTAAAGCAACAGAAGCGACGCTATTGGTTAGTTAGTTATAAGAATACTAAAAGCATAGTACAAGAAATACCTACAAATATATATATATATATTCTGTGACGTAACAACGACCGATACCATGATGTACCGACGCGACCGCGTGTATCGTTTTAATACAGCGCGAGTGAAAGAGACACATATAGTGTAGCGGTGCCAAAGCATCACTTGGTACGGGTCGGTTTGTTTACAAAGGTTATATTGTTACGTTGGGGCATGTCTGTTAAAATTTATTGTGTGACAAATATCTACATATATATATATATATATATATATATATATTACTCAGATTTTTTTTTATATTAACTATTTTCCAACCCACGTGTTTGACATTTGACATGTGACATTAATTAATTAGAAAAAAATAATACTAAAACTATGAAATAAACCAATAATTGTATATAAAATCGTACGTAATTAATATTTCTGGTCACAGAACACATATGACATAATAATTTAAAAAAAAAAACACTATCAGACCACAGATAAGCAATAATACGAGCGTACAATACTCACCCGTTGTCCGTAACAAAAATATATTATTCTGACACCATAGATCCATTAAAATATATATAAATTAGCGCACGGTGTTAAAAAAATCATTTCATCTCAGACTTGTGATGAAAAAATTGCAAAAAAACAACAAAAAAAAAATGGCCCATCCGCGTAAAATTATTTGATTACGGACAAAAATGTGATGTATGGTGTTGGAGTGATTTCCCCATGTTCAATGTTATAATGACTGTATACAGATAAATACTTATATATAATTAAAGCAATATTTTTTATGTTATTGCTCATAGAAAAAATATTTTTCAAAGCACTATTTTTTGTTCCGCTCTGTTCCTTTCCTTATCCTTTGTTATATTAAATCACTCCTTAATGTTATCTGTTATCTGCTAGAAGAATTACATCCCTCTGACTCTTCCTAATTAATATTCTGTTCCCTTGCCATGACCATCATCCTGTATATACAATGTTCTTGCACGCGTATATATTTTTCAACCAAAACCATTAAGAATTTTCCACGCACTTTCTATTGACATGCTAAATGTTAGTATATATTAGTTTTTTATAATTAAATTCCGTGCCGTTTGTAGACGGAACCACCAAAATTATATCTATATACAGGGTGCTTATTCAACATACCTTGGGGTGCTCCATAGCCGGGGGCGCCGTACGAGGGCGGAGCGCCATAGCTGGCATATGATGGAGGTTCCGCCTGAAGAGATTATTTTTTTTATGAAAATTTCTGATCCCAGAAGTTACAGGTCAAATATTTATATGGGCTGTAACTTCTGGAATAATGTAGTAATTTTAGACATAATTAACGACTTTCAATATAGGTGAGCGCGTCTTTATATTTATTTTTACTAGCTACCAAAATATCTGAGTATTCATTAGGATTTTTTTTTTCTAATTTTTAGACTTCACTTAAAAATAAAAATCATTTAATTCGCTGATTCGATTTAGGGTGAATTTGGTAAATAAAAGATGAAAAAAATATACAATTAGTATGGCGCGAAAATTCTGACAAAAACGCTTCTAAATATAGGTAAATAAAGTAGTATCAAAATACACAAATACCGCCGAAGATTTTTGCATATGAAATAGCGTCTATTGTGACCCTATAAGGGCTAAAACTTGTCCATATGTGTGTCATAACCTCACGGAACCCCTCACCATGTACATCTGGCTTGGCTGGGCTCCCTCGAAGCCGACGAATTGCAGCATGACGTCACCGTCCACGGTCAGGTGGCTGATCCTTTGGAAGGGTATACGATGCGGAAACTCACAGAAGTGCACCCCATTCAGCGCGACCTGGGTAAGTTTCAAGCATTACACAACATAATGTACTTCTAGCATATTTCTCTTAACAGCCTGGTCCCCCGCGACATCATTCGATGGAAAATTATTTAATCAACAAAAAATTTCGCATGCACAAAAAAATATCAGCGCTGAAGACGTAATGGTTATAAAAATCGTTAATTTTCGTGACTTTAGACTAATCGACACAGTGGCTGTTAAAAGGCCGAGTGTTTTAAAATAAAATTAAAAAAAAAAACTTTTTTCGAATACAATGACTTTCGCGACATTAACATCTCGTCTGCCCGTGATCACGGTTGCTGCAAAGTGCTATGTAGACGAAACGTCGGGGGTGTGTAGATTAAGAATAATAAAATACGCGAATTAAACCGAAGTTAATACTTTCATTTATTCAAATATATTCAGATGTTTTGCCGTGATTTTCGTATAACTTCAGACGTAAATATTATATACTAGCTGTTACCCGCAACTCCGTTTGTTTAAAAAACAAAATAAAAAACTTCTAAACGCCGCACGCACCCGGCCTTCGATTCGGCGTGATAATGCTTTATTTTAGAATCGAGATAAAAAGTAGCCTAAGTCACTCCTTATTACATCAGCTACCTGCCAATAAAATCCCGTCAAAATCGGTCCAGCCATTCCATAGATTAGCCGGAACAAACAGACAGACAGACGAAAAGTGTAACAAATGTTATCTTCGTGTCTGTATATCAATATTAAAAACAGATATTCCAATTTTATTTATAATATGTATAAATTCTTATATATTTTCTATAAAATCCGTGTAACGTACCTATTAGCGAAAATTTCAATTCTAAAACTAAATAACTCTATAACTATATTTTAATTGGACATGTAATTTAGTTGGCCTGATGTTAAGAATAAAGTATGTCTTTCCCGTTTTTCATATATACATATATGACTTCCGTACATTAAAACAATTGATAGCAGAAAACTATTCACGGTACTGTACGTGCTGTTTGATAAAACTAGTGACGTGCAGGAAATGCGATGATTAACACCAATAAACTTTAAAAAAACCGGTTAGTTCATATACGAGAAGGTTTTATGCAACGTCGTGCGACTCACGCAGCACTATGGATGTTTGCAGAAACACAAAAATGGCTCCAAATCGAATCATGTTTGTAAGGACGAATTAAATTCTAGATGTTCTACTGAGTACTAAGCGTGTTTTACAAATATATTTAGTGTATACTCTGTACTTATACCATGCAGGGTAATTCCGGGGTAGATGGGGATAAGGGAAAGATGGCCAAAAGAAAGAGGTGGGCAAATTCCAGAACTATTGGCTGGTTGTCGCTAGTTTGTTTCGTGATATGACTAACAGCGAAGATACGTTAAATTTTATAAAAAACAAACAAAAAGTGAATTATATCATTATTATTTGTTTTGCGCAGCAGGTATACTGTAAGACATTTTAGTTTTAGGTTGTCGTGATACTAGTTACCTTAAATTAACTTTATTTTTAGGTTTGATTGCGAAGTATGAGAGTCAAAACTTTTTTCCTAGTCCCGAAATTAGTGTTGCGACTTGTACGTTTTTAGGTGCGGACATCCGGACGATAAGGATAGATGGCCCAGTGTTAGTTCGGTCATGACGGCTACATCGCGTTATACGGGTACAAAAACTATCTTATTTTTATTGCACTTGTCTTAGATGCCTATGAAATACAAGCGGAGGCAGTTGTAAGAGGCAATCGGAGTGAGGATTCACTAGCTGTAATTGCTGTTCAAAAAAATGAACCTTCTGTTGATGCCGGCGCATATAAAACAAAAATTTGCAAAAAAAAAACCTACAAAGAAAGTCAAAAACGAATAATAATAAAAAATCAAAAATGTGCCTATGGTACCATCTAATTTGTTTGGAGAAGAAAACGTTAATATATTAGTCAGTCGTATCAAAACGAATCCAGCGAAAGGCTTTCCGTCAACAATAAAATACGTTAGAAATGTCGCTTACGTGTTTGTCAAACAGCCACAATTATATAATCAATTCAACAAAGAAGCTCAGATATCAAGATATGACAGGACATTGGGTTTCAACTGTCCATCTAATGGGGATAACACACGGTATCGAGTTCTATAGCGAATAACAGCTATTCCGCAAACACAATTCGAAATTCGTTAAGAGGCAAAATAAGTCGGAACAATAATCTCGGAAGAATACATAAACTTCAGAAAATATGTCAAAATATAGCCAAAAAAGGAAGGCTTTTCGAAGACTATCTGATGGCAGTGACGGAGTGACGTCAGATATGACATCAAACGAAAAATAAATAGGAAACTCGTTTCTGCGAGGAATGGCTTCAATGCACGATGTCAGTCAGTCGGTACTGGGTTCACGGAAACTGTACTCAATTTGATGAAATGTTCTGAATGTGGTATAGAGAAAAAAAAGGCTGTCAAAAATAAGAAATAAGACCAAAGATTATTCTACGAATAGAATTAAGGATGTTCTCGTTCCCCGGATTCTTTGGGAGAGATGGCCGTGATGGTGATCGAAAAGAAAATATACTTTTTTAAGCTATCTCATTAGAAATACTCATTTTTTTTACTAAAATTTTAACGTCGATCGTTTAAAGTTTAATTACAAATACAAAAAACGTGAAGGTTATTGTGGACAGCATTTAAGAAAAAAATTTCCATCCACCCCGGACTTACCCTATATACCCTAGTTGATAGGGTAAGTGAGGTATGTACTGGGGCCTATTAAATACCCTACTTAGTGTTTATTAACATGTATTGAGAAATATGTGACCCAGCCAGGTCATTTAAGTGATGGGAAACATGACTGCTGTTTTATGTATGCGAGTCCTTTTCGTTATAATTGACGGACGAAACATTAAAGGCGATGAACGAACAGTCGGTTGAACATAGTCTTGATACTACAAATTCTAGCCTGATTTTAGATTACACGGATTTAAAATCACGATCTATGTGACGTTAGTCTCACTAACAGTAACAAATTATTTGTCATTTTATCTACAGTCTAGACTATAATATGGGAGAGTCTTAGACTGAGACTAATATTAAAACTCTCACTGTGTAAAGTCCAAGCTGTTCCCTATATCCTACCTTGATGGACTGCGGCTCACACAGAACCAGGGCCTCGAAAGCCTCCCCTCGCACTAGAGGCATGCCGCCGTTGGTCTCCTCCACCCCCCAGCTCATCGCCGTCAAGTGGTTCCTAACGACGCACATCTCCACGAAGCGGAAGTTGAGATGGAGGGCGATGTCGTCCCGGGGATCAGTGTTGGGACCGCATTGGAAATTGATCGCGAATCTATTTGATGTACAGGATATAAGAATATCAGGGACAGAGAATTTTGTAGGAAACACTTGCATATTTTGGGCTAAATTCAGCTGAAGAGAAGGCTGTATATTTCCTCTAAACACGTGTTCCTTTACAACTACAGCTATTAGTCCATAAAATAATATTTTGTTTGTAGTGAAACTGGAGACATTTTTTATCCATCAGGACCCCAAAACTTGTATAACCAAAGTAATGAATGCAATCTGGTGCCGAAACTTTCGAGATCTCGCCTCATTTTTCGAGAACAATCTCGAAAGCCTGTCGAGATCTCGTCCGAGATTGATGTGATTACTTTAGTTTGGAGTTTCATTATTTTCTGTTATTTAATTAAAACAATACTATCGCTATGCCTCGATCTAGCCAGGATTGAATTTGTTGTCCCTCGAGATCTCAGCATGGCAAGTCTCGAGATCGCCTACCCACACCACTCAGATGAGATTTCACACAGAATCTCTGTACACTAAATAAATAAAATCTAAGACATCTTAAAAATTATACAAAGACCATTTATATCTCAATTCCATGGCAAACAGTGTCGTTTTTTTAAAGTAAATTTTTAACTAAATTTAATTTAGATATTGCTAAGAGCGTATATCGATTATATTTTGGTACCCGATATAATTGTCGTAATAAAATTATCATACGAATTAAATTTCATCAATACAATATCGTAAAACCTAAGAATAATCAATAAATCAAACATATGCACAGATTAAAAACTAATGAAATAGTTATTTTTCCGTTTTGAAAACTATTTACTACTGTAATCACATATTGGCTTATACAATGTATGTGGCAGTGTCATACAAGCATCATAGCCGGGATATATAATCTTTAAAAGCTTACCGTTGGGCGCCGGGCGGTACACTCCCTTGGAACCTTATCATGCGACCGGGGAACAAGCCACCAGGGATCGGGTGGACACATGGGATTACCTGACGCACAATATTCATTAAGAAACACTATGATACAACATCCAATGAAACGAGATAAAGAATGTAAACAAAACTTAAAAATATTTAAAAATCAGATGTTCAGTGAAATATTGACAACTTTTTAATTGTTTTTTTTTTTAATTCAGCTCTTTCTGTAGAAATGTACTTTATAACTATTAATTATATCACTTGAAAATATATTGAATATCTCATATATATATTTCCTTATCATTATTAGGTTCAATCACTATTGACATGTTGTTAAGGTAAATTTAATCATATCAGTGCATTTTATGTAGGGTAAATGAAAATTATATTTTAGTGATGATTATAGTATTCTCATATGTATTATAGGTGTAAGTTATTGTATGATTCATGAGACAATTCTGTTATATTATTGTTCTATTCAGTATATGAGAATGATGATGTGCAATATTCTCTAGGATATAATAAAAAGCATATATATAATAAGGTTAATCTCATAAATATATAAATAGTATATTTTTTTCAACCTTTTCATTAACGCTACAGTCACGAGACAAGGAAAATACAATAGTTAAAAGATTCGTTATGCTATTTAAGGATTCCTGAGATGTAGAGGCAGACCTTGTAATATACACTTTATATATGATAATTATGCGGTATTTACTTAACTGTTGTACTATTCGTATCTACAAAATGTCCTTGGTGTCGCCGGAGACACGAGAATACAACAAAATACAGAACGTAGAAACTTCATGCTTAATGCTACTTACAGGGTTGTATATGGGCTGAGCGGCCATTATAATTGAATTAACTAAAATTGTGCGATAAATTATATAGGAATATCTTAATTTTAACCACTATTTCCAAAATATAACGCTAAAAAACACCGGATACGCCTTATTCACTAATATATATATCTTTCGATTGATTTCACTAATGCGTCATGCGTCATATGACGGCATGGAATAACGTCAGTCTCAAAGATGGAATGTCATTCTGGTTCTGCCAATAAGGAAATGTCTAATAAGGTAAGTATAACAAATGGTTCCCCATTTTTTTTAAATAATATATAACTTTTTCACTTATTGTTTCTTTTGAAATACGATGAAAAATTGTATAAAATAATATATTCGATACCCATATTACATAATAAAAAAATAATATTCGACTTATATAAAATTAGTTTTATATATATTAATGGCATTAAATTTAGTTTCTATATTAAAGGTTAAATTAAAGTTGAAATAAGATAACTTCATATATTATCATTCGCTTTTTTATAGTAGGCATTCGAACCTTAACAAAAAATTAAGATCATCAGTTATCAGGCCATTAGTAGGTGATTACCTAATTATTACTTCAAAATATTAAACAGACAATTAGTGACCACATTTGTAAATTTTATTTTGATTTAAGTATTATTAATTTCAATTTTATTTCCAATTTTTTAATTTACTATCAATATTTGGATAATTTAAAGGGCAATACCAGTATTTTTCACTGCTCATTATAATCGGTGGCGCAGTAGTATATCTGTTGTAACTAATATAATAATGGTATTAAAAAAATAAAGGCTATTTATGATAATTTAATTACACTATTGCGTCAAATATTGGTCCACCTGTTTGTTTGATTTCGAGGGTGGCTGTTGTGTGTTGGGAGTAACAAAATGACCATTGAAGCGAATAAAGATGAAGCTGAGAAATGCATCGAGATTGCACAAGTGGCCTTCAGATCCGGGAATGTATCGAAAGCAGAGAGATTTCTGCTGAAAGCTGAAATGTTATACCCAAGCCCGCATGCCAAGGAGCTTCTGGCGAGAGTTAGGGCTGCTAGTGGCACAGGAAGCGCCTCTAAAAAGACCCCTCCGAGCAGCCCTAGTGCTGACGAGTTACGACGAAGGAAAACTCCAAACCACCAGCCACAACAACAAGAGTATACTACAGAACAGATGGAAGCAGTTAGAAGGATTAACACGAAATGCAAAGATTATTATGAAATACTAGGTGAGTTGAGAAAATTTTGATTATCGTCAAGGGCGCTGTTCCATTCCGTGACCTACAGTCTTGAATAAAGTGATCTATAGTGACCTCAGAGTTTTCATTAATCATACTAATCATTGCAAGCATATATGAAAGTCTATATATATGGAAATTTGTTAAAAAGTGTTAATTTTTGACGATTTAAACACAGAAAAAAATTATTTAAATTAGCTTTTTTTTACATGTGACAGGTTTTAATATACATTGTGTGTTAATTGCCAATGAATTAATTAAACATATTTTTATTTCTTATTACAAAATCATCAGTAAAGCTGTTGATATAGGAATGTGCTTAAGACACAGACGAAAAATAGTTTTATATAAAATAATATTATTAATAGTAATTAACAATTAACTAAAATACTCGAATACTTTTTTAAAAAGGAAAAGTTCATTGTCGAATCACTCATTCTCGATGATTTGTTGTTTAAAAACATGCGTTCAATGAGAAATATGCATGTAATGGTGGAAATAGAGTATACTTGCATGGCTCATATTCATATGCATGTATCATGCATGAAATAAGTTATAGGTTCGGTTTTGGAATTTGCAGGAGTCACCAAGGAAGCGACGGATTCGGATATCAAAAAGGCTTACAAGAAACTGGCGCTACAGTTGCATCCTGATAAAAATCACGCTCCAGGGGCTGCCGAGGCATTTAAGGTATTCTATCAGTTATCTGCCAGTGAGAGTCTCATCAAAATCGGTCCATCCGTTTGAGATATCCCTTGGAACAACAAACAAAAATTGAAATAGGAAAAATATTTCTGTGCAAATACCATGTAAGTGTCCACAAATGAGTTATTTCAATATTACCCACAAAACAGTAAAATTTTTATTATTTCATATATATATATATATAGCTGTATCTAAAAGACCTATTTGTTGATCTTAAAATTAAACTATCTATGACTTTTTCGTTTTTCTATATACTATCGTTTTATAGTAGCTTGAAAGAAAAAATAATGCCCGGAGTCCCTTGTTTTTATTGTAAGGCAAACTTTTTTCACCTTAGCTCCGTCTCTCTCTATCCGCACCCGGGAGCGTTGAACGTTGAACGCAACCTTGTCGGAAGTGGCATAAGAAATTTCATTTCAATAATTTTTTACTCATTCCCTTGACCAATTCATCGCCGCAAGTAGTCGCCGCAAGCCATTGAGGTATTATAACTTACTCCTTACATAAGTCGTGGTGGCCTGGAGGTTAAACGCCCGCCTCTCATACCTGAGGGCGCGGGTTCGAAACCTGGCGAGTACCAATGTGATCTCTTCCCAGTCATATGTACTTTCTAAGAGTATTCAGACACCACTGAGAGACGGTGAAGGAGAACATCGTGAGGAAACCTGAACTTATAATTTGAAATTATAAGATTGAAATCGCCAACCCGTCTTGAGCCAGCATGGTTATTAAAGCTCTAACCTTCTCCATGTGAGAAGCCTTTGCTCAGCAGCGGACTCCGATAGGCTGATGATGATGACTCCTTACATACTAAACATTCAATTCTTCTATTTCAACACTCTACAAATCACCCTGCTTTGCTTGTTAATTTGTTTTTATAGTATTCACTAACACTACTGAATTCTCAATACAAATACTGTGATGAGTAGCAAGACTATGACAGAAGCTGATACAATACAGTGACCGACCTCCCCGCATCACACTTGACCTCACATCACTCAGCAACACTAAGTGTAACTAATAAGTAACAGTATAGGTAATTATTTTTTAATGGTTCGCGAAATCACTGAGCCGATTTTGATGAAATTTTATTAAGGTATAAGTTAATGGATACGCTATATTGTTTAATAAATGTTTTAAAGGGAGCAGGGTCTCTCTTTATAAATATATATATATATATATATATATATCTATCAGCTACCTGGTAGTATTATTTTTATGAACACAACTAGCGACCTCTAGCGGCTCAGTTTAAAGTTACATTGTGTCTGATGAGGGCACCCAATCCTTTATATATAATTTCAGTGTATGTTTGCGATATTAAAATTTTTTTTAGTATACGCATATATCAGTATCACATTCCAAACGATGTTTGTCTGTTTGTTCCGGATAATCTCTGAAACACTTGGACCTATTCCAACGGGACTTGACTGTCTCATGGATATTGTAATAAGGACCGACTTGAACTAAATAGTTTTGTAAATTTGAATTAATATCAAAATTCACAGGCTATAAGCAACGCGGCAGCCATACTGACGAATCCTGAGAAGAGGAAGCAGTATGATCTCCGTGGGGACGAACCGGCGCCGAGTCACCACCACACGTACTACGCGAGAGGATTCGAGTCAGACCTGACAGCGGAGGAGCTGTTCAACATGTTTTTTGGGGCTACAGGTGGGGGGTTGTCGTTCACGGGTACTGTACTCTGGATTACTTATAACTATAACTATATATATATAATGAAATTTTTAAAAAATGAACCTAACCTAACATTAAACGAGAAAAATTTGGTGGGAAATAATATATTGATGAAAATTTGCGTTCTGCCTTCGGCAAACTGTGAGCGGACAGATCATACAAATTGCTTGCGACATATACATAAAGCGGTTCAAGATAATTATCTCTAAGAATCAAATCTATGCCCACAAAACTATGTCAGCCATATAGTGGGACGAATGCAGCCGGTTGTCCTTACCGCGAGCTATATCATTGGAGGGTTTCATCAAAATCGATTTAGCGGAATTTTCATGCACGCAATAAAAAATATATGCACATTTCTCAAATGCGAATGCAAATATATGTACCATAGTGGGCAGGTTCGAAACCTGCTCGCGTTATTTACTGTCTATCAAAATGTTAGCTCACTGTTGATTTTTTTTTGACGAAAACTCGGGACTGGTCATTTCGATTTCGTCTGCCCGTGATCACGGTCGGCGCGATGTAAATATTAAATCCGAAAAAAATATTGTTTCCGCATCTATGAATACTAGCGAAAATATCTGATCTCATTGATTTTTTGAAAAAATATTGGTATTCTGTATATTCAAGGTCAATTGATTCGATGCCTTTCATCAAGGGTCTTTGATAGTCTGCAGTCTGCCGCAAGTGCGTGATGTGATATGTTCCTATATGGAATTTTTGCTAAAAATTACGCAAAGTTGGTCCTCATGGGCATTAAATGTCCATGAATTTCTATCACAAAGTTAATAACTATCGTCTGACGTTGACGCCGATGTCCAGAGCGGTGCGCCAGATAATTAAGAACTCGTTGGCGGTACATAGATAATAAGACCAACAGACAGACATTCACGTCTCGTCCGCCCGTGATCACGAAGCGTCGGGATTGTGTAGTTTTTAAAAATAACAAAAAAATATTACGTTCCATTCAAATGAATGCTCGCGCGAGTCTTAGATTATGTAATTATCTATCAGCCTTCCCGGGTGGTTCGCCCCCCGCGTACCGCCGCCGGGCCCGCGAGCCGGAGCCCCGGGACAGCCACGCGGGCCTGGTCCAACTGTTGCCGGTGATAGCGCTGGTTCTGTTGTCCATGATGTCTGGTTTCTTCATCAGCGAGCCGGTGTACACCCTGGCGCCGTCGCCGAAGTATCCTGTACCTAGGGAGACGGTCAACCTCAAGGTGAACGATATAAGTATAGCTTGTCTGGTATGTGGTGGTGGATCAGCTCCCCGAACTCTTCATCTGGTATTTTCTCCTGGAGAATTCATCACTGATCAATTTGTATTAGGATTTTGATTATACCACCAAAAACACAAGTTAGGTCACATTTTTTTACGGATACGTCACATTTCATACGATGACGTCACTTTTCATAAAATTACGTCACATTCCACGTCTCAAAAGATATATATATTTGACTTTATGTATGCCCGGACACAGTAATTCACATACAAGATTATCAGTAGTGTCCCACGTCTCCTGACTCTCATCACTATTAGAGGCTCATACTGAAACTTTAAGTATACGCTAGCTGATAGTCTGTGGCTTTACTTGTATTTGTTGATATAGGTGCCGTACTACGTGAAGGAGAATTTCCACACGGACTACCAGGGATCGCTCAGAAGACTGGAGATGGCTATCGAGGAGGAGTATATAGGTGATGATTAACTGCCTCCTATATACGTTTGCGTTCAAAGAAGTCCTTGAATATCTGATATGTATCTTGTTTGCATGATTAAAAATATGTTGTGGAGTTTTGCCAAAAACGTACACATGCCAGGGATGCAAGAAAATGTTGATTGAAGCGACCTCAGCGTGTCAGTTACGAACTGATTTTGCACGTGGGTTCCGTTTGCCGGACCTAAAATTGGTGTTGGTGGTCAGGTGTGACTGTTTTGATGAAACCCACCCCGGATAGCTGGTCTATCGAACAAACAACCTCGTCTCTGTCGCACATTCGGTTGCCGGGATCATCTCCGCGGATGAATGACCCGAGTCGCCAGTACAGCGATCCGCTCGCTTCACTCAATCATTTTTAAGTACACATTAGAAGTCTAAATATATTATCTGTGTTACGTATACTTTATTGGAGGCCATGCATATTGGGGTTCAACCATATCGGATATACTGGGACCAATATATTGTCCAATATAATATGACCCGTACAGATTAATATAATTTTTTTAATGTCCAGTGGGGCTCCGCCACGCGTGCCAACGCGAGAGGAACTATCGGGACAACGCCGCTTGGAAGGCCAGGAACTTTGGTGACGCTCGACAACATGCTGAAGCTACCAAGATGAGGCTGCCCTCCTGTGAGAAGCTGCAGGCCTTCCAAAGATAGACACACACACACAGACATCCCAACACACACTTACAAAATGTACACACCAAATATGGTAATGTGAGTGAGACTATTATACATTTACACAAATAAAGAAACACGTGCATTATAAACACACACACACACACACACACACACACACACACACACATATATATATATATTTTCTCCTCTAAAGTTATGTCAAGCCAACAACAAATGCCCCACTCTCAGTCAGAATATTGTTTTGCGAAATGTCACTAAAATTTAAATAAAGAAATTAAGATCACTCACAACTACGATTGACTTCAAGGAAATACAAGGTTTTGTTGAAATTTTTAATTAAATGTGACCGAGTTGACAACAATACGACCAAGCCACAAGCCATCGGACAAAAACTATTGGCTTTAAAGACTACTTCAATACATTCTGGCATTTATTGTAATACAGACTATATATATATTATAGGCTATGTTTGATAAACGATGTTCATTATATATTTGTACTTACCACATGTGTATACCAAACTAAATACTTGCAGTTTTGAGTTTCTGGATATTGCCAGGTCGACGCGATTTCTTTTTATAAGACTTGGAAACTATTTGACGGTCGAGGCTGGTGGTAATGTACTGTCTACGGATAAATAGATTTAGTATGACAAGTGTCGCCATCTATATCACAGCAATACTATATTTAGTTCGATATAATGCATGCTAGTTCCCAATATCACCCATAGATGGCGCTTATAATGAAAATGTATCTCGTATTTAATGCCTCTAGAGGTTTTAGAAGGACTTTAAGCTTACTCACAAATAAAAAACATATTATCCTCACATGTAAGTATAAGTCAACGATTTAAAATTAAAAGTTATATTAATGTGAAGGCAAATTTATCAGTCTATTGTCTGCGATTTAATATATTTTATTAGGACATAAAGAGAAATTATATGGAGTTAAGGCTCCTGGCGTTACAACGATCTTTGCCCTTAATATCAGTACGCACGGCAAACGAAACGCTTACAGTTTGTGTTAACGTCACACATAGTGAAAACGCTGTTGGCTAATGAAAAACTCCAAACTATCAGTGTGTAGTTAACGTCAGCTCGTACTGATATTCCATACAAAGTGGAAGCGGGCAATATTTGGTAACATTTGATTGTATATAGCAACGAGGAAAACAAATTAAATTTTATCTACCAGCTGTATCGGTGAGTTTTCCACGGTTACGGGTGATAAGGATTTATTTGTTGGCATTTTGTTTGAATGGTGGCTGTATGAGTGTTACAATAAAGTCTTATTTATTTCTGTGTTCGTTTTATTTTATATATTATCTGTGTACCTTTAAATTTTCCTCTTAGAATTTTTTCGCACTTGATGGTAAGTATTAATAACTTTAGGCTTAATTTGAAATCTATTTGTGTACAGAAAGGTTAAATTATTAATTTGCTTAAAGAATGTAATATTCAAAATTTGAAGTATATATTTTTTTTTGCTATGGCTTGATTTTGCACGGAATCGTGTAATATTATGCCAATGTTAACGTTTTTATTTGTTGAACTTTTTTATCTTGCGTACTGTGTGGATAAAACGAAAAAAATAAAGGTTTGTCGAATGGAGTAAAGGCATTAATTTAAAACGAAATTCTTATTTACTCCAAATATAATATAGGATATAGGTGATATTTAAAACTGTCAACTTTATGGCGGGAAAATGTACAGTCTATAAAAACCTAAATAATTATTAAATTTAATTATTCTAGGTAACATAATTTATATTAATAATAATTATATTACTCGAGACCTTTTATTAGTATATTTTGGCTTCATTGACAGGTAGCTTAACGATTATGTAAAAAGCATTCAATTGATTAAATTTTAATTACTTTCATATTACGCCGTGTTAAAATTCTGATATATACATAAAACTTCCAAAGATTTTATAGACATGTTTTAGTTGTAAAGTATAAACGTTTGCAACATTTTATTTGCAACATTCACACTGAATTTACGTAATAATTTGAGGCACTTGACGTTTTTATTTGTTGAACTTAATTTTGTGACTTTTTAATCAATAAAAAAAAAAAACATTTTATATTATTTTTGCAGGTCCTGTTTGTATAAAATTTAAACATATAAAAAATTAAGATTTTTAGCGGGTGCTTTAAGAACTTATTCATTTCATAGAATATATTCACTCAATTTAAAATAAATCATCGTTGCTTAAAAATGCGTTTACAAATAGTCTTTCCTGGTAAAATTTTAATTCCTTTACTTATTTTTCAAATTTTAAAATAATTATCACAACATCAAACACTGAAAATATGTCATCTATAGTTGACATTCCTGATCTGACAGTGTTATAACTTGTAACTAGAACTCGTAGCTGAAGGAAGGCTTTAAAAATTAAAAAAAAATACCGACACAGGCCATATCGATTTGTTTACATTGTATTGTATAGATATACTTTATTTTAATATTACCAAAAAGGTTTTTTTGTGTTAAACACATGATAACAGTGAGTATACGTACATTTTTATTAAACAGGCTGTGAAATTTAAAACACTTTATTTATTCATAAATTCTTCATCAACATTTGTATGCACTATAAATAATTCGCATTGATGTTAAAAAAAATATGTGAAAGTTTTCGTTTTTATTGTAATTCAACAAATAGTATTTGTTTATATATTCATGTGGTAAATATATATAAATAAATTAATATTATATGTATTAATTAAAAAAATAATTCTCATGTCTGTATATACTAAGCATGTTTTAGAGAATTTAAGTGTTGATCATTTTAAATAGTCTATATTTATCAGTGGAAAGATAGGCTTAGACGATTATGGTAAGAAATTTTTCATAAAAAAAATTATCATAGTTTAAGTATTACAACAGTTTCTACAACAACATATGTCTTTTTCAATCACTAAACTATACTTAGTAAATACGATCCGGTTATCTTTTAAGAGGACTTGAATTAATTGTATCATAGCGATGAAGCCATAGTAAAAAAATTACGTAGCTCCCAATGATATATCATTTATTAAGCTAGATCACACTGTCCCAGTTTTGATTGATATATTTTTTCTGTCTGTATTAGTAATAACACTGTCTGCACATAACTTATTTTTTTTTTTATAAAATTTCTTTACAATATGACTTAGACAGCAGTAAATATTGCAAAAAGTTTTTCTAATAACCGTCGGATCAGAATTTTTGGTGATGGTTATTTAAAAAAACAAAATCAAAGCTACGTTTTCTACACATGCATGTAGGTATTTCTATATAAATATGAAATTTCTATATAAATAAATGCTCATAAAATGATTAATCTTTGTTCAAGAACGACGAGGATCTATCAGATTTCATGCCGGGAGCGTCAAGTGCTAAAAGACTTCACTCACAGGATGGTAGGTTGTTGCTTACATCGACAAGTCTTAACTTTTGGTCTACTTCGGTCTTCCTAAGTAGACCTTATGTATCTTCTTAGTTTTTTGCCGGTCTTTTTACATTTAAGTGACTGTACATATATGTATGCTATCAATGATTTTCTATATGATTGTATTAAACAGACTGCTTAAAATTTTGTAAAGGATAATATTTTAAATATCATATTTAGGTGGCTCCATATGAATGTCTGTCTGTCTGTCTGTCTGTCCTGCTTTTGGTCATAAACACTGAATCTATTTTGACGAAACTTTGAAATACCTACCCCGCTTGTCTATATTCTAATGACAGTGCTTAAAATGTTTCTAAAATAGCATACCATGCCAGTAAGTGCTTATATTTTTATATTAAATTAAAGAAGACAAAATGAAATGTACTATAATATGTATATATGATAATTTCACAGATTTAAATTATTTTTTAGTCTGTGAAAATTTAACTTTATAAAAACACCAAGAATCCACAGCAGAAAACTGATTAACAAAACGAGGGTAGACCTTAAATAACACACGTAGTTCTATAACTGACTGTCATTTCGTGAGTATTGATTTATAACTTTGTATAAATGTTTGAAATTATAGAAAATCAGTCCAATTCCTCCGGTAAGTGCTTATAGTCTGCAAAAAAATTTAACATTTAATTAAATTATCATTTTTTCTTATATATCGCTTTAAATATAAAGATTTTTTTTTGTCATTCGTAATCGGAATACAGGAAGTGCAAATGAATTGTTAAACTTAACTGGTAGCCTGTCTATGACACTCGTTATTAATCTGTCCGTTATGAATATTGTAATTGCTTTTTGTGAAGTACCACAAGTCCGCATGTTTAAAGTAAATCGGGCGTTTAAAGGACTATGGTCAAAAATTTTCTCACATGGTAGTATCAAACGCTGCTTCTTCAGTTTAACTATGCAAACTTAGAGTAAGGACTAAGGGTGTAGTTGCTGATACGTAACTTGGCTAGAGACGATATACGCGCGGAATGAGATTTTTAGGTGGCATAGGTATGATCTGGGACTTGGGGAACGAGACGGCCGCGGCGCAATCCCGTGCGCGTGATTGGACAGTCGCTCAAGAGTACACTTGCAAGCACTTAAATTGGACCCGTTGTTTTCGTTACTGCTGAGAGTTTTTGTAATTGTTAATCATCAAGTGTCCACTTTTTGTTGCACTAAGTATATAACTTATCCCAACTACGTCAAAACCTTGCCAAGTTACGTGCCGGCGAGCACACTTAAGTTTTATTGCGAGGATCCAAAGAGTCAATCTCGTCTGCAGCGGACGAACCTCCGTCGAAGAAATCAGCGCCGTCTATACGACTTCATGCCGGCTTCAAGTGGAACCTGCAGGTAGGTTTTTGCTATGTCTCTGTTCGTCATAGGACGTCCATCAATCATGCTTTTATTGTGTATCTATTAAAGTATTACCTTCCCATATACAACCTCAAATATCTGCCAGGAATTGTCCTAATTTCGCAATGCTATTCAACAATAACGAACCATCGAAATGCAACAAAAATAATATTAATATATGTACATAATAATCGATAAAAAAAGTGTCGAATTTTATACAATACAGGACTATGTTATGAATATGGCAGAAAATCTATTAGACCAATCATAACTGAATAAAACGTCAGAGATTGTGTACGCATTTGATATTTGTATTTTTCATTGTATTATATTGTTTGTAAAATCTGAATTAATTCAAAATCAGTTTCTCTTTATAAGAATAATTTTATCAGATATTCCTCAGCCAATGTTCTGTTTAATTTCGATATTATATAATATATATCATAAATTAACAAGGCGCTGGCTAAGGCCGCGGATGCTGTGGAGTGCGGAGATAAATCTCCAGTGTCCGCCCTCAATGAGCTCGGCGTCCGAGTGTCCTACACCGTCCTGCGACACTCGGGACCAGCTCATTGTCCAAGCTTCACTGTAGCCGTCACCGTTAGTATTTTTTTTTCCATAGTTTTAAATACGTTTCCTTATTTTCTAATACACTTAAGTTATTATCCTAAGTTAATCACTTGTCCTATTTAAATATAGCTCTAAACAAACAATAACAAACATACAGAATTATAATAGTTATTTGATAGCCTATTTAGATCGCAAAAGCGTGGTATTCTGTGATGATTTTGTAATGCTATTTCATCATCATCATCATCATCATCATCAGCCTATATTGGTCCACTGCTGAACATAGGCCTCTCCAATTGCACGCGTGGCTTTAATGCTATTTACATATTGATTACCACGATCTGATTCGTTTTACATTGCACGCCCCTCAAATGTGAGAGGATTGCATTAAGTGTGCATTTAATAGGTTTCACATAAAAATGTAATTCTTTAGTCTGAAATTTTAAATTGTTATGTTATAAAAAAAAAAAAACTTCTCCATTTTGGTCAAATACTTCTTTGACGACTTCACACGTATGTTTGCTATTTTATTTTATAAGAAAATCCACTTGCAAAATTCAAGGTGGCGGACATGACCTTTGAGGGCTGGGGTCACAGTAAACGCGAGGCGCGCGCCTCCGCCGCCCGTGCGTGCTTGGGGGCGTTGTTAGCACGTGCGGGGCGGGTGCTCGGCGCCCCGGGACCGCAGCCCGACTTCACCAGCGACGAACCACCGAAATTTCCTGGTGAGTTATATTTTTTTTAATATTTTGAAACATACAATAACTCACCTACATATTGCTGTCAGTTAAATTTCAAGCCAAATCCTAATATTGGTCCTCATAAAGCCAGTAGCGGATTTTTTACCAGCCAACTAGTTTAACCAGCAGAATATTACTGCTATTTTATAAAAATTGCTAACAAAATGAAGGTTTTACTTGACAGGATTTTAAGATAAAATCTTATGTAACTATTATTTGAGATCAGAGTATTTAGTGTGTATACATTTTCTATAGTCTCGGAGTTCCAGTGCTTGGAAACCAAGATACAGCAGCAGGAGGCCAACAACAAACCATCACCTCCGCCCGGTGAGCTCATCATCATTCATCACCAAAAATATTTATATATAAATTTAATTTCTTCCCTTTTTGCGTCTATATGAAAGATTTGATCTCAATACACGTCAATTTGAAGTTTCACGCCTTGGGAATCCTTCCAAGATGTCCTGGTTATTCAGGGCGGTTCACTTCCGGCCGGATGGGCCGGAAATTGAATTCGGGAAGGGTAATACACACAAGACGCAACGCCACAACTGATTGTAAACCCAATAGTGGTATAAATATCACTCCAAGAGCCATAAACTCATCGCATCCCATCGTTTAACTGCCTCAAGGTCTTTTCGGCGCGTCCGTCGTTCCTGTCCACAAGAGCCCAATAAACACGCTGTACGAGAACTATCCCGGCCTGACGTTCACTTGCACCTATGGCGATGGCACGCCATTAAATGCACCACAAGGTAAGCTACGGTCTCCTCCCAAGCACTCAATAAACTGACAATTTAAATATACATTCTGATGTGTATGGGATAGTCAGGAACTGCGTTTAAAATTTTGCACTGCAAGGTAGTTTTGAATACGGCCAAGTTTTATGCCTATGAATATTAAATTTGTATTTTTCCCCCAATATTTTTACACCAAAGAACATTTGTTTGGGATATCAGGTATTTCGGAGATTTTAGCGTGTCTTCGTCGATATACCAGCGAATAGCTCGCAGGATTACACGTAGCTGGCTATTCCTGGAAACTTTACGTCTAAGTCTCTATTTCAGCTCCTATGCAGCTCAGCCATAGCATGAGGTTCAAGGTCGTCTGTCAAATAAAGGACAAGAGGTTCGAAGGTTACGGTACGTAAAACATTTTAATACAAAAGCATCTGTTTTATAATACAAGTCCTATTTTATCTGAATATTTCCACAGTCATAGCCCTTGTATATGCAAAATTATACGAAAATCTTAAATAAATAACCCAAAGAAATTTTTGCACGTAAAAAAATCTGTTTAAATTTGAACGATTATATGTTTTATGTATAACATAAATTTAACTTTTTTTTTGTCACCAAACATAGGCACAGAATGTATTGATATTGATTTAAAAAAAATCCAAAATTGTCGTATATATATGATTTCTATTCAACAATATAACAATATCGATACATTGTACATCACTATCATGAAAGACGGCACTACAATGTTACACACGATGTCTCGTTGATAAACTCTCAGGGATCCGATCACGTTCCCCTTTGACCTCTAACCGACCTTCTAAGTCAAGAATCTGGCTTAGAAGGATGCCCTCCAGACCTCAATGTCAACGATTTTCTAAAACCGCATGCCTCTCTTCTCTTAATTCATGATAGAAAAAAGGATAGGCTATTTATCTGTAATACTAATGATGCCATACTTAAGATAATCGCAAGACTTATATTAGTGCATCACCCGCCAGGCTCCAGTAAAAAGCTTGCCAAACTGGCCGCGGCTCGTGTGGCGCTGGGCGAGCTGACTCACGTCATCAAAGACACCAACGAACAGTCGCGAGCGCTCGCACTGCCACAGCTTTTGGCTGATCACGTCGCTAAGTTAGTCCAATTCTGATTACCTTTGTCTTTGTTATCTTCCTCATTTCTCCTCCTTTCATATTTGTCTCTCTTTTATTTCCTCCTTGACATTCCTCCTCGACTAGAAGTGCAATATTCCTCCGAGATCTTTCTCGACCCTTTTCATTTCTTTCAATTTCGTTTTCTTTTTCTTTTTTCTTTTCTCTCCTTTCCATTACCTTCTCACTCCCCCCCATTCCCATTTCTTCTCATTTTATCATCCATATCTTATTTATAGACTAGTAATAATTGCATTACTAGATACTTTTTTTTTCTTAAATTTTTTCCGTTTTTTTTTTTATAACTACATACAAACAGCAATTTTCGTACACAAATTAAATAATTTCATCGAATAAAAATCAAAATCAGAGAAAGAACAATTTTGTTAAACAGAATAATTACTCGTAACGCACAGATTGGTGAACGAGAAGTTCAACGAGCTGATGAAGGGAGACGCGACCCACTCCAGGCGGAAGGTGCTGGCTGGTATTGTGATTACTGTCGACAATAAGATAGAGGGGGCCAAGGTATGGGCTGTCATGATAGATGATGTGTAGATAAAGGATTTATGACTTTTGTAGGATTTTCCGTCAATCCTGCCCATTTTATTGCAAAATCTTTTTCATAATGTTTCTCATATAATAAATCCAGGTGATAGCTGTCACTACTGGGACCAAATGTGTCTCCGGGGAACACATGTCTGTGAGGGGACGGGCTGTTAATGACTGTCATGCTGAGGTGAGAGGGGTTGGGGGAGGGGGTACTGCTAGAGAGGGGATGGAGAACGGAAGTGGAGGGGGGGTTGTAAGGCCTTTAGATTATGTTTAAAGTTCAATGCTGGTTTGATGTCGTCTAGGTCGCAGCCAGACGGTGCTTCCAAAGACATTTATACGCCCAGCTCCTCATGTACGCGAACTCAGAGGGTGAGTGTTATATTGCTTGTTAGGTGGTAGGTAAGAAATATTTAAGATTCAAAAAGGAGGTTTATGAAAAGAGGCTATTAAGTTTTCACATCTGTTCGTGAATTAATGATAAGAAATATATATATATATACTTATATTATGAATAAAATCTGTCTGTCTGTTTGTCCTGCTGGTTGTCAGAAACTACAGAATAGAATTGATATGAATATTTGATTTCTATGAATGTGAAATATTTATGGTATTTTAAAACATCTAGTACAATACAAACGCTAACAAAATCCCTGATCTCAGACCCGTCGGCTCTCATCCCGGAGTCAGACCTGGAACCGGTGCCAGGTGGTGGCTACCAGCTGCGACCGGACAGGCAGGTCCACTTGTACGTGTCCACCGCCCCCTGCGGCGATGGCAGGATCTTCAGCCCTCACGAACACCATGACACTGAACCCGACAGGCATCCTAATAGGTCAGGGATATAAATATATTACTTAGTACGATATACTAATGGCTCTCATAGTCCTGACGTCATTACTCTCTCATCTCCCACTCATTCTCTATTTCATTTTATGACATAGATAAACGCCAATTAATATTGAAATCACTAATAGTACTTGCGCCTGCGCATGTTTTTCGCGTTCTCTGTGTATGTGTGCTCGTATGTATATATATATATATATATATATATATAGTGAGTGTAGATAGTAATGAGTTCTCCTGACCTCCAAAGCATATCAGCTCGTGTCCAGAATAGTCCTGGTTCATTAAGTTGGTCCCAAACATAGAAACAAACACGTCTTCAATATAAAATGTATATTTAGATGATATTACGATGCAGTACAGGACGGAATCGCTTGCAGGTTGGCGCGCGGCCAGCTGAGGACGAAGATAGAGTCTGGCGAGGGGACCATACCCGTGAAGAACAGCACCAACATCGTGCAGACCTGGGACGGGGTGCTGCAGGTGATGAGAGCTCTGAATCATGATATATATATATATGTGTGTGTCTGTATTGTTTGATATATTTGTTCCAATTAACCTCCTCAACGGCTGCGCTGAATTTGGTCAGACTTTCACTGACATACATGATGCTACCAAGTTCAGCCTATACTCTTGTTATATATAAGAAATAAGGATAAATTTAACTATGTATATATATATTTATATATTTATTTTATCATCTAAATAAGATTCCTTGAAGATATTGAAGATTTCTCTTTATTGAACCGATAGAGGAAATTTAAATCATTATTACTTATAAGACTCTGTGTTAAATATCAGGTCTTTCACCTCTGTATCATGTTGCTCTGTATTTATAAAACCTCTGTGTAGACTTAATCTGTGCATTGGATGTTGATGTTCCTCATATCAGCCTCTGTGTTTAATTACTCTGTTCCAGGGCGAGCGTCTCTTGACTATGTCCTGTTCAGACAAGGTCGCTCGCTGGTGTGTGGTTGGTCTCCAGGGGGCGCTGCTGTCTAGGCTCATGAGACCGGTCTACCTGAACTCACTGGTGCTGGCTTCCCTACTTCACACTCACCATCTGTACCGGTTAGTGATGGACACACACACACACACACACACACACACACACACACACACACACACATAGATAAATCCATATGATGTATTATTCACGAAGAAGATTTTTTTTAACACAACATAAATACACACACATTGAAGTATGCAGAATATATATACATATATATATGTGTGTGTGTGTGTGTACACAACACTTACATAATACACACACATCCCCACTCCTACCATAATAAAAAGAAAGACTAATATTCAATTAGTGCACAGACAGACACGGACATGATTTAGATATTAGTATGTACATAATGCTATTAATATATATATATAGGTGTAATATAAATTAGGATGTTTGTTCATTACTCAAAAGCTGCTGAACCTATCTCATTAAAACTTTACTCCGCGTATAGACCTATAGAGCGGAATGTTATTTCTGAAGCCCTACTAAACTCGCAACACAGTTGTTGATAGAATATGTTTATAGGTTGGTGGGAACAAATAAAACAACACATACACTCAGTCTAGTTGTCTTAAACTAATTTAATTCATTCTAAGGAAAACGGCGATTTCGCTCTCGTTGTTAGAAAGTATGTCCCTCTTGCGCTGAAAATTAATAATATATATATACATATATATAAAATAAAATTTTGTGCTCTTATACAGGGTGGTTAGAATGGCAACAGATAATAAAATTAATATAAGTCAAACATATTCAGTAAACCGACAGGGAATCGAACAGGCTATAGAAAAGAGGTTATCACTTAACTTGTCCCATTGCACTCATGGTCCATGTAGTAACAAAAAAAAATCTAAATAGTTATTTCTGTTGAATCAACTTATTTCTAGGCGGTTATAGTTATTTTGTTTCCTAGTCCTAGTATTTTTTTGACGAATTCCACTATTTTTGATCCACTGTTCACTTCTATGGTGTATTTTGTCGGTGTCAGTGGTCCAGGTGCTGCTATCATATTGTTCTGCTCTCTGATGATGTGATTCAGCTCTAGGCTCGATGTTTTTATCATGGTGCTGATCTCCCTAACTGCTGCAACAGCTGGGATGATTTTGTTCTTGTATTTCATTAGGAAATCTATTATTTTGTAGAGTTTGTTCTCTTTGCCGTTGAATAAGGCGAATCTTTTCTCTCTGTTTTTGTTCCTTCCTCCAAATTTGTTTGTTACTTCTTGTTTGTTGTTTGCGGTAACTTGTTTGTTGTTTGCGGTAACTTGTTTGTTGTTTGCGGTAACTTGTTTGTTGTTTGCGGTAACTTTCTGGTAATCACTACCGACGTTGTTGTATTCTTTATATTTCGTCATGCACCTGATCATGTCGCAAAGGAACCTGGCTGCATTGTTTGTTTTCGACGGTCCCTCGATAACTTGCTCGTTGTCCGTTAAATGGAAAACGTAGTCTTCCATTTTGATCCCGGTACCTGCGAAAAACGACCCGGGTGCTATACAGGCGAACGTGCTAAATGCGGTGCGTATTATACATGGTGCAAAAAAAGTCATAACCCATTGATGAGTGAGATCTAAGATTTTCGCGAGTATTCATTTAAATGAAACTAGTATTATTCGGATTTACTACGCGGATTTTATTATTTAAAAACTACATAATGATCACGGTTGCTGCAAAGTAACCGAAACGTCGGGATTATGTAGTTTTTAAATAAAAAATCCGCGTAGTAAATCCGAATAATACTAGTTTCATCCATTGATGAGTGTTTAAAAGTTTAGTGCATTTTCTGTTAATCCGCTAATGAAAATTTAAATTGTGAGCAAAATCGTAGTTTCATTTTGCGAAATGTATTGAGGGTAGTTTTCACTGCCTTCGAATTACTGCAATTTTTATTTGTGCTTGGTTTCGAAGAGCCCATTAGATGATAACGAAATCTTTTTTAACCCTTTGTTTACCAAATACTGCTGTAAGAGCCGTTTTAATGTGATAATCATGAAGATATTGGTTCTGTGTAAATTAAGACAAACCATATGCGAGATGCAAGTTATATTTTATATTAAAATAGTAGTGCGGAAGCAGAAACTAAATGCTGCTCTAAAGAAGCAGAAATAAAGGCCTAACACGTGAACAGGACAGTTCTAGTGCGAAAAACAACATCCACAGAATGTGATTGATAAAAGAATAAACATAACTAAGATCCGTGCCCTTAACAACTCAGAGCGAGGTTGTGCCAGAAGCTAAGATCTGACATATTTGCCATAGAAATTTCGGTGCCACCAGAAACCTCCAAATACAATGACCCTCTAACATACGTTCCGTTAACTCCGATTCCCATATGGGTAGTGGGTTCCCCAGCGCAGTAACCGTTCTCGTAATCTCTGTACGATCCGCAACGCGTTGCGACGAAGCTATGCGGACTTGCCACCGACTCCGAGAAGAACATGTACGAACGCCAATGGCTGCAGAAAACTGATCCAGGCGAAGGAGCGACGATAAAAAAAATCAGTCATTGAAAATACATGGAGAAATGTAAAAGTCCATCGTGAGGAATATGATTAGATAGAGTGTTACTATACCCAGATACAATTACCTGATGGGTGTATCGAAATCTTGAGGTTTTGGGGATCAGAACGATTTAAATATAGCTGCCATGTCACAATATGACCACGATAATGAGATCTAAGATTTTTTGCTAGTATTCATTGAAATAAAGGCAATATTTTTCGGATTAATTACGTGTTTAAAATTATTTTTAAAGACTTAGTCCCGACGTAGATCCCATCCCGTCTGCCCGTCACGTTCGCCGCAAAGCAATCGAAACGTGATTGATTATAGATATTCTATGTGAGATGTATTTACGTACCGTCGAATAGCAGTTGTTGCTGTGGCACCACATTCTCCAACTCACAGCCAGGCTGAGGGCTGATGCCGCCGTTGGGGTAGAAATCCACGTGACCCACCGGGTCTCTGAACCCTGGAAGGTAGAAGTTTGGTGTGAACGAGGTGTCGTCTAGTATGGTGCGGAAGCTCCTTGCTGTATTTACGATGCCATTGAACCTCAGATTGCGATGTATTCACATTCTAAATAAAATCTTAATTCCTAATTAATCCCCCCCCCCCCTCTCCCTAAATAATAAGAAGATTCTTTAAAAATATCGATGTCTTTAATAAAATCGTCATAAGATGATAAGATATTTATACATCAAACGAGCAACCAACCAAATATCCCAGCGTCCGTGTGGATGGCGTCAACGAACTCAGCGTCCGAGGGGTCAAGCCGCTGTTTCGGGGGGAGTTTGTTGAACAAGGGTAGGGCCGCGTCCAAGCCGGTGATGCGGGACACTTTACCTGAACACAAATAGGGGTTACATTTCGTATATCAAGATGTTAGCTCCGAGGAATTTTAGCAGAGTGAATTTAAATTTTGACCAGAAAAGAAGAATAATGATAATCAAAACATCATCTATGAAGGAAAACATGAACCTAATTAATATATAAATGAAATCTGTTCTATTCACAAAAAAAAATTAAGGAAATATATAACTACCGTCAAAATTTATCACTAGAAACACTACGACGATATCCCGACTTGTCATGTGCAATACAAGAATTCGTGAATCGCTACCTACCTCCAGATTACAACAGAATTACGACAGTCGCTTTCGTTCTATAAGAATTAATGTCTATTGACATTACCCAGAATATTGGAGCGTAAAATTATGTGCATGTGATTAATATGCACACTGAAAGTGGTCACCAATTACCTGACCGTATCGAGCCACCGGCGACACCCGCTGACTGAGCTCCCAGACTGTGGCCAATTAAGTGTGTTCTTGATAATTTTAGACCTCTGGAAATTATGAAATCTCTTTGCAATTGAAATGACATTGAGACTTTTTGGTGGTGACCGATAATTCTGTTATAATTTAAATTTGAAACTACGATACGAAAATTTCGTTGATATGAACAGGGTTAAGAACTACTAACTCGGATATATTGTGTTCCAACCGCTGTACGATGCTCGTGTTGATCAATTCCTCATATAATATTTTGTCATTTAAATTCAAATTCTTGTTTAAAATTGCTTTAATGCTAAAAACATTATAGCAGCCAAAATTTTATTGCTCGGAGTTTTTTTGTACTTTTCAACTTGACTTTATACAATAATGTATTATAAAAAAAAAATTCTCAAACGATTCCGTTAGTCATGACACTGAAATTCTAATTTCATTGTCATTTGAAAGTTTTTCAAGCCACGATTAGTGGCCAAGTTTTAGAACTACCCTCCACCACCCATGTGATTATCCCAAGGAAACCTATGACCATAGAGGTTTTTTTTTGGGAACAGAATAACTCGGTGATCTATTGGCTTACCTTGAAACGAGATAGTCTATGAATAGTGCGCCAATCCGTCCGATATACCAAGTGTTCTCCGCCGCTCTGATGTACCACGGTCCCGCTTCCAAGGTCTGAGCGTTGACTATTATGATATTTGTGTCTCCTCGTGGTAAAAACGCTGGAAATTTTATGAGGGTAGAATATAATTAGTCCCATTATTTTGTATAATTCTGTATTTAATTCAATATATTTTGTTCATAAGTCGATTTAGAGATGAAAGGAATGTATTAGAATTTCCTAACACAAAGCTACAGTTTGGTTACGAGCTGGAACTTCCTCACCTTCCCTCAACCACAGCACGCTCCCGTCATCTGGAGTTTCCATGAAGGCGTGGAAGATGATGACAGTGTTATCATTGAAGTCAATGTTGGACGCGTACAGGCGCTCGTCGTCATTGATGAGCAGGCCCTGTGCTGCTGTTGGGTTGTGTCTAAGAAAATGTGGGTAGAATGTAAAGTTTAGAATTATCTCACTATACAAACGCTACTATTTCTATATTTGTTACCGATTTCAAAAAAAGAAGTGTTCAATTCAGCTGATTTTCTTATATATTTTCGTTCACAACTTCTTTGCGTTTTAAATATCATAATCATAGTTATAATTTCATAGGCTTCAGCTAACTGTTTAGTCCAATACAGATCTCCCGTTTGGACTATTCAACGAGTATCCCAATGAAATTTTGCACCGATTTTTTTTTTGAATCAGAAAATGACTATACTTATAACACGGTTGGAATTTCTTTTGAGTGTTCTGCTTTTCACCTCGTGTACAGCTGGAAAAGCACATCACTGACGTCCCTTACGTAAGGGCATTTGACTTTGTCGACGGGCGCGATTTGCAGCAGGGATGATTCGAACTGAATGCTCGGCGGACCTGGAATTTTTTTTGACACACACATATATATATGCTATTTGTGTATGTCCATATATATGTACTATGTTAGCGGGTAGATTTCACTTCCTAGAAGTTTCAAATAGAAGGTCCAAATTAAGTCATATTTTCGTGTCCATAACTATTCAAACGATAATTTTTTTCTTATTAGGGATATTTTTTTTGTATTGCCTTATTGTAATAGCCAACAGTGTTTTTCGCGAAAAAACTAAATAGTTCGTATCAAATTTGTTTGTGTTTCTCCTAGTGTTCAATCACCCCAGGATAGACTTTATTCCTGTTCGAGATTACAAAACCTCCTTTTCCTAAAGATAGTACCTAGTTCCGAGTTCATAAAAAACGGTACGTGATAGTATATGTATATAGAGAAATACTTGTAACCGTCTGTATTTAGTTTCACACAAACCCGTAATAAGGATGCGTATTGTGAAATGCTTTCCTCGCGGTTGACGCGTTAATGTTTTGATGGCTGTGGTCAGCAAATAATGATAGTATACATATATATATATGTGTGTGTGTGTGTAATGTGTAAGTATAAATGGGGTTCCAGGCAAGCTTTCCCTTTTAGATCTAGGTTTAACAATCCACTTAAAAACTTTGCTTCTCCATAATAAATAAGTTATTTCCCATAAGTACGCTTCATTATAAAACTTAACTAAATAGCTATGAAAATATACCAATAAATATCGAAAATATACCAATAAATATACTGTCGAAATATTCGCAACATTCCGTCCTTAGTACTAGTCTCAGTTCTAAAATAAATACTATCAGTTGTATATATATATATGAATGTTTGTATAAAAGAGATCCGTCCTTGGTAACATCAAGCCAAACTATCGGATAGATTACACTTACTACGTGTTATTTATCACACGCTCGGATATTATACATTAAACATAAATACATTTTCACATGATATAAAATTATTAAAATTTTATGAGACAACTATCACACATCCCTATAAACTTTAACTGTAATACTGGTCGGGTGAGGTTATACGAATTTTTACGACCAATAACTCTTCGCCACGTAGATTTTATTTGACCGTAACGTAACCACTTACCATCAAGTCGCGTAACGAGAACCGCTGCCGTATAGAGATCTACGGATATAAAAACCAAATACTTCCTTGTCTTACGTAAATACTCTGAACATGTAGTATTTTTTTTTTTTATAATGAGTACATGTTTACTCATTAACATTTATGGTTTTAAAAGTCGATTCCCGTTCGTCAATCTTCGGGTATTTCCGGTTTTACGAGCGTCGGTACGAATGTGATCCTAATGAGAGTAAGATACGTCTAAACCGTCGGTGTTACGTCAATGTGAACCGGTGTTAGGGTCGTTCGGAATGTTTTTTATTTAGGCTTATATAAATTACATATAAATCATGATAGTGGCTGGTTCTTGATTTTAATTACGTTTTCAGTCTTTAAATAGAAACAATGAGAACGTTGTTCTGACCAAACATTGCTATTACGTCAACATAATTTTAAATTATTTATAATAATGGGAAGCATTTTAAATTAAATTAACAAAGTTCCAGCTCGATTTTATTGTTTCTTTTTTTCTTGAAAAATATTTTTTTTCTCCTGACAATTAATAGACGCAACAAAAAAGTATTAGCGAAATCGGTCCAGCCGAACACGCGGTAATGCGAGACCAATGGAAGTAGGGATTCTTTTCCTATATATATGTGTGTGACATGTTGGAGCCTAAACCGTCACTCTTTTACAATGCGTGCTAGCGGGTTATGTATTGTAACTTCAAAGAATGCTATTTCAATAACGATCTTTTTTCCGCTCGTAATACGTCAAATATAAAGCTGAGTATACATACATGTAAGTATAACATAAAACGAAAACAAAAACACAATTCTCCTAAAACAAATCCATTCTTCATTTATTTATTTATTTATTTATTTATTTATGTACCAAGATTTAAAAAAAATTGTTACAAAAGGAGAGTGATGTACAAAGGATAACTTATCTCTTAAAAGAGATCTCTACCAGAAACCCTATTGATAAAGGAAACTAGAGAAAGCGTGGTGTAGGTACTATAGAAATAGAGAAGGAAAAAAAATCATCTTTCCTTTGTAAGAAGATCAGAATGTATGTACGTTATTCCGTTACGTAATAACTCGGAAACCGTGAAATACTTGTAAAATATCCACAGATGATAAATAATATATATTTTTTGACGATATCTTTTTATTCAAATTTGATTAAATAGTCGCTATTATAACAATACAGTCTGCATAAATGAACTGTTAAAATTATATTGTAAGAAAAATTCCATTAACATCTAGTACGCAATCGACACACAAAGCATTTGGTGCAAATAGTGCATGCGAGTGCACGCTATTCGATACGGACAGATAGGTTTAAAATATATATATATATACTGTACGTATGTGCGGCACTGAACTATTAAACGGCTGGACCGATACGAATGAAACTTTTTGTCCGCATCTGCGTGTCGCAGCAGATGGTTTAGATTCACAAACCAGTCCGCTAGATGGCGCTGTCTGGATTGTTGTTTAAAAAAAAAGCCCGGCCTTAGGCTATGTATTGTTTTAAACACACTATAAATTTTTCTCTGAACGCAACTCTGATGTCCACGCGGGTGGATTCGCGCGGAAAATTAGTTTATTTCAGCTTACTAAAGGAAATAAACGCCTCATTTATTTTGTACTATCACGAGCAAAAAATATATTTGCGGCTCTTATCAAATGTGAGTTAAAGATAGTATTATAAGGGAACGATAAAGTCTGGATTTGAAGCAAATACATGCGGGATATAATTTTTTAACTAAGCTATGTACTAACACAATTACACAGTTAACATCGTATCTACATTTACACTCTCGCCTCGTACCTCGTCTTGTGCTTTGTTTCGTATCACATTCGCACCTCTGGACGCGAGACAAGACGCGAGGCGAGCCGCGAGCGACTATTCACACTCTCGCCTAGCGCTTCTCGTCTCGCGACTCGTACGCGAGTGTAAATCTACTATTACAGTTAATGAGTTATAAGATTTTTGCGACGATTCATACAAATAATAATAATATTATGACAATTCTCATCTCGTCTGACCGTGATCTAGGCTGCTGCAAAGTAACCGAAACGTCGGGATTGTGTAGTTTAAATAAGGAGCCATAGAACATCTCGAAATATTGTTTTTATTTCTATTATGTATATGTAAATGTAACTTTATAAGAAATAAAGAAAAAAGCCCTTAATATGAGTAGCAATTGACGACGTCAAACCGTCAGTTTGATGGTTTCTCGTTTGCGAGCGGCTACGAAGATACCAGAAACTCAAACACTCAGCTTGTATCACAATAATCGCTTTATACTACACGCGTTATAGATCAAAAATATATATTTTTAAATAATTTTTGTCTGTCTGTCTGTTCCGTCTGAATTATGAAATGGATGGAACGGTTTTGATTGGATTTTGACCGTCAGATATACGAAATAAACAGGGAGCGACTGTTAAATATATATTCAATATAAATTACACATTATTTTTATAATTTCTTAAAATAAGAAAATATTCAGCGAAGACTAAGTCAAGCGCACGGCCTGTTATTAATATATTGATTTACGATTCAAGTAATAGAATGGTAACGAATAAAATTATTTTATCACCCCGCTGACAAAACTTAAATAATCAATACATATATAATAATAAATAATATGACTCACGTATCATTGATAAAAAACACGCCAGTGGCAACGAGGCCTGCATCCTGATGGGAAAATGAGAAAAAAAATACACAAAAAAAACTATTAAAAAATATGTTAATTCTATAAAAGACCGCTCTTCATGTTGCTTGATAATGTAATGGTTAGTGTAGCCCTCACGACACAGTGGTTGTGTAACCTGGTTAACTTAACACGAGTCCTATTAACGTTGCAACCGACAGTCACGACGTTTCCGATGCAATAATGTTCGTATTATCGTAATAACTAAAAGCGTAATAGTATTTCCATTAACCCGAACACTGATAGTAATGCTGTCTCTTCGTCAAAATAAAAATTAATGTGATAAAAACTATGAAACTGACAGTTTGTGAGTTATCAAATCTTTCGGATAGTAAATGTTGAGGTAAAAAATATTATCATTGTATGTAAATAATATACACTTATTTGTACGTTTCTAAATCTATATATATATATATATATATAAAGAGAGAGAATTTTCTACTCTTCTACTTACTGTCTTGTTTGTCGTTACGAACTCGTGGTAGTGTTTTTACCAACTCTTTACCTAGCAGTTATATAACTTTAGCGTTCTCTACCGTGTGTTATCATTTTTGTCCCATGAATCAAAGAAAAAAGTTTTACCAAAAGAATACCAGCCGACATACAGCTACAATCCACTGTCTCATCTAATCACTCTTCACAAACTAAAATGTTTAATACTACATTCAATAACCAAGAGCACTGTTTTCATATCTAAATGTAATTTTTCATTTAATATAGAACTATCAAATAGATATCGATTCATAAATTTAATGAACCTTGCCATAAAATTGAACAAACACTATGTCTGGCTTCACGAAATAAATGAAGTGTCATTTAAATGCTGGCCTTTAAATGGGTATTGAGTGACGATATCTATGATTGCCATTTGTAGTGCAATCTGCGGTCGTATAGAGGCCTACATATCATCGCTGCCTCCGCCGTATCAGCTCCAACGTCCGTTGCTTGCTCGTGCTGCGAGTACAGAGGCCCGGACGCCAGCCCGCGCTCCATCATTCAGCGTCTGCTGGGCATCAACCTCCCCCGTATGATATTATAATTAACTCTAACCATTTATGTATTTGTGGCATTTATGTTACTTACCTTTACCTGCTCATTGTGTTCGTGGCATTTATATAACTTACCTGTAAATGTTGATTGCGTTTGTGGCATTTGTTGATTAGTTTTGATTGCGATTATATTGTAATTAAAATTAAAATACACTTAAGATTTGAGAGAATATTTATATTTCTTGACAAAATAAAAGAAGTATTTTAAAAATGACTTCTAAAAATCTAGGAGCCAGAAGTTATAAACGCTACAACAGGGAAACTCGAATCTGGCACACCATCACTGCTTTGTAAACAGACCATGTTCGCGAGGTGGCAGCATTTAGTGCGTCGTTTACCTCTGTTACCTCAGGTAAGTCGGCTAAATAGTTGCGACAGGTAAGTACAAGCTCCTATAGTGTGTATGAAAAATAACTTTAAATTTTTATCATATATTTCAATAAATAATTTAATTTTGAACGTCTCCTATCGAGAATTCGTATTCCTTTTCCATGAATGCATAAACCTACTATTACTTTAGGTCTTATAAGAGTGGATTTCATTCGCAATAAATTTGATGTTACTCGCATCTGTCACGACAGGTAAGTAGTGTAAAATGTTCAGGTAATTTGTATAAAATATGAATAAATTCATTCTGTATGGCACAATTATAATTAAATTGTTATTCCTCACATAATATTTTTATGCTTCTTTTCTTTTTAGTATTTTATTTTGGCAATTCGTTACAAAAGATGAAGTTTGGTTAAAATTGGTTGTTTGGTTATATTTCAATGAATAGTTTTTTATAGAGCTAGTTTTTTAATTTATTGTTTCAATATCTCAAGTTACCTGAATTATGACACGTCACGCCACATAAACGTGAGTCACGTTACGTCACTCACATTTATGTCATATATATATTAAATTGGAATTATTATATTTTTTTTTGCAATTCCTTGAATGTAAACAATTTAAGAGATTGTCAAAAATTAAGTAACCATATACTAGAATAGTGAAAATTGCAAAATGATAAAACATTTACGCAAAAGGTCTCAACCGAGACTTCTGGAATCTAGTATTCCAGTTTATTCCATGAACTTATTCCAGGACGCGTGTTCCAATTCAACTATGTATATGAACCTATACTTGATAAGGTAAGGTACACATCACATCACACACGTTACAGGACGAGACCGGACCCGAGTTACCCCCGCTACCAGAAAACTTGGACAGCTTGCTTTACAACGAGGCCAAGCAGCTATGTACGACCTATCAGGTGAATGTTACCGAATTCAAAATTTTACGTCCATACTTCCAGCGTTGGTCCTCATTAGTTGCTGTGATGTTAAATGCCATTTTATAGATTAAAAAACTGTCAACACAACAAATATATTTTGGGTTCGATTTGATGCGCCAATTAACTCGTTTTATGTTAAATGAAGCTAATATTTTTCGGATGTAATACGAGTTTAGTTATTTTAACTGTATGCTCCCTAAGTTTCGGTTATTTTGAGGTCACGGGCAGACGAGATCTGCCCGATATTAGTTTCATTTAAATAAATCCTCGCGAAGGTCTTAGATCTCGTCACTGTTTCCTGTTATTTGTGTCTGACGAGCTCTTTCGCAACCAGCTGGCGAAGTCTGAGCTGACGGGCGCGTTCAGTCGCGCACAACTCGGTCGTTGGATAAAGAAGCCGTTGGAGCAAGATCAGTTTGTCTGCGAGCTACTGGCCGCTGAGCCCGACGTGTTGTTTCGCTAGAAGGGGGCGCCTGGAGGGTAGCACTCTGCAGGTTAAGGGATGGGCAGAAATAGCGATAGGTTCAGTAGCAAATATCGTACAGTTTTCAGGATAACCTTGCAAACTGAATACTCTTTAATGGACTAACTATATTGGAGAAAAACTGCCAATAGATTTTGGAGTGTCCTGATGTCATTGCGTGTTAAGGTTGTTTGGGCTTAAATGTTCCCAAATCGTCTATAAATTAAATTCTTTTTACACAAATCAACCTCCTAGTTTTATCATTGGACATAAATAACACAGAAATATGTCCAAAGATCAGCGAAAAAAAAATATATCGTGAGTTAGAAACGACATCCCAAAGGAGACTGAAGGGAAACCTGCCCAGTGTTACCAGCGGGCGCCATCAATTTAGCCAACACGTCAGGTTCAGTGAACTCTTCGAATGTTTCAAGAGAAAAAAAAAATAACAAAATATGTAAATGTAATTTTATTTAAAACCTATTTAGTTTTCCAGAAAATTCTAAATTTCCGTCATTAACCGTCAAACTTGTTTTTGTGTAATTTTTTTTTTTTAATTTTGTTCGTTTTTACGATCTTTTTATATTACTATTATTGTTAATACCGGAAGATTATGTAAAAAAAAAATCGATAAATGATTAATTTGTCTATTAATTTTATCGATTTTTTAGTATATAAAAAAAAAAGTTTTTTATTATTTAACATAATTCTAAGCATTTAATTTTTATATTAAAGTCTTAAATAACGATTGTATGTCCGGTTAGAATAACTATTAACAAAGAATGTGATTTTCATTAAATAGATTTTAACTTTTTAAATTATAATTAATTAATTAGTTGTAAGTTTTTTGAACGCAGCCAAAGTATTATTTCTTATTTATTTCCTGTGATGTTACTGTATTTTAAGCGCACAATAAAATCATTGATTATATTCGTTTCATTTATTTTCATTTGTTATTTGAAAGATATTAACGAAAAATATATATATATGTATTTATCTCTAACGAAATGTTAAAAAAATTTCCAAGAATTTTGTTTAAGTAAAAAAAAAATATGATATATAAAGTATATATATTTATTAATTTATGCCACGATCTTAAGTATGTCTGTAAGATGCTCTACGAATCGAAAAATTTTTACGACGAGTTCTTGAATAGTTCGAAGTTACTTAACGTTTGTAAGTTTCACTACAAACAATTTAATATCACTTGACGTTTAATATATCTCATATTAACAATTAAATAAAAAAAAAATACTGAAATATGCGAAAAAGAAATGCAAAACTGATTTCCGATACCGGGAATCGAACCCGAGCCTCCTGGGTGAGAGCCAGGTATCCTAGCCACTAGACCATATCGGATGTGAGGCTCGGGTTAAATTGTTAGGTTAAATGAAGCGATCTCAAATGATCCGCCTTTTTAATTCAAAAATATTTATGTCATCCTGATTTCTGGTGAAATTATAACAAGACAGGTCAGTGGGCATGTTTACTACGCTTTGAGTTAAAAATTACTGTATCAATTTTAATTAAATTCTACAGAAAAATAGTCTATATTATAAAAACAACATACTTCTGTTCGTTTAGTCTTATTCAACAACGGGTTACAATACTCGTTTAGTGTATGGAGTCACGTGACACATTTAAATGTCACCAATGATGGTAGCAACGTAAGCAATTACCTTCTTCATGTGAGAAGAGGCCTTTGCTCAGCAGTGGGCTCCTATAGGCTGATGATGATGATGATGATGATGAAGCAATAGTTGTGGCTGACAGCAATTATTATAAAAACTTATTGGTAGTCGTAATTATTGTTATAAGTAAAACGAAATCAAAGACTCTTTAAAAGGAGAATAGAAGTATGTTTTAATTTCCCTAAATACGACGTTTGGACGCACGACTGTTCAGTTCAGTGAGTGCGGATCGTTGAAGAATATAGAACCTTCAAGAAATGCAATGATATTTAGAAGAATTGAAGTTTCATTTTAAATATCATGAAACGTACTGATGATATAAGTGACATTAGTGACGTTAGCAATGTTGACATCTGACTATAATAACAACGAATTTGTACTAAATACGATTTATGTTATTGTAAGCACATGTTTATCTTTAAATAACATTCCGTATCGACAAATACGAAGTGGGAGACGGAAGCTATTTTAAAATACAGCGCGCAACAAAGAGATTAATACAAATATATTAAAACTCCTTAATGAAGCAGAAATTTAAAAAAAAAAAAACAATTAAAATTAATAAAATATTCATATTATCAACTGTGTATGAACGTAGGAGACAAAAAAGGTTCTGAATCGTATTAGTTGTATCTCCTACGTATACAATTAACGACTATGTAAGTCCTTTTAAGCTCAGACATATATGGATTAATATTTTTTTCTTATATTCTCAGTAACTACGTTAAAATCAAAATATTACTATTTAGATTATCACGAGAATCAACATAGAAATATACTTCAAAGACACGTAACACGTAACATCCGTACTATGAGAAAATTTTATATTGAAAGAGTATTTTATTTACTTTGAAATATAACAAATTATAAAACAACTTAAAAATTTGTGAGTTTTAAATCGATTTAATAATGACAGTTGTAAATTTGAGTAAGAGGAAGGTGAGTAAAAAACAAAGACATTTCCGGCAACAAAATTCTTCAATTACTTATTGACATTTACTTTAAGACGTTTAGAAAATAATTAATTACCTTTTTTGCGTATTATTGTAAATTAATGTACACGGGAACGGATTCAATTAATGTACCCGAGAACTATTCAGTCCAAAATTATAATTAGTTCAATACACAGATTATATTTCAGAAAATGGCACAGATAAAGAAAAATTATATAGATTATTTAATTTGAGGTATTATTAATATTTTTGTTATTCGCTCTGATATATGTATATATGTATATATATATATATATATATATATATATATATATATATATATATATATACTTTTATTTACGTAATTAATAATTTATAATAATAAATAACTTTTATTTACTTAATTAATAATTATGGATTGTTAAAATTATCAACTGTCACCTGTCTACAATGAGTGTCGGTTGGTATGAACAGAGGCGAGGGTGCAGATTAAACACTCCACGCCCGTCCCTCAGCCATCAACAAACTGCAAGTGATGCAAAATAAACTGATGCACACCCTGGTACATCAGGAATTCCTATCTCCATAGGTACCTCGAACTTCCTACGATTGCTCACATTTCAAGACGATCTCAAAGAGATTTTTCGAGACCGCGATGGTACATCCCAACCCGTTAATAGTCAAAGCGTGTGGCTATTCCCCATCACCCAACTCCCCGATAGGCAAGAGGCGTCTTAAAGACGTCTTTTTGGACCCTGACGATAAGATAACCACCGACAAGACAGACACATTTACCCCCACCACACGGAACCACACCAACACACACCGCCTTCGCCGGAGAAGACGAGGTCTCGTTCATACACGTCGCTCCGCCGTTCTGCCGTCAGGGAGCGTCATGCCATCCTCCACTTCAACGACGTCCTAAGCAGAGGTCCGGCCTCTGAGAGGCACCATTGGTACGGGAGAAGCCAGTAGGGCCCTTCGGGCCCGAATTAAAATGGATTGGTTTCATCGGGCCACCCATCCCTCCCGGTGACGCTGTAAAAGCCAATAGGGCTAACAGCAATAGACAATACGAAAAAAAAAGATTAAAAACAGTCTCGCTCGAGCCGTTACAGGAATCAGACGTCTTAGAAACAAAGGATTCGTATACCGTCTACGAGGCTACCTTCAATAGCCTGAGATCCTGGCGACAGACAAGAAGAAAGGCATCGGTGAGTCAGTCACGCTGACTGCTTATTTACGACGACGTATTAATGAGGAAATAGAATCTCTCATCTCTTCGTATGTACCGTGAAGACTACATATAGATAGATAGAATAGGTGCTGTTATTGAAGGCTTCTATAAACTTTGATGGAAAATAATAAAACCAATATTCTTATATATTCTTTGATCTCATAGTATAATATCCGATATGGTCTAGTGGCTAGGATACCTGGCTCTCACCCAGGAGGCTCGGGTTCGATTCCCGGTATCGGAATTATTTTTTGAAGTGTTAACTTCCTATGGGAGGGCATATCGTCTCGTAACGTAACGCGTATGTCTGGTGTCCCTCTCTCTCGTATACGGCATCAGTATGAAATTTAAGTAATAACAAAAACTATTTACAAGTAACAAAATTTCTATACCAAGTAGTTTACGTAGCCACTAATATCTAGCGACCTTACTATACAAAACATATTAGTATGAATGTTTGTTTATAGTCACTTAACTAGACATCAAATTTAAAGTGTCTATGAATCAAAGTCTTGTTTTTTAAAGAAATGATGTAATAAACGTCTAAGTTCTGAAATTGAATCGACCAAAGTTCTTCTGAAAACATTGAAGGATGAAAATGTTAAGATTATTACTTCGTGTTTACTGAAAAACTATGTACTCTGAAATACAAACAACAGAAGTAGAAGCAGACATGCAAATATTTAAGAAATTATATTTTGATATTAAAGCCTCGTATATGGAATAATAAAAATAGTGAATACTAGGATTCCTCACACATAAGAAATACAAACAGTTAAGGAACAAAAATAAAACATGTTCCGAACATTTTTATGAATTACACAGTTAAAATATGTTTGACTGTTTATATGTGACGAATTTGGACACAGTCCTCATTTGCGAGGACTAACCGGATTTGTACTAATGGATCTGTAGATCTATGTTCCGAGACCAGAGACGACAAGCAGAAAGTTACAGAGAAGGAAATAAACGAGTTTGTAGGCATACCACTCATTGGTTACTAGAAAATCTATGTATAATAAAAAACAAACAAAATCGTCAGCGATAGATAGGTTTAATTTAAACTTTAATATTAACTGCACTAGTTTTAATTGTAAATATATTCAGCTCATGTAATTACATGTAGACATGTAACAAGCAACGCGCGTGTCCCAATACAATATATTAACATGGCATATCCATTAGAACACGAACATGGCAAATAATAAGGACTTGATATTTGATGACGAGTGGAATTCAGTTGACGAAGAGATCTGTTCCAAAATGTCAGTCTTTGGTAGTAAGGTCGCACGAGTGATGATGGAGAGCTGGAAGGAGTTCTGCTCGGAGACCAGCTTCCACGGATTCAACCATATCACCGCTGAGAGGAGGCACTGGAGCGAGAGGTGTGTGAGATGTGTAGAGAATTATCTCATTGCGATTTAAGAAGATTAAATGACGTCTCGTCGATGGCACGACATTTAAAATGTTTAATACAAATTCTCGTAATACTTTTGGTATTGTTAAGATAAACAAAATAACAAACACGATTCCTTAGTAAGAACTTATTCGCGTAGCACAGTACAGTACACGTCATTAATTCGTTTGGTGTAATGAGCAGCGTGATCTCCTGACGCATTAACTCCCTCTCCATCCGCCTTCATCCGCACCTATCTTAGTATCTTCCTCCTCTTCCTCGACTAAATCCTCAAAGTTCTTTAGGTAAAGACACATTAAAAGCTGTCTCTGAATGAAGACAATAACTTATCATCAGATGAAGAGTGTCTTTGGTGAGTGTCTTTCACAAAAGAAGTATCGTCTAGGTTGTTGTGGGTCTGCTTCATAGTGGCGTCAGTGTGGTTGGTGTTGGACATATCTATAGGCCAGTGGCAGAGGTACGACGAGAACCCCACCATCGTGACTCTGGAGAAGGACTTCAGGACCTGGAGGATTCATATGCCGGCCGTCACTGCTTGCTTGAAGGTTACTCTATATTAGTTGATACACGAACTTTGACTGCACGAGAGGCTCCGATCCTCTTTATCGTTGTTTTTCAGAACAAAGTGGATGTAAAGAAACTTCCGAATGCAATCAAATCTCGTTGGAACGTCGAAGCTGGATATCCCAAGTACGTCTATTACAGTCGTTTCGTGAGCGCCGTCGCCAGCTCTACTCTGGAAAACCTCAAGGTGTTTGAAGAGTTCGGCGATGACCCGACACTGGACGTAGACCTGTTCAGACTCGCCGTGGACGTTAGTCTGCTAGCTTTTTATTTTATTATAAACTCAGCTCTCTCTCTCTCTCTCGCTCTCTTTACTCCTATTTTCTGTTAATTCTATCTTCGTTTCTAATAAAAGTAGAGTCCCAAAAATATAAAACGGTTTTTAGAGAGGTAGATATCGATTAATACTAAAGTGACTTCAAGTAGCGGACGGGTGACGATGAATGAGTGAGTGATGTATCTTCAGGTGATGGAAGACAGCAACATCAAAGTGAGTAACGGAGAAAAAATCAAAGCGATCTGGACTCCGGTGATGACGGAGCTCGGAGTGTGTCACACACTCAACTCCGTGGCCACCGCTGACATAGCCATCTTGTGAGTTATTTATATATATATATATATATATATATATATATATATAAATTAACAAACAAGACGACAAATGAATTATTGACATAGAACTGTTTGTTCGCAGCAAATCCAACGCGAGCAATACTAAAGACAATCCGATGACGTGTCAAGCGGACACCAACGGCTGCTTCTTGTATCTGGAGTGCGCTTCTCAGATAGACGTATGTACACGACAAGGACTGGCCTCGACGTATGACTAAATAGATTTAAAACTATCACAAGGACTTTACTTTCTTTGGATCCCTCGCATCATTAATACGTGTATTACGAGGCACTGCCTGCAAAGATTTTGAACTTATGCTGGCAAAAATCGTATAATAGTAACTTCGTTTGCGTAGAATGCAAGTAATATTTTATTCCTCATAACGAACTCAATAAATATCTAAACTATAAGGATTACAGCAAAATATATTTCCTACTTATTCCACAACAAAGTCTACCGAAATCAATCAGACGAATGAAAATCCGTTCTTTCAATACAACAGCTGTAGACTCCTCCGCTGTTTCGAAGGAGTTTGAGAGACATTTCCTGCTCTTCCTGCTCTGTATGCATCTTGTAATAAACATTATGCGTTCACTCAGTACTATCTTCACTCTCCATACGATGTGGTCGACTACACGGAAGCATATACCACCACCTCCCCACCACTCATCGCACACGTGGACGTCACCACCACGGAGATAGGAGTGGGCCCAGGAGTGAGAGCTCTCCTGCCGAGGAGACGTCAGTGCTTGTTCACTGATGAACCCACTACAGCCTCCAGACAGGTAACCACACCGGTCAAAGGTCACACGTCATCTCCTGTGGGAGATGCCTCTGATAGATGTGCTCATTGTGCTTGATGCCAGGTGTACAGCACACACTCCTGCAGACAAGACTGCAGGAGACGTCTGGCGATGGAGCTGTGCGGGTGTCAACCATTCTACTACTTCTATGCTGGTGAGTTTATGCAACAGGTCCTTGGAGATGGTAGATCTGGTCAAGGCAGACTGTGTGTGATGTATGGTTGTGTGTCCACAGTTCTCCTCTTCGCTGAGGATCGCGTTAGGAATAGACTTTATTGATTGAATTCAGTTTAAGATTTTCTTTGTCATAAGTAACTCCTAAGTTATGATATATCTTATTATACATAATCATCACCACCTCCCATCAGCTGGCCCGACATGTACAGTGCGCGGCATGCGCTGCCTGTCTCTCCATCAGCACCGTCTGTTCACTCTGGAGGGCCAGCGCTGTTCCTGCAGCCAGCAGTGTGTGGACGCCGTGTTCAAGGAAGCCCTGGAGAAGATTGAGAACATGTAGGACTCGTTGGGATAGTTATAGTCATCATTAAAGAAGTGCTCGTGACGTTGCTGAGAGATATTAAGGCGAGCTTCAATTTGGTCTGTAAAATATTATGTGTTATCAGGACAGGAGGTCCGTTCGGGCTCCAAGGGTCCGTTCACTACACCCTGGAACAGCCTCGCGAGAGATACGTCAGATATATCGTGTTCTACTTCCAGGACCTGGTGGGTGAGTGAGAGCTGGTCTCTGTATAACAGCACCACTGTATGTATTGTGAGAGTTCATTGACTATTGTATCGTTCAGTGTCATTCGGCGGCGCGGCTGGTCTCTTCCTGGGAGCCAGCTTCATCAGCTTCGTGGAGGTCGGATACTTCCTCATCGAGAGACTCACGAGGTCGTCTCCAACACGGACCGTGACGGATGTGAGTGTTTCAGATATTCGAAGGAGACGTCACAGAAGTAGTGCGATTAATTGGTGTTATGACTATATCCTGAGTTTGAAAGGAACAAAAAGATGAAGTCAAGAGATAACGTATGCTGTCTAGATTAGGAACGGACGAGAGTATTGCAGAACGTAGCATAATAAAGATGTCCGCTATTAGATTCATTTAAATAAATATTTTATTTTAATTTATTAGTATTAGATTTACAACACAATTGTTTTACATTTTTGGCATTCTCTACTTCGTGAGCTTAGTCCGAGTCGATCTCATCACGATACATGTGAACTACTGACAGTTTCCTTGTTCATAATCTATCGAATGGAGACGGGAAACGCTTCGTTTGTAGTGTGGAGATGCAGACTCGGACTAATGCACGGATCTGTACTCGTTGCAATAGACATTAGTTACTTTTAATGGAGATAATATAACGCCGTCTCTTGTCTGCTGAAACAGGTGAAGAGAATCAACGCTCCGTACGAAACTCGCATCAGAGAGCTGACAAATATCATACAGGGACACTGCAATTAAAGGAAATATAACTCATTAATATAAGGTTTATCATACATTAGGAAAAAATAATATAATTAATATTTAAATAATACAAAAAAAAAAGTTCTAATAAATACTTTTCTGATTCCTATTTAATCGTACATATTCAGAATATTCTTCCGTGTGTTGTGTCTGAATAACGTTTTTAATGTTGGGTTAATAATTGTTAAATGTCAATTATACTAACAAACAACAGCACTCGAGATATCTTAAGGCATGTTTGTATGTCGTTCTGTGTGTTAGGATACGGAACACCTTATAAGCACTGTCACCTGGAGCACGCACACGTGGCGGAAACTGACCACGATATATACCTATAAGAATCATTGGCGCACTTTGAACTTGATTTTGTTCGTAACTTCTTCTGCTTTACGCCCGGATGGAATGCGACATGCGACAGGTGGATAAAAAAAGTGATTTCATGAAAAAAACTATCACTAAATAAAGTTAGTTTCTTATTTATGTAACTGTAAAAGTAATTCCGATACCGGGAATCGAACCCGAGCCTCCTGGGTGAGAGCCAGGTATCCTAGCCACTAGACCATATCGGATGACGTTGGAATAACAATTTGAGTTTGTGTAAGAACAAGTATTTTTTTATTTCTGTATTAATTCATATTCCTTAACTGTAAGAGATTTATAATTCAATATGTTTTAGTCAGCGCCGGTGTAATAAAACTGCTTTCACAAGAATACTTTGTCTTATTAGATCTTTTAAAAGAAACTAGTATTTTACGGATAAACTCGTCAGACACCTCGTCTGCCCGTGATCACGGTTGCTGAAAAGTAACCGAAACGTCGGGAGTATGTAGTTTTTTACAAAAATAAATCACGCGTAGTATATCCGAAAAATACTAGTTTCATTTAAAGGAATAAAACTCGCGAAAATCTTAGATCTCATTAGATCTTGTTTCTGTGATAAATTTTAAATCGACGATATACTGATGAAGTGATATATGTTATTATAATTGATAGATTACAAAACGAGGAAAAACCGAAAATGTCTAAAGTTCGTAGTGTGAGGAGAGCTTCCTTAATTATCTTCGGTCCCAACTGGTCTTGAGACTCGGGGAAGTTCCAATTAAGACGAAATAAGTCTTAATATCAAAGGATTCCTTGTGTTGCATCTATTTTCTATTGAGCTCTGCTTTTATAACGTCTACAGCGACGCGCTTGGAGTGCAGCCAACTGTTTAAAGTACGTCTGCAACCCTTCACCTTATTATAAAGAGCTTTTAACTTTGCGTTTACAAATTTCAGCCCTGATATAACTATTAGTGGTAACGACACTTTTTCAAACAGTTATAAATGTTATATCTTGTCTAAGCTACGTTTATTTCTTGGTGAAAGACTTCATGTGGACTGAACTAATTGCAACAAAGTTTCGACTTTCGGATTATTTTCAACAAATACATGCAATGTGTTTATTTATATCTGGTGTCAGAATTATATCTTAGTAGGAGACGCACCCACACAGTTTGTTATCGCGTCGCTAGAAAAAAAGCTTTCCTTAAAAGTTGATTGAAGCGACCTCAGCGTGTCACTAGCGAACTGTTTTTTGGACGTGGGTTCCGTTTGCCGGACCTAAAACTGTTATTGGTGGTCAGGTGTGATTATTTTGATGAAACCCACCCCGGATAGCTGGTCTATCGAACAAAAAACCTCGACTCTATCGCACATTCGGGTACCGGGATCACCTCCGCGGTGAATGACCCGAGTCATTAGTACAGCGTTCCGCTCGCTTGGCTCGCTTCACTTAATAATTGGATGTAATAAGATTGTCAGTGTCAAATATAAATAGTACTTTCCAATGTACAACTTGTAGAAAATGGGCGACTGAATGTGATTTTTATATCCAACCTTGAATTAACAAAACTATTTTAAATATAAACCTCGAGAATAGATATATATACTTAGGGAATTTCTTAATGCAGTTTATTTTAAAATTATACATATGAGGACTGTTTTCTTGGCTCTGCATTTAATTGTTTTAAAAAAAGAAAACGGCTCTTATTTGTCTTGTGACTAGTCCACTGAGTTCAAGTCTTAAAGTTAACCTTAATCTGATTAGTACCTAACAATTTAACTTGAAAACTCATTTACAATTGCATTTTTGTTTTTTAAATAACACAATGATGTATCGCTGTCAGGTCAGCGCTGGAATCGAGTCTATTTTAAACACGAAAAAATAAATAAAAATAATACGCATGTTGCTGTGACAGATGTCTGATACTCTTGTGCCTCTCACAGATAATTAAAATATTAATTAAAACTTGGAATAGTTTGTTATTGACATAAGTGAACTTTTTTTATACTTATCTGTAACGATCAGTCCAGGTTTTTACACATTTATTTGGGAAAAAAGGGAAATAAATACACGCAATAATAATATTTATTGGATCATTTTTGTTACGTTTGTCACATCCGATATGGTCTAGTGGCTAGGATACCTGGCTCTCACCCAGGAGGCTCGGGTTCGATTCCCGGTATCGGAATTACTTTTTACACTTATACAAATAAGAAACTAACTTTATTTAGTGATACTTGTTTTCAAGAAATCACTTCTTTTTATCCACCTGTCGCGTGTCGCATAACATCCGGGCGTAAAGCAGAAGAAGTAACGAACAAAATTAAGTTCAAAGTGTGCCAATGATTCTTATAGGTATATATTGTGGTCAGTTTTCGCCACGTGTGCGTGCTCCAGCTGACAGTACTTATAAGGTGTTCCGTATCCTAACACACAGAGCGACATAACAACATGCCTTAAGATATCTCGAGTGCTGTTGATTTGTTAGTATAGTTGACATTTAACAATTATTAAACCAACATTAAAAACGTTATTCAGACACAACACACGGAAGAATATTCTGAATATGTACGATTAAATAGGAATCAGAAAAGTATTTTTTAGAACTTCTTTTTTTGTATTATTTAAATATTAATTATATTATTTTTTCCTAATGTATGATAAACCTTATATTAATGAGTTATATTTCCTTTAATTGAAGTGTCCCTGTATGATATTTGTCAGCTCTCTGATGCGAGTTTCGTACGGGGCGTTGAATCTCTGCACCTGTTTCAACAGACAAGAGACGGCGTTATATTATCTCCGTTAAAAAGTAACTAATGTCTATTGCAACGAGTACAGATCCAGAACAGATCGTGCATTAGTCCGAGTCTGCATCTCCACACTACAAACGAAGCGTTTCCCGTCTCCATTCAATAGAGTATGAACAAGGCAACTGTCAGTACTTCACATGTATCGTGATGAGACCGACTCGGACTAAGCACACGGAGTAGAGAATGTCAAAAGTGTAAAACAATTGTGTTGTAAATCTAATTCTAATAAATTGAAATAAAATGTTTATTTAAATGAATCTAATAGCAGACATCTCTATTTTGCTACGTTCTGCAATACTCTCGTCCGTTCCTAATCTAGACAGCATACGTTATCTCTTGACTTCATGTTTTTGTTCCTTTCAAACTCAGGATATAGTCTTAACATCAATTAATCGCACTACTTCTGTGCCAGCCTCCTTCGAATAACTGAAACACTCACATCCGTCACAGTCCGTGTCGGAGACGACCTCGAGAGTCTCTCGATGAGGAAGTATCCGACCTCCACGAAGCTGATGAAGCTGGCTCCCAGGAAGAGACCAGCCGCGCCGCCGAATGACACTGAACGATACAATAGTCAATGAACTCTCACAATACATACAGTGGTGCTGTTATACAGAGACCAGCTCTCACTCACCCACCAGGTCCTGGAAGTAGAACACGATATATCTGACGTATCTCTCGCGAGGCTGTTCCAGGGTGTAGTGAACGGACCCTTGGAGCCCGAACGGACCTCCTGTCCTGATAACACATAATATTTTACAGACTAAAGCGAAGCTCGCCATAATATCTCTCAGTAACGTCACGAGCACTTCTTTAATGATGACTATAATAATCCACACGAGTCCTACATGTTCTCAATCTTCTCCAGGGCTTCCTTGAACACGGCGTCCACACACTGCTGGCTACAGGAACAGCGCTGGCCCTCCAGAGTGAACAGACGGTGCTGATGTAGAGACAGGCAGCGCATGCCGCGCACTGTACATGTCGGGCCAGCTGATGGGAGGTGGTGATGATTATGTATAATAAGATATATCATAACTTAGGAGTTACTTATGACAAAGAAAATCTTAAACTGAATTCAATCAATAAAGTCTATTCCTAACGCGATCCTCAGCGTAGAGGAGAACTGTGGACACACAAACATACATCACACACAGTCTGCCTTGACCAGATCTACCATCTCCAAGGACCCGTTGCATAAACTCACCAGCATAGAAGTAGTAGAATGGTTGACACCCGCACAGCTCCATCGCCAGACGTCTCCTGCAGTCTTGTCTGCAGGAGTGTGTGCTGTACACCTGGCATCAAGCACAATGAGCACATCTATCAGAGGCATCTCCCACAGGAGAGGACGTGTGACCTTTGACCGGTGTAGTTACCTGTCTGGAGGCTGTGGTGGGTTCATCAGTGAATAGGCACTGACGTCTCCTCGGCAGGAGAGCTCTCACTCCTGGGCCCACTCCTATCTCCGTGGTGGTGACGTCCACGTGTGCGATGAGTGGTGGGGAGGTGGTGGTATGTGCTTCCGTGTAGTCGACCACATCGTATGGAGAGTGAAGATAGTACTGAGTGAACGCATAATGTTTATTACAAGATGCATACGGAGCAGGAAGAGCAGGAAATGTCTCTCAAACTCCTTCGAAACAGAGGAGGGGTCTACAGCTGTTGTATTGAAAGAACGGATTTTCATTCGTCTGATTGATTTCGGTAGACTTTGGTGTGGAATAAGTAGGAAATATATTTTGCTATAATCCTTATAGTTTAGATATTTATTGAGTTCGTTATGAGGAATAAAATATTACTTGCATTCTACGCAAACGAAATTACTATTATAAGATTTTTGCCAGCATAAGTTCAAAATCTTTGCAGGCAGTGCTTCGTAATACACGTATTAATGATGCGTGGGATCCAAAGAAAGTAAAGTCCTTGTGATAGTTTTAAATCTATTTAGTCATACGTCGAGGCCAGTCCTTGTCGTGTACATACGTCTATCTGAGAAGCGCACTCCAGATACAAGAAGCAGCCGTTGGTGTCCGCTTGGCAAGTCATCGGATTGTCTTTAGTATTGCTCAAGTTGGATTTGCTGCGAACAAACAGTTCTATGTCAATAATTCATTTGTCGTCTTTTTTGTTATTATATATATATATATATATATATATATATATAACTCACAAGATGGCTATGTCAGCGGTGGCCACGGAGTTGAGTGTGTGACACACTCCGAGCTCCGTCATCACCGGAGTCCAGATCGCTTTGATTTTTTCTCCGTTACTCACTTTGATGTTGCTGTCTTCCATCACCTGAAGATACATCACTCACTCATTCATCGTCACCCGTCCGCTACTTGAAGTCACTTCAGTGTTTATCGATACCTACCTCTCTAATAACCGTTTAGTATTTGTGGGACTCTACGTTTGTTAGAAACGAAGATTGAATTAACAGAAAATAGGAGTAAAGAGTGAGAGAGAGTGAGGGAGAGAGAGAGCTGAGTTTATAATAAAATAAAAAGCTAGCAGACTAACGTCCACGGCGAGTCTGAACAGGTCTACGTCCAGTGTCGGGTCATCGCCGAACTGTTCAAACACCTTGAGGTTTTCCAGAGTAGAGCTGGCGACGGCGGTCACGAAACGACTATAATAGAAGTACTTGGGATGTCCAGCTTCGACGTTCCAACGAGATTTGATTGCATTCGGAAGTTTCTTTACATCCACTTTGTTCTGAAAAATAAGGATAAAGAGAATCGGAGCCTCTCGTGCAGTCAAAGTTCGTGTAATAAAAAAAACTAATATAGAGTAACCTTCAAGCAAGCAGTGACGGCCGGCATATGAATCCTCCAGGTCCTGAAGTCCTTCTCCAGAGTGACGATGGTGGGGTTCTCGTCGTACCTCTGCCACTGGCCTATAGATATGTCCAACACCAACCACACTGACGCCACTATGAAGCAGACCCACAACAACCTAGACGATACTTCTTTTGTGAAAGACACTCACCAAAGACACTCTTCATCTGATGATAAGTTATTGTCTCCATTCAGAGACAGCTTTAAATGTGTCTTTACCTGAAGAACTTTGAGGATTTAGTCGAGGAAAAGTAGGAAAATACTAAGATAGGTGCGGATGAAGGCGGATGGAGAGGGAGTTAATGCGTCAGGAGATCACGGTGCTCATTACAGCAAACGAATTAATGACGTGTACTGTACTGTGCTACGCGAATAAGTACTTACTAAGGAATCGTGTTTGTTATTTTGTTTATTTTAACAATACCAAAAGTATTACGAGAATTTGTATTAAACATTTTAAATGTCGTGCCATCGACGAGACGTCATTTAAGCTTCTTAAATAGTAATGAGATAATTCTCTACACATCTCACACACCTCTCGCTCCAGTGCCTCCTCTCAGCGGTGATGTGGTTGAATCCGTGGAAGCTGGTCTCCGAGCAGAACTCCTTCCAGCTCTGCATCATCACTCGTGCGACCTTACTACCAAAGACTGACATTTTGGAACAGATCTCTTCGTCAACTGAATTCCATTCGTCATCAAATATCAAGTCCTTATTATTTGCCATGTTCGTGTTCTAATGGATATGCCATGTTAATACATTGTATTGGGACACGCGCGTTGCTTGTTACATGTCTACATGTAATTATATGAGCTGAATATATTTACAATTAAAAATAGTGCAGTTAATATCAAAGTTTAAATTAAACCTATCTATTGCTGACGATTTTGTCTGTTTTTTATAATAAAATAAGATGAATGGAATTACTAACTACTAATTATTTTCTTCTCTGTTCGTTTCTTTTTATCTTCTGTGATTAAAAATAATTATCTGTAGAACAGCAGGTCTGAAGGCGCCTAACTCTGCTGCAAACAATAGTTACTTGAAATTGATTTAGAAGTTATATATCTTACAGTGATAGCGTCTGTGGATGTCGAGAGATTTTTTTTGGTAAATGTTTGTGTTTTTTGAATCTGAAAATCGATTATTTAAACGTATTAGTTGCAGCACGAGAAATAGTTTACGACCAATGAAGAATATTTTAAAGAGCGATATACTGCTTTGAGGTTGAAGACAAACAAAAACATTAAAGAGTCCAACTTTCTGAGAATTTTGTTTATTTAAGTTAAAACCACAAACAAATCATGAAACAGATTTAATATTTTCGTTGGCCATTTTTTTTTAAATCCAACTACTATTTATTTATTAACATGGCGTTGTTTGAAATATGTACGTAATTTAAACACACTTCAGACTATTATAAATGATTATTAAAAATTATAGATATTTTTATATATATATCTTGTGATAAGATCAAGTTAATTAATAATGAAATTGTATACAAAGAGCTGTATAATACGATATAACCTTGTAATGTAGGTAAAAAATACATGTTATGACTGTCTTTAGTTGTAACAAAAGAATTATATCACTTTTTCGCTTTAACTATCATATCCGATATGGTCTAGTGGCTAGGATACCTGGCTCTCACCCAGGAGGCTCGGGTTCGATTCCCGGTATCGGAATTTTTTTTGCTTTTTCAAATATAATAAGTATATAAAAATGCCTCATTTTGTAATTACTTTTATGCTAAACTCTATATAGAACATCATGTTTTATTGTTTTCGTTATAAGAAACAAGTTTGTCTTAAAATTCACTGCCTCGTGTGAGTCGGCGATCGCTTTATAACGAGACCTTCATACACATGCTTTAATAACTGCTTCGATAAAACGTGAAATTTTTAAAATGGTCTGCCTAAATCCGTTATTGAAGCTAGAAGATGTAAAGAAATAGAAAAGTACTGTTTTATATATTTATATATATGTATATGTATAAAACAGTATATATACATATAAATATATATATATATATATATATATATCTCAATTTTAGAATGTGTAGAACTTAGTTATTTGCTGTTACATGTTTAAACATATAACTATACCGACCGAGTCGTAGTAATTTTTTTTTCAATTGAATAAGTTAATTTTTATCTGTAAGATAACAAAAAAAAAGTCTGACAGATGCATTATAAAACATATCCCGCTCCCCGGCTTCCTGTTGAGGCACGAGGCCGGCGTGTTTTTAAGATTCTCGGAAAAAATCGGCTATAACTCACACAGTAAGCGGATCTGCAGAGGTCGTACATCCGCTGAGCTGCAAGTTATATATTTGTTTCGACGCCCGAAACACGCAAACGAAAAAAAAGGTATAAATAAAAAAAATGGCGTCCCCCAACTTCTCTGACCGCAAACCCTTCCGCACTTCCCGCCACACCTTGATCATCGTCATCATGAAATAAAAAGCTTTGGGGATCTTTCGTCGTCTTTATTCTCATACAATATTTATAAAACCCATATCCTATGTAGTCTAGTAATAAGTTACACCTATTATTATTTAGTTAATATTAACTTCCGGTCAAATTTAACTTCCGGGTTATATTTTAACAATTGCATTTAATATTTACACATTGACTTATATTTGCTAGTACTCATTTGTCTAATGATGAAAATAATGAGAATTGTTTAAAACATACAAGATAATTGGTTGGTGGACTGTCGGAATTTGTTGGTCGAGCGGTTGGTAGATTAGTTGGTCGACCGGCCGCTCGATAAGTTGGTTGATCAGTTGGTTGATTAGTTGTTCGACTGGTCGCTCGATAAGTTGGTAGATCAGTTGGTGGACCGGTCGCTCGATAAGTTGGTGGACTGGTCGCTCGATAAGTTGGTGGACTGGTCGCTCGATAAGTTGGTAGATCAGTTGGTGGACTGGTCGCTCGATAAGTTGGTAGATCAGTTGGTGGACCGGTCGCTCGATAAGTTGGTCGAGCGGTTGGTAGATTAGTTGGTCGACCGGCCGCTCGATAAGTTGGTTGATCAGTTGGTTGATTAGTTGTTCGACTGGTCGCTCGATAAGTTGGTAGATCAGTTGGTGGACCGGTCGCTCGATAAGTTGGTGGATTAATTGGTCGACTGGTCGCTCGAAAAGTTTGTAGATCAGTTGGTCGGTAGGTTTGTATATTAGTCGTCCGATCAGTTGTTAGTCATGATAGTGGGTATAAATTTAAAGTTTTGTTGGATAGTTTTGTGGATTCGACTGATAAATAACTATTAATTAACTTTGTGTATATATAGTATATACCGTCGGCTGATCGGTTGGCAGACCGGTCGACGGATTTGTCGTCCAATCGGTTGCTGGATAGCACTGTATTAGCTATTACCTTCTAAACATTTATCGATACAGACAGTTTGAGAGGAGACGGAAAATTCTTAAAATGAAACAGAAAAATTAAAGTGTTAATTATAAATATTTACAAAATTAACCAAAATATATGGAAATAAAAAAAACTAACTAAATTATTGCTACATTTATACACATCACACAGTCCCGCTAACTGTATGATAGAGAGTTAAGGTCGGGGGACCTTTTATTTATGATGAACCTTATTCAGTAGCTAATAAGATTCAATTTCGCTTTACACCGTCCAAAGCCTCTTCGCTTCTTTTGTACAATTGTCTGTGACAAGGATTTTGCATGTGTGTGTGTGTGTGTGGATTCATAGATATTAAAAACTATTTTCTAATAGAATCTTTCAACTATAAACATTGTTTATGTGTGTGTGTGTGTGTGTGTGTGTTTATTTTATGCTCATACAGATATAATATCAAAATTTATCTAATATACATGTTTAAACACACAATTGGTGCTAAGCTGCACGTTTCCTTGTGTGTGTGTCTCTGTACATATGTGCCTGCGTCTGTGTGTTTGTGTGTGTTCAGTGGTGTAACGCATGATGCGGCGTGAGCACGGCCCCGCCAGGTGGTAAAACGGACGTCAGTACTGGAGCGCCGCCCACGCCGCCCACACCGCCCACGGCGCCCACGCCGCCGACTGACCCGCCGCAGAATATCACCTGACACATTATACTCTGTTAGACATGCTCAGTAATATAGTAGGGGAGTGTAATGAGAGTGGCCTGTCCGCGTCTAGACGCACATGAGATATTTTAGGGACAATATATCTTCGGATAACTAAATTATAATCTGATCCCGAACAAACATAACGGGTAAACTATTCTCTTATTTTAATTGTATAAAGAAATATATATTTGTAATCTTATATTTAATATATATAACCTGTGAGACCGGTGTTGCCGCTTGTCCTGGAGTTGCCAGCACATACTGCTGCTGCCTGACTCCACCCACCTGGAAAATATTAAACAGGTAATTATAACTGAACTGTATTGTTTCCATCAAATCTTTTTCTCAAATCTTTTTCTCAAATATATATATATACTTTTCACTTAATGCAAATATCTAAAAAATAACTGTATATAACATTCGTCCGTCCGTTTGTTAAGATTAATCTTAATTTCTGTTAATGAACAAAATATATATCTGTAAGTCACCTGGTGTATCTGCTGTGGTTGTTGGATCTGTCTGTGTGAGTCCGTCTCAACGACCACTTGTTCCATGAAAGCCCCGCCACTCGCTGTTCAAACTTATATATCAATCAATTGGACTTATTTTATGTAATTTTCATGTAAATATGTATTTATTTATAGAAAAAAAACATTGCATGATATTATATATATATATATATATGCAATGGAAGTTTTTCCACATATCACAGGACTTTTTGTTACGAGGACATCCAAAACTACTCGAACTCAATTTTATATATACATCAAATTTCAAAGTAGAAAATCAACAAGATTGAATTGCATCACACAAACCATCCTGTAACAGCTGGAACCTGGAACCTGGGACTATTTCCAGCTGTTAATTTTATATAAAGTGTATATTAACCATTACTACTAGCTGTGGACGTTTCACATCCAAACAGGCAATGCTGCACCGTCCAGCGCGGCTCGAACGGTATGTGAGTCTTCACCTGGAAACAGATAACAACGTCGTTACTGCTGGAATTTAAGTACATTACATATGATATACATATATATATTAGTAATTTCAGTCATAATATTAGAAAAAAGACACTTATATCGAAACCTGGTAAGTACCTATATGATCTTTTCCGAGCCTACATACTTTGTAAGAGTATTTAGACACCACTGACAGACGGTTAAGGAAACCTGGACTTATCAAATTATCAGTTTGAAATCGCCAACCCGTCTTGAGCAAGCGTGGTGATTAATGCTCTAAACTTCTCCGTGTGAGGAGTGGCATTTGCTGTGGGCACCGACAGACTGATAATATATAAATATATATATACAAACCTTTAGCTCGGTTGTCAACATCAATATATGCCTGCAGGGTAGACGGAACACCTTGCTGAACAGACATGAGCATTCCTGCGTTGACGTCCCGTACTTACAGATGGCAGCACTGCTTTGACGTCTGAAAACATACAAACTATTAAATTATTAAACCAAACATACTCATCAAATAATATCTCATACAGTCAATACAGCCCCCCTTAGTCAGTACAGCTCCTCTTTATTTCTGTTATATAAGACTTATTGATTATCGCGGCTTCACTTACACTTACTATATTTTGTATTAGACAACAATTACTATTTAATTTTAGTCAATTCAGCTCCCCTTTAGTTTTGTTTATAAAAGTATATATATAATGTTATAATTGACCTGCTGATCCTGTCATCAAGACTCCTCTGCGCCAGCTTGGTCTGGTGTGACATCAGATTGTAGGCGTACTGTGTAATGGTGTCCGTAGGGGACTGTTTCGACGACTCCGTGTCCTGGAGCAATTAAAACAGATAGATTTAATTAAATCAAAATTATATATATTATATTCGTCCGTCTGTAACGGCTGGACCGATTTTGGCTGAACTTTAGCTGACATGACATATGACTAAAGTTAGCATACGAGAATGCCCGAACATTATTTACATCCCCCTTCAGTCTGTTCAATGTCTTATAACACCTAAAGGCTTCAATGTAGAGAAAAATTCTCTGACTTGATAATTTTTACATATTATATAGATTAAAAATAAAAATATGTTTTTGGGACACTTAAAAATAATTCCTGATGAGAATGTATTATTTTTATAGGATAGTTTTTTCGATGTTTTTATTTCGTGCATCTATTAATTTGATGAACTGTAATCTATTGTCATTTGAAAATCTGTTCAGCTGTTTCTGATATATGCCGGAACAAACAGACAAAATATATATATATATATATATATATATATATAAATGCAAAAGTAACTGCTGTCTGTATGTTACGTTTTTGGATAGATATGTTACCCTGAGCCTGGTGATGGCAAAATCCCTCCTCTCGTCTTCCAAGGTGTTGGCGACGCTGAAGAACAGTGACACGAACTCGTCCGGCTGCATCTGACTCCGGATGAGCGACTGGAACTTGGAACAGAGGCGCTCCAATCCCTGGAATGACAGATTTATCATTACAATTAGTATATATATATATATATTATAAATGCGAAAGTACCTCCGTCTGTCTGTGTGTTACGTTTTCACTACCTAACCGCTGAATCGATTTTGATGAATTTTCGTATAGAGATAGATGAAACCCTGGAGAATGATATAGGCTGTCCTTTGTCATGATCACGAAACTAGTGGTGGGACCACGAAGTGCAGTCCTTGTTCAGGGGCCGTAGCGGAAGAGAACAACTAAATGTACACTCGGACGGAGTCGCGGGCAAAAGCTAGTACAATATATTTATATATACAGAAAGACCGACACGAAGCCTCTCATCATTTCATGGATTCACCGTGCGGGTGCAGGGAGAGGAGCTTCAACAGCGCCTGGGACTTGACCCAGGTGTAGGTTTAAGGCCCCTATCTAACGCGTTAAACGCACACCTCCACTAATATATATATATCTCACCTTATGTAATATATTTGTGTAATTGTCAGCCTCAAGCCAGCTGTCTAATCTGGAGACTGCGCCCCCCGGCAGGGTGAGGAGCTCCCAGACGCGGAGGGTCCCCGCACCCGTACCGATTATACCTCGCTTCAACACCTGGAACGTACAACGCTTAATATAAAACAGACAAACTGACGGTTTAAAGTCTTATATGTTACAAGTGGCGCCATCTGTGCCGTACTAATCCTTAGAATTATTTTTATGCCTAATTATAATACTGAACCGTTGTAATTTTGTAATGGCAACATTTAAGTATGAACATTTGGAAACTGTAAACACTGGCGTCGGCCATTTTGTCAGACATTACTGGAAGTAAGTCAAGACTAAAACTGTACCTCGAACACGTACAATAACTTACTTAACCTTATTACAAGTTATTCTAAACTACGAACGGTGAACTAAATACTCCAAGTATTTAGTTTCCGTATGCAAACCTGTATGTGGAATACCGTTTTCCATAGACAATAATTTAATATCTACAACTTTCTGACGGTAATTGTCTTATAATTTCCATTGCAATTAAGGTTTGTGATTTTTACAAGTAATGTGACCCATTTTATCTTTTTATGACCCTAAGAGAGTAAGGTTGTCTATGGTACTTCAATTAAATCAACCTCTCATAAAGTGGTTGACAGCGCCCCCTAGTGGTCGCTGCCAGCCTAAAAGGCGATAAGAGACCCAGAAAATAATAGAGGCCTTGTGTAGAGGCCATGAGTGACTTGTGATTTTATTTAGCTAGGATAAGTTATAGTATTTTTACAATAGATGAAAAAATTGGTTATGCTGAAAAATTATTAATTCTCAAAGTGGACGGAGAAAAAATAAGTTTGGGAAGCTCTGAATTAGGAGGTCATTAATTCTCTCACTCATTTCACTCTGCCTCCACAATGTATAATGTTATTTGGTGGTAAAATTAACTGAGTTTTACAGTCATGTAATTAAAAAACTAAATTAGAACTGTCAGATAATAGAAAAGCATTACAAAACACACAACTCCACTCAACACACCTGTAGCTGTGCTGGTGTGTGGTCACCCCTGAGGAGTGCCAGGGCGTAGGTCTTACACCTGGCGGCTACGTCCTCAGCGGACAGTACAGCGAGCGGCGCGTCACCTTCTTCCCCCACAGACTCGGCAGCCAAACGCCCCGCAGCTCTCGCCGCCTGCCACACGGAACTTGACACGTGGGCTGAAGAAAACGCCGCTTGCACCTCCTGGAAGGGGCCATAAATAAAGTACGTCACACGTCAAGGGGGGATTATTTTTAAATACGCTCAAAAAAAAATTGTGACGTCACATCAGGAGGGGAGAGGGGGTTATAGGATTGTGATAACCAGTGGAAAGGACGGGGGGAGGGGATTTATAGAAGTAGAGATTTATAGAAGCATTCACTTGGTCTTACAACACAGAATAATATTAGTTATATATATTAGTTGTATGTCTATGTCTATGTGTGTGTGTGTGTGTGTGTATGTGTCGTACCTCATGATATTTGGTGGGATCGCACACGACACAGCGGACCTGGCGCCAGGCGGGGTTACAGGACTTGAACGTCTCCAACAACCAAGTGAGATCCTCGCCTATTAATGTTGATATACCTGGAAAAATATTCATATATATATATAGGGAACGCACGTTCTTTAAATTTCCGAACGCATCCGAAGTGACGTCACAGCGCTGACATTTGTTTTGCTCGCTTTTACGCGGGAAAGTATGTGGTCACGAGCCTTGTTTGTTTGTAAATTGAATTTAACTGAAGGTTTTTTGTGTAAGATAATAATAAGTTTGTTCTACTTAAGGTTTGATTTGTTATTTAAAACTACTGACTTTATAGGACATCTGTATTTTTTGTTTGAATCCTAAATATATATATATATATATATATATGTGTGTGTGTGTGTGTGTGTGTGTGTGTGTTTTATTCACCTGCACTAACTATAACAGACTTCCCGTTCCCGTCTTCAGCGAGGAACAAGGTCACATTGTGTTTAATGCTGGGACTGCTGCCTCCTGTTGTGGGTATAACACTGGTGAACTCAATACCTGGAAAACATATTTATACATATAAGAAATCGTTTATATATATATATTTGTTAAATTTATTAGATTCTACTTTATGACAAACATACATACAAACCTTCAATTTCCATCGTAATATTGTTTGCAGTTCAAATGAAAACTAGCTACAGATTAATTTCTAAACGATATTAGAAACTTTAAAAATTCATATGTATGTATGTATGGTTGTTACAATTACTCTGAAACCATTGATTTTATCTTGATAAAACTATACAATAATAGCATATAGTATATATTTTATAGTATATATATTATCCCGGAATATTGCCAAAGACCGTGCAAAGTGGAGGAGTTTGAGCAGGAAGGCAGACCCTGGCTAATGCTGGGATAAATTGCCAGGAAGAAGAAGAAGAAGATATATTATCCCGGAATCCCTCGTAATTCGTTCGGGTACACGTCACTGCACTTGTATAGTCTGTGTAGTTCCATGTCCGACACAATAGATGGCGCTCACAGTGGGCTCCTATATATACACACCCGTCTCTATGCACAGAAACTGTGGCACAGCGTTGAAAGCCAACTGCATACTGGGAGTCGTCAGATATACGCATTGTATGCAACCGGATTGCGAGTGAAGCAACTTCACCCCCGCATCTGAAAATATATACATATTTAGGGAATACACATTTAATTTGAACCGATCCTTAAAATTCCCGAACGCACCCGAAGTGACGTCACAGCGATGACGTCTGGTTTGCTCACTTTTACGCGGGAAAGTATTTTGTCGACGCGACTCGTGTCTTTGTAAATTGAATTTAACTTATTCAAGGTGTTTTGATTTAAGATAATAATGAGTTTGTTCTAGTTAAAAGTACTGGCTTTATAAGGCAACTTTATTTTTTAAATAATTTTGTTAGAAACCTAAATATATAATATTACATGTTTGACAGTTATATAGATATATTTACACTTAGATATATATATATATCTAGATTCATAGATTTGTAATTAGCAAAATTAATTTAGTTATTCCTAACCAGCAGTTAAAATCAATAGCTATTTGTATATAATATATAATTCTTTGTCTTTATTATTCATAACCACTTTGTTTTACAGGTCTTAAAAATATTTAGAACTTAGTCACACACATATATATATATATAATATTCAGACATCTGCAAATAATTTCTAAATCATACATTATCCTTACCATAATTCAGCTGGAGCTTCCTAACAACAAAATCGTACTTCTGGTTAAGCCAACGAACGGCGCCAGCACCAGCTGCGACCAGCTGCGCCTCCGTGGTGATCACCTGGGACTCGGACCTGGAAATTATAAATTGAGCGGCACACATAAGATCAAACATCATTAATATTAAAGACAGATAAGTAATAAATTTTTAAAGAATTAATATAAGGTTACAATCTCTCCTTTGCTAACCATAGACAATACTTAAACATACCTCTCGGCCGGTTCCCCTGGATTCTCTATGATGGCTACCTCATACTCCTGACCGTCCACTTGAGTGCTGCCGCTCAGCTCGTACTGCTGGTAGGTATTGCTGGTCTCTTCAACAGCTTGCTGGAATTCAAGAAATTCTTTCAGAATGCATATGTGATCATAGTTACCTATTATTAAAAAGATATATATTTATTTTTCATATTAATCTTTACATAAAATAAAGTCGTGTTAGTTACACTATTTATAACTCAAGAACGGCTGTACGGGTTCGGCTGAAAATTGGTGGAGAGATAGCTGGGAACCAGGTAGAGGACATAGGATACTTTACATCAGGATCAAAGAAGAAAAAATTTTTTTTTGATAAAATCCAAAATCTTATTTACTGTCCCTAATGAGGAACAGAGATCGCTCAGTCAGCTACACATTTCTATTTCTGATACTAACGCAGACGAGGTCGCGGGCAAATACTAGTTCATTATATAAATGTTGGTAAAACTATTCATAATGTATATCTAATTTTATATATTTTTCCTATACATCTTTTCACATGTTACAAGTCCTGGTGGCCTGGTGGTTAAAGGTCCCGCCTCTCATACGTGAGGCTGCGGGTTCGAAACCTGGCGAGTACGTAGATTTTAGTCTGCAAACACTCTTGAAATGATGATGATATATAAATAAATATAACACACATATATTAGTTTTTTTTTTTTTAATTAATACTTGGTAAAGTCTTAAGTCTCATTATTTACGACCAATTGAAGCATGTCGCTTACCGTACGCACCACATTAATACTGCTTTGAAAAGTTATTTAGTCGGACATGAACCTCCGCAACATGAGAGATGTTGCGAATGCTTTGATAGAGAGAGAGAGGGAGAGGAGAGGGTGGGAAAGAGAAAGGGCGTCCGTCTCTCTCTCACATCGGACGAAACGCAGCTACTAAAGGCTACTTCAAGGCGATCTTCTGAGAGTGTGGTACTTCCCCGTTCGAGCCCGCCCATGTTCTAGCTGTAGTAACTTGACCACAACTCGGCTCTACCACCTCAAATATTCTGGGATTTTTCAACCCTCACACGAAATACATATATATATTTTATATTAATAATATTAATAGCATTATGTACATGCTAATATCTAACTCATGTCTGTCTAAAGACCGTGCAAAGTGGACAAGTTTGAGCAGGAAGGCAGACCCTGGCTAATGCTGGGATAAATTGCCAGGAAGAAGTCTGTCTGTCTGTGCACTCAATGTATATTCATCTTTGTTTCAATATATATATATATATAAATTTAATAACTAAATCTTTTTTATTTTATATATGAATTGTTAGTATAGAGACGAAACCTCTCAGCATTCCATTGATTCACCATGCGGGTGCAGGGAGAGGAGCTTCAACTGTGCCTGGTACTTGAGCCAGGTGTAGGTTTAAGGAGCCCCTATCTAACGCGTTAAACGCACACCTCCACTGTCCTTCCTATTCAATAACCGATGTCAAGACAAAAATATCTCAGAAATCCATGGCTTCACAGAGGCTGTGCCGAGACTATTGTATAGAGATAATGTGAGGAGATTTATGAGTGAAAATCTGGTATTACTCCATGTTGTGATGATGGCTTGTACTTAGATACTCCTCTAATAATCAATTAATTTGTCGGTGATGCAACCGAGTTCTATATAAGTCCAAAGTTTTAATAGCTATTATACTAGGGAGTTTAAATTAAAAAGTTAAATAAAAAATTTATAATAATATTACTTTGTACATCACGATTTTATTTTATCGTAATTTTTTTTATGAATATAAGACAAATAATTCGAAAATTCTCTCATAAAATAGTTTGTCTATCCAAATAGTACTATGTTTGTATTTGAGTGTATTTAATTCTTAATATTATGTGAAATTAACTAAATCTATGTTATTACAATTTTCAATCATTTCGTTGCTATTGTTAACTGTTGTTTTATTCAATTATTTTCCATTAATGAAAATTTTATGTATCATCAACTTATTATAGTCTATGAAAAATATACGGCGTACGCGTAATAATGATATATGCTTACATTGTTTACCTCCGACGCGTTCTGGACGAAGGTACCGCCTTCTTCTTCAGGCTCACCCTTAACGTCATATATCGTCTCCGCCATCACGATTCTCCCTGAGGAGTCCATCGTCCACATTCCGCCGAAAGCGAAATTAGATGGATTAGAACTCTGCTCATACAGGATGACAGTATTCGGAGCTAACTGTACAGGCTCTCCCTTCATGTTCAAAAATACTGGCTGTTCAAAGTTGCCCTCAACCAACTGCCCAGTATGCACTATCTGCTGGCCCTGTTCCACTGGCACCTCAACCACTTGATTCACCTCAACTTCCACTTTTTCCTTTTCACTATCATTTTTCCCGCGGTTTACCATAATCTTATGTTTCTTCTCGCCGTCGCCGGGATCATCGCTTTTCCTTTTGATCACAGTTTTCTTTTTATTCTTTTTGTCCATTTTCACTAATATATATTAGCACTTGCACTAAAACGCGCACATAACATACCTGGACGAGGTATTGATACAAAATTCTAAAGAAATCACATATATCGCAACGCCTCGCCCAGTATGAGACATTGTTTAATTTATTACTTCTAATTCAGTCTTAACATTCAGTTAACAAATGTTAGCATTTTATAAGTTTTGTAAACAATTTAATTTGTTTTGATTGTAATAAAATGAGAATATAACGTGCGAAAAGGACAACTCACAGAGACGCCATTTCTAATCGCCAACTCATCTATCTATCTCTTTTTTTTAATGCTGTTGCCTTTGTTGCTCATATTTTCGTTTAGAAACTAACCCATTCAAACGTCAACCTTCTCACTGGTATTTGTTTGAATGAACAAATGGAATTCTAAACGAAGAGTCAAGAGCATGTGAATCTGACAGTTGTCGTGACATAATTTGTTATATATGAAAATAAATAAATTCAATGCAGAATAATGGTTATATGATTGTTAGAGACACATTTAGTTCTTTTTATTTTTTGTTCTGATACAACTTCACTATTGGAAGTAGTCTTAATAATTCAAAAGTCCACTGTTCTAGAACCTTGGTCTGAAGGCTAACAAAAGCTACGTTTCGTTCTAGTTAATGTAATGAGTCATTATCGTCTACATGATCATTCTAAATACGCTCACAGTACTCATTCAAATTGCGTTCATAGTTTTTATGACACTGTTGTCTATGAACATAATAAAATACTTCACGGGTGTCGGTAAGATGGTGATGGTAGCCCCAGCCCTTTTCGTTAACCATGGCGGAGGTCCGATGCCTTTGCTTGGGGAAAAAGATCATTTAGGACTCACCAAGTTCCTAAGAGACGAAGTGAAGAAACATGTAAACCTTAAGGAAATTAAAGCGATAGTGCTTGTGACCGCACATTGGGAAGAAAGTGAGGTAACGATATCGTCGGGAGATCGCCACGAACTTTATTTCGACTACTACGGCTTTCCTCCAGAGACTTACAAGTACAAGTATGACGCCCCCGGTGATCCTGAACTCGCGAAACGAATTCAGACCGCACTGAAAAAGGCTGGCATACATTCTAAGTTGGATCCCAAAAGAGGTTGGGACCATGGAGTTTTTGTTCCAATGCTTTTGATAAATCCAGCAGCTGACATACCAATAATACAAATATCCGTGCTCTCGAACCAGGATCCCGAAGAGCATTACAACATTGGCCAAGTATTGAAACAGTTCCGCAAAGAAGGTATCGCTATATTTGGCTCGGGAATGTCTTATCACAATATGAGAGAGTTCTTCTATGGACGTAACGCTGGCAGGGTTGTTAACGAGGAGTTTGATGAGTTTTTGAATGATGCTTGTACATCAGGGAACAGCGTGAGAAAGGAGAAGTTGTTGTTGTGGGACCAGCAACCGGGAGCGAGGGAGGCTCATCCGACACGAGCCGCAGAACATTTGATGCCGCTGATAGTTATCGCTGGTGCTGGAGGGGATGGACCCGGTGAAAGGATCTTCAACTGGGACATGAGCGGAACGTTTAGACTAAGTGGATTCATATGGAAAAATGACTGAGATTCGTTATTAACTATTTAAATGGCCGTCTTGATATTTTGTAAGAATTTAGACGCTTACATTCAAGAAATAAGTGCAAATTTATTTAATTCGCAAAGAAAGTTAAGATATTTATTATTTAAGATGAAGAGAATGGAAAATTTAATTGACTTTTTCTGATCAAAAATGCTTAAACAATACAAAAATATTATAAATTAGTATCGGTTAGTGAAAATTTCTGTTCAAATCTGATTAATTATAACATATAGACATTTGTGATCAGACAAATGATGATCGCCCGGAACTTACTATGCTACTGTCAGTGTGTTGGTGATTGTCTATCCGCTCATTGTTTTCGATGTAACCGAGACACAGATTTTAGACTATATGGGACCACTATAAAATATTGTTTTTGTTAAAATATATTTAGTCTTAAAATAATGCAGTTTCATTTGTATATATATATATATATATATATATAATTAGTTGAAATCTTAAGCCCTGGATAGTCAACGGATAAATTAAATTATTTTTTTCAATTGTCACTCAAAAAGTTATTAATTGAAAAATAACAACTTTAAATCTGTTTTACGACATTTACACTAATTTTGAGATATTCCTGATATTAGTTTTATATATAACACATAAATTACATTTTGCTTTATGATAGGGACTTGTGCTGGCCGATGTGTCTGATTGTGGCCGAGCCCTCGGATCTGATCAATTCTTGGGAACGGTTGAAATATCTCATTGGCGTGGGGTCCAAGGTGAGCCATTGGCTAGTAGTGGACCTAAATCTAGATTGTCTCGCTGGGAACCAACACACACGCTGGTCGTGTGCTGGGATGGAAAACCTTCCGTCCTTGCCAGTGATATACAAAAAAATCGGCTTCTAATTTAACTTTAGGGGTAGGATTAGTTACTATATGAAACTGTTAAGATATGTAATAATTTTTGAAGTGAAACTTCTTACGCAACTTACAATGAGGTTGCGTTAAAAGTTTATCGCTCGGGGGAGGGGCTCATAAAAAGAGACAGAGCGAGAGGGAATGCGGGCAATCAATTGTGACTTGTAAGTAACGTTAATAAAGTTTGGCTTAAATAAACACTAAAAAATCCTTAAAAGTCAATTTCCACCCCTTCTTGTTTTCATTCCAACATTACGCAGTTTCACTTCTTCCGCGCGGACGGACTCCACGCACAATTAATTTCTTATTTATTATGTCCCTTAAAACAAACTTACGTAATACATACACGATACAGTTTGTATTTTTGTAAATCTTCCAAAATATTACTTTAATGCGTTTTAAAGCAGAAAATGTCACAATAACGTCACTATGTGTGTAGCGGTTATCGTGAATTGTGTGTTCTGTGTAGTTCCCGCGGGAATTTTAATTTATATTCTGCATAGTGCCGTGACACGGGCCTTATTTGGCGCTATACATCTGTCAACATTTTTAATCACATTGTTTTTTAAGGACGCGCAGACGAGGTCGTAGGTCAAAACCGGTTATTAGTATTGTTGAAATTACTTTTGATTAATGAGTTCTCTATAACCAGTAAAATAAACTAATTATTATTTTTTTGAATAATTAATTGAGGATAACAATTAGTGTTCCAAACCTCAAGGCCGGATGTAACTAGCATTATGTTATTGTGTTTTAAGATTTATAAGAATAGTTTATAATACAGATAATAGCTAGGTCACTCAAATTTTCAAAGTTATTGAACAATTGTCTTGATCTATTTTTCACTTGTAACAACCTTCTATGCAGTATTAGAATTGTTATCAAGTACTTTATAGTCACTCCATCACTAAGGACTTGGTAAAAGCCTTTTTTTTAATAAGGCCTTCATCCGTGCAAAAGACGTGCACACTATATTCTGCCAGTGTCGTGTATGGTAAAAGCCTAAAAGGTTGCCATGAAAAGACTTACCACAGACAGCGGAAAAACGTCACCGAACACAGAGATATATGTTGTTGTGGAATACAGGGCCATATCAGAATATATGAAAAAAGGTAAACGATTTTAGCAGGCGTGACCGTCGAAGCACAGGGTTATTATATCAATAAATATAAATTAAAATGTCTGTTCCTAACTTTAATAAAAGCTTCCCTATAGGCATATGAAACTATATACTATATTTATATCAATCTGCTATTTTTAAAAACTTTCTTTTTGCTTAATGTTCCGGTTAATCTCTGGAACAATAGTATCGATTTTTATAGCAACCTCACTCGCAGGTAGTTAATTACATAAGGAAAATTTGTCTACTCCTTTACCGACTAGAAAACGGAGGGAGGTCTCAATTGAACGAAATGCTTGGTCACCTATTTCTCCTTGAATTAGTGATTTCCAAATATTTTTTATTAGAGTTATTATTGTATTGCCGTAAGATAGCTAATTGCAATTAATTCATATCAAATTACCGTTTAAGAATAACATGTGCCTAGAATTACAAATAGTTTCCTTTTAATTACCAATTTTGCATCAAACCTCATAACTTTATCTTACTACATTTAGTCTTCGACATCTTTAATAAAAAAAAAAACTGTCACAGATTGAAATACAAATAAAACAAAAATTTCTATTTAAATAAATAACTTTTATATTTTACACAACACACAGGCAAAGGACAGCATTTTAGAGACATCACTGAAAAAAAAAATTATATTAAAAATTCTAATTTAATATTTAATTTGTTTTTTTTGTGGGTCCGATTTTCATTTTATTAGTAAAGTATTGATCGACAAACGAAATACCACATTCATATATATATTTAAGCATAGATTAAAAATATTTCACTTTAAAAGTTATTGAAGGCCAGGTTTTGGATTTAGAGTTCCAGCGGATTACATCGGCGTGGTGTTGCACGATGACAAAACAATCAAAGATACAAATTTTTAAATTGCATATTATTGTAGATATTAGGAGTTATATACCTAAACATATGTCAAGTTTTTTAATTACAAATACAAAGCTTTATATATATAAACACACCTTTCTATGTTACTGTTAAAGACATTCATTTCGTGTATATACAATATTTTTTTGTCAAATTATACAAATAATATAATTTTTATATCAAAAAATAATTTCAAGAGACTTAATATACTATGGCGTATTTCTGGCATGATTATTCTTAGCTTAAGCCTTAAGGCACGAATACTACAATAGTAGCTATAAAGGAAGAGCTTCAATAGCTTACAAAGACAAAGCAATAGAATTTACTTAAACGAAACTCACAAAACATCAGTACGAGCAGGATCGGCGTCTCATCTTGTACCGCCTATCACAGTAGCGACATCTCTTGAACGAGCCAGACCGTGAACGACAACGCCATTGGTAACTGAACGATCAAAATGGCGAATTACAAACAAAATAAAATTAACTAATACTCCGACAAAGCATTGTATAAAGCTGTGGAATAATCATTAATGCCAAAAAATAATATTATAAAGTATTTGATATAATTGTCAATTTTCACTGGAATTTTCGAAGTGTCAAAAACCAGGCGGTAATAAAAATTAAACTTATGAACTAATGTATGCTTAAGACAGTTTCAAGGCTTTATATAAAGTGCTTATAACTGTCAGTAAGCTGATAATAAATTTACTACTGATACTAAAAATAACTTTTCAAAATTTGATTATAATAAACGTAATAAAAAACAGACAGGTTCATTTATTAAAATTAATATTAAATCTGTAGATCAGCCATTTCTGTCAAATTATTTTTTTTTTCTCATTTCGTCCTTTTGGACAGGCTAAGATCTTAGACCATTCTGCCTAGTCATTGGTATCAAATGTTTTTTTTACCGTCCTCTACGTCTGCATCTAGAACGTCGATGGCTGCGTCTCCTACAGCCGGATCTGATGCTGTACCGTCTGTCGCCGGATCGGCAACGTTTAAATCTGCCCTGTTTGGTGCGGCAACGACTGTAATTCATAGTGTTTAATTTTATTTACGTCTAAAATATGAATTTCATTAAAAACAAATATGTCACCTTAATGGTTCTGCCTTGAATATTTTTATATGATTTATAATTATTAAATGTCAATACTACCTGTGTATTATTTATTGTGTGTACTCACGTTTTGCACATTCTGAAATTCAAGTACGTGTTATTCAGAGCTTAATCATTGATTAAATTTAAAATATGTATATATATATATATAATCATACTTTCGTTTCCGTCGACATCGCGCCATTATGTCTGGAAAAACCAATTAATTTCAAAATGCATACATAAACACGACTAATATTATTAATAACATACCTTATTATTTAAATCCTATTTTCACGAACATTTATATGTATTTCTGTATATTTAACACTCACATCTGTAAATTTCTATAAAAAAAAAATATATACGAAATAACAAAGGCTTAAGGAATCTACACAGCTACATCTGAATCATTGTCACGCGTGCATTCCATTTTCAAATTCCCGTCAAATATTTTTTCCATTTTGACACATGTCATAAAAACTCCTTGGACGAAAGTTGGAGGTTGAGGTTTATTAAAAGAGAAAAAAAAAAACAATTTTATTTTGCGAGGCTATAATATATTATATCACAATGCGCTCATTGGTTGTTATTGCTTGAAGTTTATCTTGTAGCCCTTGGACTCCGGGTCCTGTTCCAGTTTGAAGTTTTCCGTGGACAGGCCGAATGGCTTGAGGATCATGTTGCCCAGGTCTTTTAGCTTTCCGAGCATCTCCGTTTTGAGTTTTTCGTTCCTCTCTTCTATTAACGGCGGCAGGCGGATGATGGCCGCGTGCGCCTCCTTGTGCGACGGGTCGAGTTCTAGAATCTTCTTGTAGTCAGCCAGACACTCGTCCAGCTTGTCTGTGGCCTCGTAGGACTGAGCTCGCCTGGAAGCATGGACGTTTAAATTTTATTATTTTAGACTATTATCCACTATCATCTTTCTGTGACTGGCTCGACAGCTTCGAAATTGTTTGTCAGAGAAAATCTTATTATTAGATACCTATATATTAAATGTATGTTTGTCTCTGTCAAAACCTAAGTAAACAATTTTCTACCGAACATTACAATCTAACTCCCCTCTCCTACAAATAACACGCTTATTGTTTGAACATTACTAAAATTATAGTTGTCAATGTTTGCGACGATGTGTGGAGGTTTGTTGCGACTTCAAGCAAAAACTACTGAACTTATTCTGATAAGACTTTACAGAGACGTAGCTTGGATATCAGAATGGGACATAGGCTGTAATTTATTTTAATTAAACGTAGTTCCTACGGGATCACGTGACTCGTGTTCCGAATACAGTCACGTGATATAAATCACTACCTTATAAATTAGTCCAATACTCTACGTCTCTCCAAGTAAATTGTGAAATTCAAGAGAACGTGAAAAAGCTCGTCGGTAGTAAAAATCGCTCAACAACATTACTCATACAATGACATTAAGTTTTCAAGCACATATATATATATATATATACATCATCATCATCATCATCAGCCTATCGGAGCCCGCCGGTGATCAAAGGCCTCTTCTCACATGGAGAAGGTTAGAGCATTAATCACCACGCTTGCTTGAGACGGATTGGCGATTTCAATCTTATAATTTGAATAAAGACCAGGTTTCCTCACGATGTTTTCCCTCACCGTCCGTCAGTGGTGTCTGAATACTCTTAGAAAGTACATATGACTTGGAAGAGATCACATCGGTACTTGCCAGGTTTCGAACCCGCGCCCTCAAGATAAGCTGTGGACCCTGATTTATTACTGACACAGACAATAGATGGCGCTGATAGCCAGTTAATATATTATATTTAGGAACAAATTAAAATGTGGGCGCACTAACCCTTATACTGTTTTGTGGTTTCGTGGGCACATTAATATATACATACACCGATCTCTATTTACCTGTAATAGGCCTTAAGGTATGTATCGTCGAGCTCCACGGCCCTGGTGCAGTCTTTGATCGCCTGCTTGTACCTCTCCAACTTCATCTTTGAGGCGCTCCTGTTGCAGTACAGTATGGCACGCTGTGTTGTGTATTGTAGGGGACATATACGGAGGGCTGGAAATAATGGACAGACATATATATATAAGGGATACCACAAATATATGACCCATCTTGATGAGGAAGCATAGGGTGGAGAATTGAAATCTGGTAGGAAATTTCTTCCACCGAGTAGAGGTCAGATAAGCACAGAGTTAACGAAATTCCTGATTTTAAAATATAACTCTTACATGCTTCAAATTTGCTCCGATAATGATCGTGGGAGGAGTGTTAACGAAGAAAATTTTTGAATTCCAGTATTTTATGCCACATAAGGGATAATAGTTAGAATATTTACCTAAATACATATATGTTGATTCTTTAATATATAAGCAAGACATACACATATATATATATATATATATATATATAATTTAAGGAACAAAGCATTACTATACAAAGACAGTCCCTTTACATATTTTAATATAAATATTACCTTCATATGACAAATAAACATTCAAGATATACTGATTTACTTGGTTATTATTGTTACTCAATAATGAAAGTAAATATGTTTGAAAAACTGAAAACTATCTGTTTGGTGTGATTACGCTTACTTAGGTAAAGTGTGTGTGGGCTTGAAATTACCTTCAGTATATTTCTCTATGCTCCTATCAAAGTCTCCGACCTTGAATGCTTCGTTGCCTGCCCTCTTCAACTCCTCGGCGATCACCTGCCGTTCAGCTTTCTCGTCTTCTGTTAAATTCATTTCAGCATCTTTGAGAGATGTCTCATCTATTGAGTCTGAATCGCTTTCTTTGTCGCTATCTTCATATTTACTGTCTATCTCCGTCTCGTCATTGAAAGTATTACTTGCTGAGAAGAAAATGTGAAAAATATATTTTATTTTTTCTGTTACGATAAACAAATATCTGATAAACAGTTACCTAAAAGGTCTAGGCTTGTTATAAATAATAGGTAAATTTAAATTTAAAAATTTAAAGCGTGACATATTTTGTACTCGCGACTGTCGAGTGAGAAAGAGCGAAATATATTGAGTCAGTTTTAAATTAGAAATTTAATTTGGTAAATTGTAACGAGGTGTGGTTAACCGTAAACCCCTATATGCTGACCTGATGGAACATCTTTACTTGATTTATCTTTGGATGAAGTCTTTTCATCTCCAGAGGCGTCTGGTTTCACAACAAAATCACCTTCGCCGGTTTTTAGAGACATTTCTAGATCTTTAGTTAAATCTTCGATGACTTCTTCGTTTGAAATATTGCTGGTTTTTAGCCTCTCTGACATTTTTACCTATTATCTAAGCTAATAACTGTTATACATAAATCGTATATTAAATGAAGATTAAATGCGAGAATCAATTTGTGAATCAAATATTACTTCACCGTAAAATGATTTAAATCTTATTACTTATGTTAGTTTTAACCATTGTTTTGACGTATTTGACGTCCCATGATAAAGAATTATAACAATGATATGACAAATCAAAAGTCGCACCGATATCCGTTTAAAATAAATCTATATAAACCAAAATAAATATTTATTTTTTATATTTTATAAAATATAATCATACCATACAGTAGCTTTTTTAACAAAAAATTTTTCTTAATTTATATTGCTTTTCTTTCATAAAAATAATATTAAATTTTTTTAACTGCAAATATTGCTTTCTTATTAATTTTTCATACTATTATATTCTTTTATTAAACATATCATGTAACTTATTATTTTTGTTGCTTTCCATATCACATAATATTTATCGTCGTTACAGATATGTCATTGTCATTTTACGTGAAACTGAATAACCTAACTTTGCAACATTTACATTACAACGAATGTCGAAAAAAATCATTGTGATCCAGGGTCAGTTATTATCGAATATTCAGACGATATCGTAATTTGAACACCGTAAGTGTGAGTTCTGTGACATTAAATATAATCAAAATGTTTTATAGAAATATAATAAAAACTATAGGAACAAGAACTTCTAAGTTATGTAAATATAACGGTATTTGTAATATATTCGGCAATTATAAAAGCATTATGCCGTTATCAACAACAAGATTGGCGCTAAAGGATGAAAAGTAAGTACAATACAAGTACATTTATACTGGTATAACGCACTCGAAACCAATCTAGACAACAGTCTGATTTCTGTACAAATAACTTTAATAACCTCTTTCTGGCTTCATATACCTAAATTAAAATATATTTCGTCTTTATAACGGTGACATAAGTAAGTTACATTTACACCTTTATATGATCTGGCGTAGATAAAAAATTATAAATGTAAATTACAGTTACAAATTATTTAAAAATTCGTTTTGCAAGTGCTTGGTGAAAATTCGTCCGGTTTGTGGTGAAGAATATTCAAGTACTGTTGAACCGAGCCACCACAATTTTTGCTGTTTAAACTGGATCATAGCTATTTTTAACGGACTGCAAAGAGGAGGAGGTTTTAATAGTTTAAATTTGTTAAAGCGATAACTGGTTGAAAAAAACTTTAAGACTAATTTGTAGGAAAATAGAAAAAATCACAGAGCTATTTTAATAATTTTTAATACCATTCTTTATTACAATAAAATAATATACTTGTTATTCGTAAATGAGATTTAATTTATCCGAGTGAGTGATTTAGCTCACGATGAGCGAGTTATTTTAAACAATTTTTTGTTTAAAGAAGATAATATTATAAATTCTTATCGATTCTGTCAGAATTTTATTTTATATCATTTTTGTTTCTGTTTCAAAACTAACATGTCGGCTGGCTGGTCACAAAGCCAGTTTATCTAAACTCGTATTAAAATTGTGAGTGCTTTCATAAATTTCACCAAATATATATATATATATATATATATATTTGTGAACTAAGATCCACAAAATACAATTCATATATGATAAGTATGGTTAGTATACTAGTTTTTGACCGCGGTTTCGTCTGAAACGATTCTCGTATTGGTATCGTGGAGAAATTGAATTTGCGTTTGACTTAAATTTAACGCGTCCTGACATAGAATACAACTGTGACCTCTCATTACGTCGCAAAACTCTTACGTGTATCTATTTTTATGTTGAAGTTATATCCGAATGAGTTTATTACTTTTCGCGTGATCTAGTAACATGCATCGCTAAATAAAATTTAAATGTTCTAGTCCCTGTGTCACATTAATTTTGACAATATTCTCCGATCACTGTGCTCTTCACAGCTCGGTTGCTAGACTATGCACTAGGCTTTCTTTTGAACGTAATTTTTTTTTACAAGAATCTTTTTAACTGTATTAAATGAAATCTACGTGTTTATTTTATTATTTGCGTCAGTATTTTTTCTACGGCTCTTGTTGTTAACGTAAATTTTTTTTTTGTTTCACAATCTGAATACATCGTCAGACGAAGTGAAGCCGTGGCTGAAAGCTAGTTTATACTTAAGCTATAAACGTGTTTTGTAATACTGAGTGATTATAATACGATTATTGAAGTGTCATTATCTAAACTAAATTTACCTTTGTGATAAGAAACATTATCAGCTATTAATCTGAATTTTCTCTAACAACTGTTCTGTTCCCTCAAATCTCAGGAACTATTTATCGGAATCAGATAAATGTTTTTTTGTTGCAAAAGTACATTAAATGAGAAAAGTTATATATAAAGTTATTCTGTCATGACACTTATGAGAGGAGTATTCAATATTCATGAAAAATTTATCTAGGTTTGACAAATATCCTTATATATTACACGGACGAAGTTGCGTTCTGAAACTAGTTTTAATAGTTTCGTATTAATGATTTTTATTATATGTTTATTTATTAACAATTGTATGTGGTATATAATCGTAAGAAATTTATCTTTATAAGTACATAGACATTGCATTAAAATATTATATTATGTACCTTAATACGAGTGATTTCTATACTCACACACCTACAGTATCAAGGTTTTCGGATATTATTTTGGATTCACTCGGACGCTAAAAGTTTAGTTTGAATGCATAAATAAATACTCTACGCCGATTATATTATACGATAAATTATGGGACGCCATTAATTCTGATCTGTGACAGATTTTTACTTAAATACTCAATATATGCACATAAGATATTGAAACAACGATAGCAAGATATTTTTTTGTAGAACATAACAAGATCGGGAGACATGATAAGGATTTAGTAATGAACAAACGGACCCGGGGCTGAAATGTAGGTAGAAAAAATGGCAGGTAGAAATATATGTATTTATTTGACATCTAGCTGTTGCCCGCGGCTCCTTCCGCGTGTTGGTCGCTTTAAAACATAACCATATATATGTCAAACTTAAAATTGACCATGACTTCTTTTTCCCTTAACCGACTTTGACGAAACAAAGTTTTGACGATGCTCCTAATTGTATGTAATCCAACTGTGAAAGCCGCGTTCAAATCCGTTGAATAGTTTTGAAGTTATATCGTACTGGACAGACAGACAGACAAAAATTCCAAAATTTTTTTTTGGTTTCTATGACTCTTCTTTAATCGCCTCCTGTCAGTTTTTTTGGAAAAACATTTAATGTACAGACACTCGATTTTTTACTGTCCTATTATATGTATATGATGACAATAGTTACAGATGTTGTCGTCCCAAGAATTTAAATAATTTTAGACGATTCAAAATGTCACCATTTCCACCGTTAAGATCTCGACAAACCTTTGGACATGCAAATAATATTCTAAGCCTAAAACTGATTTTTTTTTTTCTAAATTTTAAGGGAAATTATAACATTTGTAATATAATATTAATTATAATTGCCGTTTGAGTGAAACGAAGTGATAACGAGTATTTGAAAAAGTTTCGAGTAACTAAATACGGAGCGTTGGCGTTTGTTACGAGCGTTTTTCATTTGTTAATCGTGACATCGTATTAAAATAGGCTATTGAGTAAGATGAATCGCTTCAAATTAATTAAATTATTCATGCATACGTAAAGTTGTAACGTGTAGTAAGCGTACTAACACCGTTGGTAGGATATTTGTGACGGGCATTATAAATTATAAAAAGATATTTTAATGTTATTGGAAAGTCAAAATACGTCGACATGATATGAGACCCAATTACATATCTGTTGTTGAAAAAATTTACAAAAAATTAATTGTGCGTGGAGTCCCTCCGCGCGGAAGTTAAACTTCGTAATGTTGGCATGAAAACAGGAAGGGGTAGGAATTGATTTTTAAGGATTTTTATGTGTTTCCTTAAGACAAACTGTATTAACATTACTTGTAGTGACATTTTTTTGCCCGCATGGGTTCGAGCGCCACGCGTTCCCTTTCTTTTTATCCCCTCTCCCCCCACATTAGCGTTGAAAGTCTAACGCAACCCTAATGAGATCTAAGACTTTCGCGAGTTTTATTCATTTAAATGAAACTAATATTTTTCGGATATACTACGAGTGTTCTTATTTTTTGTTAAAACTACTTACTCCCGACGTTTTGGTTAGTTTTCAGCAACCGTGATCACGAGCAGACGAGATGATTGAGATTTCGTTAATATGAAATCCGAAAAATATTAGTTTTATTTACGGCAACTTTGTTGGAAGTCCCATAAGAAGTTTCACTTCAAAAATAACAATAGCTGTACTAACTTTATTACTCGTTATATTTTTATCTACTTTACTTACAAAGAAATTAAAGTACTAAAATATTTGTGCACTTAGAATTCCACTTTCTAATTCCTCAACCAGTATAAGGACACAACGGCTCATTTGTTATAAAGACGTCGAATTATATATGGTTAGCAACAGGTTCGATTACCGCTTGTTAATAATTTTAATTAAAAACATAACTAAATAAATGTCATTTAATCTATATAATAATATTTAAAAAAAAATTTCATGTATTTTTTTTTGTCAGGGTGAAGGTAGTTTTCAATTTGTATGACGGCCGTCGCCTGGAGACCGAAGGTAAGGTTGGTGACACACTGCTGGACGTGGTGGTCAATAACGACCTGGACATTGACGGGTACGGAGCTTGTGAGGGTACTCTGACATGTTCCACTTGTCACGTGGTGCTCAAACAGCCCGACTATGACAGGTGATCATTATGAATACATAGCAGAATTTTTAAACGCGCTTCCTTCACACAGCGCGCGAGAATATAATTACAACAAATAAAAACGTTGATAATGGCAAAAATATTAGAGGGTTCCAGTGCGAATGAAGCCTTAGCGTAAAATAAGATTATAGAATTGTTTTTTTTTTTAATTGGCACTTACTGAATGTCTTCTTAATACTCAATACTGATAGTATGGAGTTTTTCATTCACATATATCACGTGTTAATAACACAGTGTACACTCAAAACTTTACGTGTTTAGTTAAAACAAACAAATAGTATTCTTAATTTAAATCCAATTTCCAGGTTACCAGAAGAAGCGGGTGATGAGGAACGCGACATGTTAGACCTGGCGTACGGTTTGACGGATACGTCTAGGTTAGGGTGTCAGATTACATTGACCAAAGACCTGGACGGCCTGGAAGTAGATGTACCTGAAAGCGTCAACGACGCCAGGAGTTGACAGGCAATAATAAAACGGGTCTGCATCTGGAAACTGAACAGATATGAGACCAGGATTTTGACCTGGTACACCTGGAACTTTAATCTAAGCATAACTCACGATAAATTTGATTTTTAAATAATAATAACTATATGAAGTAAGGTCCACTTTTCATTCATTACTTAAAATTGATAACATGAATTAAAAACTCGAAACTATAAGTTTGGTGTGATGCAGACCCGTAGTAAAGCCGGTAGCTCAATTTAATGACCCATCAAAAGTATTGATTAATATATATATATATATATAAATCCTTATACAGCAGCTGATATAGGTATAAGATAATTTATTAGCAATAATATATATTGGAACATAATATAATGTTACATAGGTATTTTTTTTAAATAATCGTTATGAAACCTTTTTTCCGACGCGGACCCTGTATAGTCTGTGAAATCTGTTTGTAGATAAGACGTTATATTTTTATAAGATTTCTATCCGTAAATAAATGTCTATAATGCATAATATCCTCTATTTATTATAAAGCACCTTTTTTTTTTGACCTCACATTTTCATACAAAATTAATTACAATAGAAATAAGATGGTATCTAGATTGGCTGTTTGATTTGATGTAGAATAAAAAAATGTTCAAATATTTTTTTTTTAATAACTAAATGCGGCCTCTTTGTAAGAGAACTCCCTAGTTATGTATATGATATTGAAAACCTGCATTCTTGAATATTTCTCATGTCGAGTAGAATGGAGACAGACTGGTTGGCATAGAGCCGACTCTATGATCTCTATGGTCAGTTAAATACTAGAATTATTTATTGTTAATTATATAAGATATTTTAAAAAACTATACCTCAAGACTTATAATGTATAGAGCTGATGTTTCTGTCATGTTCGTACAAGTGTATCCTTAGTATCAGTTTGCTGTTAGACTGAATACCGATAGTTTTGATTTTATTTATTCTATGGTGATTTTATGTGTAATATTCCAGGAATATTTTCCTCTTCCAGCATTCCAGGAATAATGGAGTCACCAGGGCTCACATAATTCATATTTTTCTATACACTCTATGAGCCAGCCGATGGGCAGGGCTTTGAAATGTGACATATTATACATCGGCTCGTACATGTTCTTAAATATAATGAAATGAGAGCATTCAACCAACTTTCCGCCCTTCTTAGCGTGATACGGAACCACCTTCTCTTCATCAGGAATCAATTCTGGATTCGGAACTCTCCTCAGAACTACACCACCAGCATCCATGATTAATTTCGTTAAAATGGCCTTTGTTAGTACAATAGTCTTGGATATCTCATACTTTGTGTTGAAGTTGTGCAAGTAAATGTGGCAGCCGTTGAAAATACCGGGCAGTTGCTTGTATTTGTTGTATCTAGAGTTTCTCGGACCGTTATATGATTTGTTACCGACCCCAATGACTTCATAACTTTTGAACGGCATCAATTTCTCTTCTGTAGACTTGAGTATCCATTGGGCTGATATTATCCATACGGAACTCACAATCCCCTGAAGTACATCCAAGCTTGAGTTACAGACACCGTCATCCTCATCGACCAAAAGGTGAGTAACTTTTTTTGAAAATTTCGCCTCAACATGCAAATTAGAATGATGTTTCGATAGGGATTTCAGTTTATTGTGAACTGTACGGAATTGAGAGACGCAGAAGACCTGAATATCTTCGGAGTCCAATTCCGTATACAAGTCTGATAAGTAACTGATATTGACGCCCTGCGTTTGTATCACATTTTCTGAGGCATCTTCTAAAATCTTCTTCATATCATTGCTTGCTAGATTCAATGGAGTTTCCCCTTTACAGTTCCTAGAATTGACATCTGCACCATGCTTTACCAACTCTTCGGCTATTTCTCTGTGATTATATCTCACCGCTTCGTGTAACGGAGTCTCGTTTCCTTGGCCTGGTACATCAATCAGAGTGTTATACTGTAATAAAGCACTAACTATATCGAGACGGCCATTTTGAACGGCTTCATGTAAAGGAGTCCATCCTGCGTTGTCCTTAGTATTTGGGTTGGCGCCTTGTTTTAATAAGTCTATAGCAGATTCAACCTTCCCCAGACGGCAAGCTACATGTAAAGCCGTCTCTCCCTTGTTATTTCTTTTTTCAATGCCCGTATTTATTTTCGAACTCGCTGTGGACAGTAATGTAGTGTTCACATTATCACCTTTGCTCTCTTGTTTCTTCGACTTCGCTGATTTCTCAGGTGTATATATATGAGAGGTCTTAGAGTTACTTTTGTTTTCTTTATCACTCGCTCCTACAGCCTTTTTAACTCGCTTCTTGTTCGTACCGTTAGAACTCCCCGCATTCGATACTTGTAAGGCGGATTTCACTCGGAAACTCTCAAATATGTTTCCCAACTCTCTTGCTGATTCTATACAACTCTCTAAACGGTCATCTGTAAATGTTGTGCATCCCGTAATCGGTATATCGCATGTGGGACATCTGTGTAAATTTTCGAAGTGTACCGCACATATAATATGAAAACACGTACTCAAAGTAATAGGTCTCTTGCATAGTTCTGAACAAACTCCGCAGGTGTAGTCACTTTGGACAGCATCCAATGCTTTGAGGAACCTATTGAGCTTTTCATTGGACATTTTAAAGTTTTCTAAATAAACAAAACTTGTTAACAAACCGCGAAATCCGTTTTCAAATGTCACAAGGGAACTATCAAAACTGACATTTGTATTGTTTATGGCCATTTAAATATTTGCATTTACATATTTATAAATATATAGAATTATCCATGTAGGGAATTAATCTTTTAAGGATTTGTAATTGTAGCGAAAAAGCTGCATAAATAGAAAATTAATAAATAAATAAATCCGTAAAAATAAAAAATTGAATAAAAGTACAATTTTGGATGGAGACATTTATAATATATGCAAATTATTGTCGCAGAAACTAGATGCCTGCATCAATTAATAACCTTACTTATAATAACACAAATATGATTAAGTGAGAAAACATAAATATTAGGGTTTACATAAACATAGCTGCCACGTTGAAGCATGCAAATACAGCCTTTAGAAGTTACAACGACACCGCGCAGTAGGTTACTGTGCCAATTTAATTGTTGTAATTATTATAAAAACTGCCTAAGTTAAAATTATTTGTTGTGTGATTGATAAAGCAAATTGAGAGCAATTTTCTTATCAAAAAAATGTATAAAAAATGAATATTTTTCAATGTATATACTTGTAAAGTTTTCAGTAATTATAAATCAAGTAATTATTTTAGAAGTGGAGCAATTACTGATTCTGTTAGAACATTTAAGGAGCAATTTTATAAGATATAAATAGTAAAAAAAATTCCGCGCTATACGTGATCACATCTCGTCTGCCCGTGATCGCGGTTGCTGAAAAGTAACCGAAACGTCGGGAGTATGTAGTTTTTTACAAAAATAAATCACGCGTAGTTTATCCGAAAAATACTAGTATCATTTAAACATTAAAGTATGTCAAACATAACAGATACGTTATACTATATGTTACAAACATGCTTAAAGTCTGAAAAATATTAATTTAAATGACTAGACAAATAACAAAGGACATTTTTGAATGAGTAAAATTACTATTGGTACATGGTGATTTCATCATATCAGCCTCGCGTAGCGCCTTTTATTTCACTCCCTGCCCCCTAACCCTCAATCTGCATCTGGATGTAACGCGACAGGTGATAGACGGACGTAACGTTTCCATGTGATGTACATAATAAGAGATTCGTTTCAATTCTTAAAATATTTTCTTAATACATGCAATTAAGACATATAATATGAAATATTGCTAATTTAATTTTATGGATATTTTTACGCAAAGATAATAATAATATATCAAAGCCTTATTAAGAGAAATGGCGATGTACCCATGACACCATAATTTATGTTAAGAACATGAAATAAATATTGATATCGTATAATAAAATACTAGAGATAATTTTGTGAGAACTTTTCTTTAAATTTTACATTAGCGAAAAACGACGGATAAGGAAGTAGCATAATATTATTTTATGCAAAAGTATAAAAGCAATAATCCGGAATACATACTACTTACAATATTTTAACCTCCTTGAATAACAATGTGTAAAATTTCAAAACTTAGTAATTTTTTTTTTATAATTTCCGTATCCTTGAGCTTTGTACCCCACATTTAAAGTGCCTATGTTATTCAAATTATTCAATGTTAATGCATTTTAAAATTGTAATACAGAATTATTATTAAACTACGCTATTATTTGTCAATTATGACGGACAACTCCGTTGCAAACGTTTTATAACGTATAATTTAAAGTAATCAAAGCAATCAAAATAATACCTGTAATTGTAGCTAGTTCATGTTTTTTTTATATTGATGACCACTAAATGCATATTATTTTATTGTAAAACAAAAGATAATTAAAACAAAATGTATGCAATCTTTATGTTTGTGTTATTTAAGCAATTAAAAATAATAATTTGTTCAAAGCGAGAATATGATAAGGATATGTTATTTTCATATCCAAAAGTATGTAATGTATATTTGTACCGGTGAAAAATAATTTGTTACTGAAAAAAGGATTCTATGAAGGATATACATAAGTGGAAGAAATGTCGTTGTAAATAAACATCTTAGGAAAATTTAACACACATTTTATTAACACATAAATCTTCATTGAAAGCTAAAATGAAACGAATTCAATAATAAAAAAATATTTATTTACAATAAATTACTAATTCATGACTAATATACTTAAAATTGCAACCAACAATACAACTGTTGGCGCCATTTTATACGCTGTGCTCGTTATGTCCGTGTGACAGACGCTGTCATTAAACCTACTGTCAAAGTTGAACGGCATAGAGACGTATGGATGCGTTTTAAATAAGTTGTCAGTTGATAGGCTTTTAGTGTTGTTGTGGAATATGACATCGGTCTGGTGATTAAACGGCCCGTACATCGTGAACATGACGCTATGGAAGGGTTGATGTTTGCCGAACAATTGATCTAACTTCGTGAACATCGTGATTATTTCGTGTTTCCTCATAGCTGTGATGTTTCGTTTGGCGTAAATGTGACCGATGTTCGACCAGGATATGTAACAGTATTTCCTGTTCTCCTCGGGACAGACCGGCTTCAGGTCCACGAGGGTGTTAGACCAAGGCTCGTTTATTAGGTTACCTGAAACAGAATTCGTAAATTATTGTTAGTAATGTCTCATGCGAACTGCAGAGTCCGTTTGAATGAGAAAATATATGATGTGTTCTTGAAAAATATCTTCTATAATATTAATAAAATGTAGTTTTATTACAAGTTCTATTTATTGTGTCCTTACTTTGGTACATTCTAACAGTTCTCATACTAATGAACGCCACATCACTCTTCCCTTCCACGACCGACCTCAGCGCCGCCACCTCTCCCCTCACCACCTCGTCCCCATCCTTGTAGCAGTTCCTCGTATATCTATCCGTGATATCCACTTCGAATCCACTGACTTCGAGTCCCGGTGCACAGATCTCACTGAAGTAATCGTGCACGGCGTCGTAGCAGTTGTAGTTCTCTTTATCCGCTATGTATTTGAACACCGAATGCCACGCGACGCCGTCGTAGCTCGGGAACGCGGCCCTTTTCCCGCGCAGTTCCGCCATGTCGTTTATATTGGCGTCGCGTCTGACGTAGGCCATCACTGTGTCCATTTTTTCCATTATAGGAGTCACTTCGTATAGCACAGGCTTCAAATCGAAAAACCTGTGAGAGAATATAAAGCGTTAATGAAATTTCTGCCTTGGAACAATTTTTACTTATTATATACGTGACATGAAAATGTTTGAGATTTTTGTAAAAAAGTTAGGGAGGGAGAGAAAGAGATAGAGATAACATTTGTTCAGATTAATTGATATATGCACACCTTTGGGTAGTTTACATTTTTTTTTAATTAATTCGACAGAAGATTTGTATGTTTTAATAAATCTATTTTAACATATCGGCTAGTTTATAATATATAGCGTTTTACATTTGTAGTGATCATACGTGCAAGAAGCGATAACTTCAGACACTTAGTTGAATCTGTATACTTATATATATGAATGTTAATCATCATGACATTGCCCAATCTAAACGTCACTAACTAAAAGAGAGAGATAAAGAGACAAAGAAAGAGAGGGAGTTAATCATCACCACCTACCTGCTGCCCACCGGCAGCCAGTCGCTGTGCTGTACAGTGACGTCACTAGCGCCGTCCCTGACGCTCCTCAGACAGTCCGCAGCCCCCGCCGTCATGGTGCACTGCAGCGGAGGCTTCACCCCGTACACGGCGCCCGCCTCGCTCAGCCACTCGCACTTGTTCTTCTCCAACAACGAATTCGTACACATTGTTATGTGCCTGGTGAAAAACAATTGTATAAGGGTATTTAGGTATTAGGCCAAAATTTAGTAAGCTAGGACTGATGCGGTGCTGAGAGGACTCAGTGTTGTGAATGTGGAGGTGTCTTTGGATAAACGGATTACAATAACGCTTTACAAACACGTCACACAGGAACTCCGAGGTATTTATTTATATCCCCGAGTTGTGGGTAGTTCCTTAGGGAACACGTCACTACACATGTATAGTGTATGGGGTCACGTGACACACACTGTACATGTCACTGACGGTCTTATTGTTCTCCTTTGAATTCTATCTCCAAGTGATAAGGACGAAGTCGCTAGCTAAAACTTATTCCATACTTCAATTTTAAATATCCCTAATAAGGAGTAGACCGAGTTTATAATCATAAGAGTCTAGAACAATGTTCGAAGCTCAGCGGATAAGCCGTAATAATTACCTCGGCGGATCACATCCGCTCTGACTGTAAGCTTCCCTGAAGCCCCGAGCTGATGCGAGGTAGTCTAGGGGGGCCTTCATGTGGGCTGTGACGGGGGCCCGGCGGACCTCGAGTAGTGAGGCCAGGGCTTCGCGCCAGTTGCTACTGAACAGGTCCTCCTCCTTCAACGAGGACACCAGGGAACTCACTGACGCGGACGCCTTCCTGTGGATTTCACGAGGGTTTATACATGTGTTCATATATATATTATATCCTTTTTTTAAGAACATTTTTTTAAAAACCTATATACAGCGGGTTCATATGGTTAAGGTGTAACTATATTAGAATATATGTATATATATATATTTAGTTACCATATAGTTATCATATGTTTATATAAATGAGTGCAAGAAAAACATAATACAAACAGACAGACATTGTTCAATGATTCTGGCCTTTGACTTGTGCTCTAAACTAAGCTGTTTGATGCCAAAACCTTCAAGATTGCATTTCTAGAAGAATACGTGACTATAGGCTAACCGCTTCGCTATAACGACGGGCCAGGGTCTGTTGAGCCACACGCAGGGTGCCATGTTCCCGGCGACGGGCTGGGAGCTCCCGTCGCGACACAAGTAGGCAAAGGAATCGATATTAGCAGCGGAACCGGCCGGGGACGATGTGTTCACCTGTAATAGTAACCATGAGGTTTGTATTAGGATCGATTCAATACATAAGCATGACATTCTGGAAAACTATTTGCGTCCCAGGTTTCTCAGCTATAAGAAACAGGTTATCACCCCAAAGAAGTACATGACGTCATCCATCTCCCCCCACATGGCGTCGCCCGCGTCGTCCCCCAAACACTGCAGGGCTCCAAGCGGGCCCCAGTATTTGTCGTTTGTAGAACAATCCGGGCTCGCGCACGCTCCACACAGATTTGGATACTTCTTCTCTGCAAGATAATTTTAAATTAATCTATATAGCCCTCTGTATAATTAAATTTCATTTTCATTTCATTTTCATCTTATACATAGCACTTTTATTTAGTGACTTCTCCTTTATACAGACGACTATCTTTTTTCTGCATCTACCCACTTCTAATTTCCTCATCTACCTTACTGACCATTCAGCTATCCTATGTGCCATACAAGATCTAGATCCTCTACTTCTCGTTGTTACTACTGATTTTTGAACATAAAAATAATGATTTTTAGAAAAATTTTCTCATAAAGGCCTAATAAAGTTTTCTGAAATCACTCACTTAGCGCCGCGTCGCGTTGTTTGTCTGGAACCCAGGGTCCGGCCTTACAGGCCTTGTAGAAGAAGCTGGACACAGCCTTGATGTGGTTCTCAGTGAGCGTCAGCTCGGGCTCACAGGAGCGAGGGATGATGAGGGACTCCAGGTACTGGTGATGAAGTCATATTAAAGGAGGTTGCATTGACTCGCTAAACAGATCGGGGCCGGTTCATTGATGCATCTACGTCGATACTACTAGAAACTGTAAGTATTTAGTTTAAGAATGATAACTCGTGGTAGGTTTATTAGAAATGAATCATGGAATCCAAATAAAACTGATATTTTTCTGATTTACTACGCGTTTTTTATTATTTTAACTAAATAGTCCGACGTTTCTGTTGCTTTGCGGCAACCGCGATCACCGCCAGACGAGATGGGAATGTCTTTGACATGACAGATCCGAAAAATATTACGTTTTATTTCAATGAATACTCGCGAAAGTCATAGATCTCATCGTGGGATATAAGGTCCAAGTACATACCTCAGCGAGTGTATCTGACATAGGTCGGAGGTCGTCAACTCCCACGCCCGGGTGGCACAGAGTACTGTTCCTGAGAACATTTGACAAAGACGCATCGGTCTCGAACAGGATACGACGATTGACTACGGACACTATTCTCCGTTCGTATGGTCCTGCAACAATTTTTAAATGTTAACAAAAAAAAACAAGATAGGAATAGTTAATATTACGAGTTTTGCATATAAATACGGAGCATATCCGGTTCTTTTCAAATTTGGTTAGGTAGAGAGGGGAGCTTGGACGGTGGAGGTGAGCGTTTAAATAGGAGCCCCTTAAACCTACACCTGGGTCAAGTCCCAGACACTGCTGTAGCTCCACTTCTTGTAACGATGGACCCGTCTCCCGCACGGTGAATCCATGGAATGATGAGAAGTTTGGTCTCATTCCAAACAGGAAGAAGTGCGTATGTAATGTAATGCATTCTCCGGGTGAAGGCATCCATATAAACTATTTCAGCCAAATCTATCCTGTATCTGTATACTCACTATGCCTCTGCCTAATCTCGTTAGTGACTAGAACGTCAATGTTGGCCCACTGCGCCGCTATCAGATCCTCGGGGCTGAACACTCCGAAGTCAACCGTGCCTTTACTAATGCGACGCAGGCAGTCCAGTCTGGGAATGCAAAAGAATAATTCCAAAAAAATTGTCACTGTGAAAATGATATGAGTTCGGCAAAATTAAATAATGTTTTGTTGTTCAATTTATACATTAAGGAATGATAGCGAAAGCTTGGTCCTCAAATGTGACTTAATATAAATTACTAGTATAATAATTCAATCGATACTCCTACATGTTAGTGACTTAAAAATAATAATTAACGTTATATTCGTAGTTCCTTTTACGTTCAAACTTTCGGTGTTATGTTACTATACACGAAATCACCTAAGCCACGAAACGAAATAGCCTAAGCTAATATCCTTACGTATTCGCCAAATTTGCATTTGGATGAACAAAAAGCTGCCAAAATAAAAAAAAAATATTCCTAATCAAATCTACGATAATCATGCAAATATCTTAATCATAACGAAATAATCTATTTGTCCTAAATATTGTAATTAACTCACTGATCAGCTCCCAGGACACACTCCACACCAGAATTCTCCTCTTCCAGAATGGGACAGAAAGTTGCGCCCCGTTTGAACGGACCGCGACCTTCCACGACGCACAGACGTACTGGAACAAAATACAAATATGTTAACGGAAATTAAGGAACATACACATTTATATTTAGTGATATCTAAGATTTTAGTGTACCTTTCTAAAATTAAACTGTTTTTCGTATACTACCCGCTTTTATATTATTTTGTATCTGCATAATCCCGACGTTTCGTTTCATTTACAGCAAGCGAAATTTGGTGCGAAGCAGGCGAGGGTTATGGAGATATAAAATTAAATTAAGTGATTTAAATGTGTACACGCGAGTATCTTAGATATCACAACCTTAAGCTCTGGTTACAAAACCCCATCCATCAATGTTTATTTAACTATTACACTCGCACGCGTAAATCATCTAATCTAGGAATCATGGGTCAAAAATGCCTTACATTATTTTGGAGGCGACCTGATGGTTGATACTATTGCACGTCTGCACCGATATTAACTATTTAAGGTAAAAACCAAAGCAAGGAAGGTGACAAGACTTCGACCCCAATATTACAACACACCTTTTTTGATATCATGGCTAAAAATGACTGAGTGAGGCGAGCGGAACGCTATTCTGGCGACTCAGGTCATTCAACCACGGAGATGATCTCGGCAACCGAATGTACGATAGAGTCGAGTTTTTTTGTTCGATAGGCCAGTTATCCGAGGTGGGGTTTATCAAAACAATCACATCTGACCACCAATATCAATTTCAGGAACGGAACCCACGTCCAAAAAACAGTTCGCTACTGACACGCCGAGGTCGCTTCACTAAACTGGCAACGAGAGCTTTTTTTCGAGCGAAGCGTGATTATATCTGACGATGCATCTCCAAATCAATTATTTTTAAAATTGATTTAATTAAAATTTCACAGCAATGTGAATAGAATGCACTTTTTAATCTGTCATATAAATTTCTATATGTCAATGTCAGTTGCGGTCGTAAATCATTACAATTATGTTTCTTTTGACGTCCAATTTATAAATAAACATAAAGTTTTAATGAAGCAACATTAATTACATTTATCTCTATTTAGTGTTGTACTATTACCATTATAAACCACGATAGTATCGATCGTATTTGAGTTCTAAGTAGCTCTAACCCGCGGCTCCGTTCAAGAAATTGTTTTTATTAAATTTTGAGAAATTTAAATACATGTTTGCATCGTCATCATACGGACCGTTAATATATAGTTTTTCACGTACAGTGTCTTATTATTATCATAAGATAATATTGTTTATATAATAACTTTTGTATTTTCATCATAGAAGCACATTAAATTAAATACTGTAAAGTCCCTACTCCATTTTTTAATTTTTTTAACCGTAGCCTTAATAGACAAATTGTTTATGTTTCACTTAAAGGTTTTTTCCAAACCAAAACCAAAAATCACACTATCATTAGGCTTATAATGTACCTCTTTATAGGAATCATATTTATTTAGTATCTAATATTTACTAGTCTTACGAACGTAAAAATTATTTGACAATTTGACGTCAATACATATATATACATGTGGCAACCCTGACAGAAAAGAGTAATAATCTAAACAAATATGTGCCATGTGTTAAGCGTTGAAGCATTTAAAAACAAGCTGAGTTATAAAAGAAGTACATATTACCATTTTAAATTAAAAACATTTGAATATCCGTTTTCCTTATAATTTAAATGATTGATGGATTAATAACGTAAAATCATTGCAAGCAGCTGAATTTAAAAAAAAATATAAAGGTGTCAGTTATGATAATTACGCATTGTTGTGAGTCTATACTTGATGATTAATAATTGTTATTTTATATAAAAAAGAGGCTGTTTACTTTAATGCGACCTCCATGGTGAGTGGCGAGTTTATTTACATGACAATTGACTTGAGGCAGCTGTCAAAGTGACATCACAGATAATTGAATGCTATTTGATATGTAGATCACGATTCATGCTATTATTCTCTAATATTACTATATACAGCCGGAACACACAAAAAGGTTTTATTTAAATACTATACTCTATATCACTATTCTAATAACAACTTTTGTAATAATAAAGGGCAGAAACTGAAGATTGAATTACAGGAAAATATATTATTTACTCGATAATTTATCGATTTTAGTGGTTTCTTCGTAATGGAAAATACCGAAAAACAAAATAAACTTTTCTCATACAATAAATATTCTATTCCATTAAAATATAACTATGTTATGTCACTAACCGCGACCGATTTCTAATATATGTTTCGTTTAATGTTAATTTTCTTCCAATTTTATGAATATCGCATAATTGAATATTACTTTTACTTACACATCTTTCACATATTTTTTAATTACAGAAATGGATTATCACGGTAAATTTTAGAATATTAACAATTAAAACATTTTAAATAATTAGTATTAAGGCTCAACAACTCCACCATCGTTTAAATCTCGCTACTGAATCCAAAAAATACATATATATATAATTATACATATTTAGAAAAAAATTGTTATTTTTTTTTTGTGTTTTTATTCTATTACGATTTGAGAGTTATATTACCAATGCATTAATTTGTATTAGCTGCGGTCTAAATTTGACACGATTTATGCATCGTAATATATATTTTTATTTAATCGTTTTCATATATATGGCAACTTCAATCAATATTATTTATGTCTCCAGTAAATTAGACATAATTATATTTATTCTCCGCATAGCGTCTACTTCCGCAATACTTCAAACTACCGGATATTGAAGTTCATTCTATGTTGTGGCCTCCATCTTAGATTAAAAAAAAACTTAGACATAATTTCTATTTATGAATCTTAAATACTAAAAACATATATAGGTGTATCATACAATCACGTTACGAAGGATGAATTCGCGTTTTATATATTTTTTTCATATTATATGATCTCAAGAAGGAAATATTTATTTTTTATTATCTGTTTGAAATTACACATATATATATAACCTTCGTGTTCGTCTTATGACACATTTGTCACACAAATACCTTATTTTTATATGTTTATTTAATATTTAATTAACACAACCTAAGTATAAAATTACTTCTTACGTGACGTTTTTAAAACTTTTAGCGTGGTTGAATCATTTCCAGGAAAAAACATATTGGAATATTTTTATTTGTAAGTTAAAGGTTCTTTTATTTATTGCTCAATATTTTTATTATGCTATTAGAACGAATTTATTAAGTTGGACGTTTAGAATTAAAAAAAAAAATACACTGAGAAAACCGTCCTTTTTAAACGAGTGTCAAAATTGTCATTCAATTTATTCACAAACCCTATAATAAAAGGGAGGCGGTCATTCTACACGACACTGGCAGAATATGCTGTGCACGTCTTTGCACAGATGAAGGCCATGTTATAAAAAAAAAGAGAGGCGGTCAGTTAAAAAAATAGGTGAATTTTAGTTAAGTATTAGGTTGAAAATTACTTATCATGTTAATACTATAATTTTATAGATTTATCAATGAAAAACTGATAACGCTCCGTATGTGGTGAGACGCAAACTTGTAGTAAACATAACCGGGTTTCCAGCAAGAGGAAAAAGTCAGTAGATTCGCTAATGGCCAAATTAAATAATGTTGTATCACTTCTTCACAGCCAAGGTTAGATATTATAAACTCTAAATGTCAAGTACGGACATGTTTCGACGAGTAATTTAACACCCTGTATACTTCATTGAATATTATAAATCTTCTTCTTCTTCCTGGCAATTATCCCAGCTTTAGCTAGGGTTTGCCTTCCTGCTCAAACCCTCCACCTTGCGCAGTCTTTGGCATCCTCGGTGGTGAGTCCATTGGCTCTCATATCCTGCTTCAATTAACGGCTGGTTCAGGACCTAATGGATAGTGCAAGAGTCCGGGCTTCCGCAAGCCATGTACTCGGTCTTCGTCACATTTAGTTTAAGACCACCGTTCTCAAGCGTACCATTCCAGAGGTTCACTCTCCGCTCCAGCGTCAACCTGCTCTCATCAATGAGCGCTATGTCATCGGCATACATCATCAGCCATGGAGGCTGGTCCTGGATGTTAGCCGAGATAGTGTCCAGCACTACATTGAAGAAGAAGGGGCTAAGAGCCAAGCCTTGGTGAACCCCTACTGAGATCGGAAAGGGTTTTGTATCGCCAACAGCAGTCCTAACCATTGAAACGGAATCGCGGTACATGTCTCTGATGATGTCAATATAGGCCTCAGGGATCTCTTTGAATCGCAATGCCCACCAGATACATTGACGAGGCACGCAGTCAAAGGCCTTCTGCAGATCTAGGCATGCGACATGCAGAGCTCTCCTTATTTCCCTGAATGCCTCCATCAGAGTTCTGTTGACAAAAAAGATGTCCAAGGTGCCGGATCCTGGCTGAAATCCATATTGACATTCTGAGACAGTACACTCTCGGCGGAGCCTGAGGTCGATCATGCGCTCAAAGAGCTTCATGGTGTGACTCATGATCCTAACGCCTCTATAACTACCACAATCTTGAACACTGGCCCTGCCTTTATCAATAGGGGTAATACAGTTGTAACGTAGTTCGGTTGGAAGACTGCACGGGTGCTGACTATTATAAATGATTATAAATTATCTAAGAAAAATAAAATTAAATAATAAAATATACATAAAAGCTACATCTTTCTACAACCTAATAAAAGACTTGGGCCTGTCCAGAACTAACATCAGTTCATTCTTCGAACGTACTTCGAAGGCAGCCCTAGTAGGTTCTTTTCAAATTTGGTTAGGCAGAGAGAGGAGCTTGGACGGGGGAGGTGAGAGTATAACGCGTTAGATAGGGGACCCTTAAACCTACACCTGGGTCAAGTCCCAGGCACTGTTGAAGCTCCTCTCCCTGCAACGACGGACCCGCCACCCGCACGGTGAATCCATGGAATGATGCGAAGTTTCGACCCAAAATAATAAATATGTGATAATTTAAGATAATTAATTTTGTTATTATTTTTATTTGAAATAAAACGCGAAATTAATGAATGTAGTATTGATTGCAAGAGGAATGTTGGCGCAAGGTTACTTGTAGTCTCGGCGTCGGGACGTGACGACCCCATCGCCCACCGGCTTTTCCGGTGCAGTCAGTCACGGGGAGGAGGACCTTGACTTCGTTTTGGGGTCTCGGTCCGGGCTGGGGGAACAGCCCGTAGAATGAAAGGCTTGTGAATGTGTGATGGATGAATGCTGATGGATGGGCTTATACGGCCCCTAATCTTTGGTTCTGGTGCCCGGCCTTGGGATGCATGGCGAGCAGGCGGCTCGTCCCAAGGGCACCAGGTCTGGCCCTACCTCAAAGGGTCAAAACAAAAAATGGAAAATCGTGTTGAGAAAAATAGTCCCCGGGTGGGTCCCGGTATTATTGCCGGGGAATCCCACACTCCCGCTTCGGCGCGGGGTCGGCCCATGTATACGGGGGGTGCCACCAATACGATCGGAGGAGAAGAAGAGAGGAGAAGTAACGACCATGGCAATATGACAACGGATTCCGACTTGCAAAACGTTTCGGCTTTGGGCATTAGGCCGGGCTCGGCGCACCTTACCGTGTCGAGACCGGACCCTGTAAGCGATGTCGAAGAGACCAACGCTCGCAATCAGTTTGAGCGCGAGTTGGGCCTCGGAGCCGCGTCGCGCATTCCGCGCGTTCTGCTCACACGGCTACCAACCGGACTGGACAGAAGTGATAGAGATAGTGACGACGATCTCTCTGACTCCTCGGCCTTCAGCGCTATGTCGCTGGAGTCCGGAAGGTCATCAATGACCGGAGCAGACAGGCCTCGCAAGAGGAAAACAGAAAGTGACGGGATGCACGCCTTGAGCAAAGGGGCGGCACCCACTTCTAAAAAGGGACGTAGGCGGCCACCAATGCCTGGCCAGTATGTCGGCCTCGCGACGGCCCAAGCTGCCTACAACAAGGCGAAGGAGGAGGCCCTTCGGCTTCAGGCCGAGAAGGATGTGGCCGAAATAGTTAAGAGAGCGAAAGAGAGAAGCGCGTCAAGGAGCGCAAGCCCTGTACCGAACGCTGCTTCAATTGAGAATGTGTCAGCGCAAACCAATGCCGCTCTGACTAAAAGTGTCGAGGCCTCGTTGGCGAACATTCTGATGGTCGCCACGAGGTCAGGAAATTTGAAGGGCACCTTCACAAAATGCCTCAAAGAGGCGGTCGTCAATATAAGGACGGCCGTCTCGGAGTTGAGGGAGCGCTCCTCTTCGGAGGAGATCAAGCGGATGGAGGCGCAAAATACGCAACTCCTCGCACAGGTGGCGGACCTGCGCCGAGAGATGGAGGAGTTGCGCCGACAGGCCTACCGCCCGGCCGAAAAAGAAATACGCCAGCTGATGGACGAGGTTTCGAGAAAAAACCTCCAGACCCTCGGCACAATGCTGGACGCCAGGCTGGCCGGCATTGAGGACCGCCTTCTGCCGGAGCCTCGAAGACGGCCTGCTCTGGCCGTAGAAGTAACAGGTGCCATAGAGGCACCGAAGCGGAAGGGCCCAGAGCCCCAAAAGGTGACGGCTGCCCCCACATATGCAGACATCGCTGCGGTTACAACAACCGCTGCAGCCGCGAAAGCGGCCCGCCCTGCGCCGGCCAGGAGGCGACATCAAACAAAGCAGCCATCATTGGCTGCTCAAGAGGCGGCGCAGAGAAATGAAGGGGCCACATCCAGTCCCTCTACCGCCGAAGGCCCGCACATTACAGACGGGTCACGAAAGGCGAGCAAGAAGAAGGGGGTGGCTACTCCAGCTAAAGCCACCCCAAAGAAGAAGAAAAAGAAGAAGAGGAAGGTGAAGCTTCGTTCACCGACCACCGCGGCAGTCACGCTCACCTTAGCAGCGGACGCCGCGGAGAAAGGGGTGACATATGTCGGCTTGCTGACGCAGGCTAAGGCGGCGATCGACTTGGGGGAACTCGGCATCCCCAGGCTCGGTTTCCGCTTAGCCGAAACTGGTGCGCGCGTCCTCACCATCGACGGTGAGGGAGCGCAGGAAAAGGCGGACGCCTTCGCTGAGCGGCTGAGGTCCGTCCTGCCCTCAGACGTCGTGAAAGTCGCCCGTCCGGTTCGAGTGCGGAGATCCGCATCGCCGGGCTGGACGAGTCCGTAGCGACCGCCGACGTCATCCAAGCGGTCGCAAAGGAAGGAGGGTGCTCGGTTGGGGACATTCGGGCGGGTAAACTGGTGGTCGGGCCACGGGGCGACGCGTCCGTATGGATGCGCGTCCCGGTCGCAGCCGCCAAGAAGCTCAGCAGCTCCGGGCGGCTGATGGTCGGCTGGGTGTCGGCGAGGGTGGTGCTGCTGGCCGCGAGGCCTAAGCGCTGCTTCCGCTGCCTTGACACCGGCCACGTGGCGGTGAAGTGCCAGCACCCGGAGGACCGTAGCCGGAGATGTTTCCGGTGCGGGACTTCGGGTCACAAGGCGGCCGAGTGCGAGGCAGCGCCAAACTGCCTCTTGTGCGAGGCTGCTGGCAAAGCAGAGAGGGCACACGTGCTGGGGGCAAGCGGCTGCGTCGCAAGGCCGTCTCTCCCCGGCACGAAAGCAACAAAGACGCGAAGGGCACCAAGGAAGGCCCGGCCTAAAAAGCCCAAGGCCAATGGCGGAGGAGGAGCGGTTCTCGCCCTGCCTGCCATGGAATTGGACGCCTAGCCTATGGGCGGCGATCGGGGGATCGCCGCTCACATCAAGAGGGCCCGAGAAGCAAGCTCTCCAATGTCCGGGGAGCTCTTGGAGAGGCAAGCGGCGGCACGTCACCAAGCCGCCGCACTGGGCAGAGCCAAGCCCGGACGAAGCCGGGAGAGGCAAGCGCTGCGGGGTCGTGGTAGTTAAACAGTTCCCACGTCCCCCGCGATAGCGCAGAAAGAGGACATCGGGGGGTTTTAGTGGGCAAGAATCCCACATGCCCCGGTCGCGTCCCCCACGCGGCCGGAAGTCTTACGAAGATTTCCCCCCGTCAACAAAAAAAAAAAAAAAAAAAAGGTTACTTGTAGTGCTCCTAATTTAAGTCGAGTTATTCTCACAGTAAGATATCATGTGATGAACTAAATACGGCTAGTCTTCTGTTTTTTTATGAATCGTTAGTTTGTTATTTGAAAAATGACGTAACTGTCTGCATGAAATTTGACGATATGTACAAGAGGCAAGGTTACTTAACACTGAGGTTTTCGCAAGTAATCGCAATATGACGTTAAATGAGTCATAAAGATTACGGAGGAAACGCTAAAACTGTCCGTGTTTACGTAAGCGTTGGAAGCTCTTACTAATTAATATAAGTAACTAAGTTTAGGTATAGGTTGGTATCTTCTGTTAGGTGAAAAAGAATTCAAACTTAAAGATGATTTCCAAATGATCTTTTGTGTATTATCGGTCCAAGTTTGGTAGTAAATACACGGAATCCATCTTAGCCTTTGCTGACGATCTCGCAATACTGACACGTAACCCCAAACACTGTCAAGTACTATTAGATGAAGTGGATAGATTCTGTGAGTGGACCGATGGATTGAGGACAAAACCAAGTGAATGTCACTGTCTGTGTCTCGGTAGGCGGAGTACAAGATACACCTCATACGATCCGGGATTATCGTTAGGCGGTCAATGCGTTTCACGGTTATAGAAAATTCTTAATTCAAATTTCTCGGTCGTAAAATAGATTATATAGGCCGTTCTCCATCTCTAAAAAGAATAGCGGGCCCTTCCGGCCCGAATTAAATGGGTTAGTCCCATCGGGCCACCCACCCCACCCAGTGATACTGAAAAATCCAATAGGGCTAACAGCAACAGTTAAGTCGAAACTTAAAAATAAATAAGGAATAGTAGATAGCTTTTGGAACGGTCTCAAATTAGATTACCAATCGGTAAGTAACGTCAAAAAAGCTTATCTAATATCTCGTCTGAATCGGCCTTTCCTCGTCTATGATTTTAATAAAACCTTCTTGTCAAAGTTAGATGCGAGCGTCATGAAGGTGTTGCAGTCGTGGCTGAAGCGCGTTCTACCCGCTGATTCAGCGTTATTGAGGGATCGCGATACTTTTGGGTGAGTCTAAAAAGGCCATCGGACCTCTATGAACACCTAAGAGTTTCCAAGAGACATATCCGGGGGAAATCCCAGGATGACGTCGTTACATCGCTCCCAAAAGACTAAGATGTCCCAGGGTGAAAGAAATGAAATATCTGATTATTGTGCTGGGATTATAAACATAACATTTTGATACTTCAAAGTTGAAGTTTGAGTCATTTTTAAAAAATGCCTTCCTTTACCCTTTGTCCCCTGATAACGACCTTCTATTTGATGCGTGGGTTGGACGCTAGCCGTGCCAAAAGTTACAACACTATAATATTGTATAAATTATTCACATATATATCTCTACTGTACATGTGTCGGTTACTGAACTCAGACCGGCTGGAACGATTTGAATGAAACTTTTTGTCCGCATCTGTTTGACGCTCCAGATGGTTTAGATTCACAAAACAGCCCGACAGATGGCGCTGTATGTATCTAGATTATTTAAAATAAAAGGCTTCAACGTGGGTTACTATTACTGTTACTACTTATATGTATTTTTTTAACACACTTTATACATATCTCTATGAACGTAACTCTGATGTTCACGCGGGTGGAGTCGCAGGCAATAGCATGTATTACAAATATAATGATACATATCGGATTTAGTACAAATTCGTTGTTATTATAGACGGATGTCAGCATTGCTAACGTCACTAATGTCACTTATATCATCAGTACGTTTCATGATATTTAAAATGAAACTTCAATTCTTCTAAATATCATTGCATTTCTTGAAGGTTCTATATTCTTCAACGGTCCGCACTCACTGAACTGAACAGTCGTGCGTCCAAACGTCGTGTTTAGGGAAATTAAAACATACTTCTATTCTCCTTTTAAAGAGTCTTTGATTACGTTTTACTTATAACAATAATTAATTATGACTAGCAAGAAGTTTTTACACTGATTGATAGCTGCCACAAGTAACTTACTTACTTTACTGTCATGTTCCATCCATCATTGGTGCCGATATCGCTGATATACACATTTTGGTAAATAACTTAATAAATAAAATGACACAACAATGTTTTTTTTTGACAATGACATACGTCATATGGAATCTTGTGTGTAGCTTCTGGGATTTTTGGTATTTATAAATAAATATTATGGCGACATTATAAAGCTGAAAAGTTGAGATGTTAATTGATTAGGACAAAATACAACAATATAATTATAGCATTTTTGTTATATACAAATATTTTTTTAAGGTTACATAGCTATGGGACCAGACCTGGTCCTATTACTAATTCCACTGTTTGTCCGTCTGTATTTTTGTCAGCAGATAACACATTATAAACCGAGTTACTCCTGAAATTTTCACAGATAATATTTGTCGTCGTTACAAAAAATACACAAAATATTTAATAAAAAATATATTAAAGTGAGTTTCTATAAAAAGAGAATGTTTTTTTGTTATTTTAATAGATTACAAACCCTTTGTAAGCGAGCCAGTCAGCCAGCCAGTAGTTTTGTTAATTTCTAGGTTATCAGGTTTCAAGAAAGCTTTCAATTAATTTATTTACTACATATAACTATAATAATGATTCATATTTTCACGAAGGAGTAAACTATAAACAAAAATACTTTTTTTTTATAGAAAAACAAAATGGCAACCAAGCACGAGCGGGTTAAATACGATAATGTAAATACATAGTTGTTTATTTGAGTACAACATTTTATAATTGAGATTATAATGCCAAATTTATTTTTTATCTTTCTTTAAAATCCGATCAAAACAAATTATATTTTAATGAAGCAATCCGTGCCACATTTTTTTTTATAACTCGCTTTCGCAAAACCATTCTGAACTTAAAGGTGTGTTCTTAATTCATTGTTGAGGCTACCTCAAGGCCGACCGGTTCCTCTGCTGCTAGTGATGGAATGTATCGATAATTTGAAATATCGATAGCTTTTAATTAATAAAAACTGCTTTATTTATTATAATATATCAATGTAAATATCTTAATTATATTTAATGATATTAAATATCTACATAACGTCAATTATGACGATATAATATTAATTTAAATTTATCGTTACTTAAATCACAACCCCACATATTTTTTTTATATTCAATGTTGACATTTACGAAATGACGAAAGAAAATATTGTATTATGTATAAATAAGACATGGTAATATGAAATAATAAAGATGGCCGCAAAGGTATTGCATTTAATATGCTAATAAAAATTTTATTAACAGAATAAAACACTAGGTTTTGCTCGCGGTTTTAATCGATTTCAATATTAGCTTGTCATAAATTACTAAGAGCCCCTTTTTGTATGACATCGAACCCAAAATAGATATACGTTACTTTTTATAACATTAGTGTGGTTATTGCTTTTTCCCGTTTTGTAAAGTTAACATTAACGTATTTACTATAAAAAAAATATATTTTCCTAGTATTTTTTTTTTACAAAAACATGCATAAAACGTTCAATATTTTTAGTTCAGTAATTAAATAACAGACACATAGAAAACATCTGTAACATAAAATCGAATATACATAGATGTAAAACAGAAACTTATTACAGAATAGTCTTGACTTTTTTGATTGTGGTAACATCGAAATGAATTTAGGTTTCAAAACTCCACGCAGGTTTGTATGTTTTTGTAGATATATATATATATATAATGAGAGAGAACGAGAGAATAGTTATTAATCCCCACTCCTTGTCCTATTTCTTCTATTTTTAAATCTCTTTTACCATTGATTGCAATTACGCTACATTTAGTATCAACGTAGGTTTTTTAGTGAGAAACGAGAAACATCTCGTATGTAGTGATCTCGAAACGCGTGGTTAGCATATGGGAGACGAAATTACTTTATTTTCATGTTTAATATTTTTTTTAACATAACTGCAAACAGATCAAAATTTATGTTAAATGTCTGATATCTATTTCATAAATATTCGTTTGTAAGTAAACCTTTTTGGCCGACTCCGTTTAATGCTCGTGACTCATGAAAATCTTATAGAGACGAAACTTCTCATCATTCCATGGATTCATAGTGCGGGTCCATCGTTGCAGGGAGAGGAGCTTCAACAGTGTCGGGGACTTGCGACCCAGGTGTAAGTTTACGGGGCCCCTACCTAACGCGTTATACTCTCACCTCCACCGTTCAAGCTCCTCTCTCTGCCTAACCAAATTTGAAAAGAACCTACTAGGGCTGCCTTCGAAGTACGTTCGAAGAATGAACTGATGTTAGCTCTGGACAGACCCAAGTCTTTTAGTAGGTTGTAAAGAGATAGCTGTTATACCTTTCGCTCCCACTTTTACCGAATACAAATCTACGACGAACCTATTCCTAGAGAGTTCGTTAGTGAGCTCGTAATACTTATTGTCCTTGATGGTATGGTCTTTGGGGATGTTGGTTTCTGGTATATGTCTGGTCTGGAGGAGACGCACAAATATCCTCTGGGATTTTATATTGTTTCTCATACGTCTCCATCATTATAGTCCAATCTGAAGCCGCTTTAAGGATAGACTAACTCTTATACAGATAACTATAGTGTCGGAGTTTTTTAACTTTTAAATATAATATATATATAACGATGATGAAATAGGTAAATTCATTTTTTTTATAGATTCCTTGTTTGATTTAATTTTCATATACCTTACTAAGAATTCACTGTCATTGAGGAAAATGACATTTCGAGGTTATGTCACAAGTATGACATAAAATTGATGTACTGATATTTTAACAGGAAAACAATTATAAAGTAAATTTATTGTAAAAATTCAGAGAATAAACATAAAAACCTGTCGATTTTTATGTTTATTTATTGTTAAACATACAGCTTATATAAGTTATTTCGTAATTTAAAAACTATTTGCTATAACAAAACATTGAGCTGATTCTTTATGATACTAACGAAGTATTTGGTAGTTGTACTAATAGGTATAATAAATTTAAAGATACACCCAAATAAGGCCAGCCAATAACATTTATATGCAAAATTAATTTTGTATGTTTAATACAAGTTTGCATTAACATTACATACGAAGAGCTTCCCGTTTCCCAATCAAAACCTACGTTAATACTATACGTGAGACGTTATTAATGAAAAACTGCTAACGCTCCGTATGTAGTTACGCGGATTTGGGTTTAGCGATACCGATTGCTAGATCGTAATCGATTAAAACCTATAATGAGATAGATTAAGATTCGGAGAAGTGGGTTTTTTAGCAATAGCCTTCATTATTACTTAATAAGTAAAGTGAAATGCGAAATACTAAACAGTTTTTCTTTTATATAATAAAATTAAAACGCAGTATATTCATATTACATAAAACTCTAATTTTCGGATTTACTACGCGTTTTTTATTTTTTTTAAACCACATACTCCCGACGTAAATTCAGCCCGATGTAAAATAGTCTTATCACGGTGGTTGCAAAGTAACCAAAACTCGGGAGTATGTAGTTAGGATACTAAAAACGCGTAGTGAATACGAAAGTTATTGTTGTAGAGAGAAACTGCGACTTGTAAGATGTTTGAGAGGAATCAATAATATTTTATTTTTTTAATTTCAATACGTAGTAGGTTTTTTTGTTTCACCGGATGATAGTGAATTTTTTTTTAAGAGTTTTTTTTTTAATATTATGTCTGTAATAAATTGTAATACTCGATACGCAAAACTACTTGAATAGAAGTTTAAAAATATTATTTGTAAGATAAAAAGTGGCAAATAGTTATAATCTGTTTATGTCATTAAAGTAAAATCTAAACAAAGGGATGCCATCTATCGATTTAGTATAGCAGTCCCAAAATAATCATAAATAAACTACATTCAAACTAACCAAATAGTTTATAAATTCTCAATCACGTTATTCTTTCATTATGTCGACCTACCTGGTGATACGACGTGTGTACGCGCTCAAAAAATAATTTTACCATCATTCAGATATTCAACAGCAAAAAGGTTCAATATGTCACTTTAATTCTGTCATGTCACACGTGAAAAAAAGTAAAAAAACCAGCCAGTATGTATAACATTACGTACGTCAAGACCATAAAGGTTGTATGCGCGTATTTCCCGCTATGACACAGGAGTTTTTTCCCTCCATCAGGATTTTCCCTCACTCAATCAACGAAACTCGTTTCGCGACCTCTGCTCGCACATATTCGTTTTATTTGACACGGACCTTAATCGATCGTAAATAAATTATTCTTAAATTCAAGCGTATCATTACATCTGCTCTTTATAATAGTTTGTGTTTATGCGAATTGTTTTTTTTTTCTTTGTGCATTTAATCAAATACTGCGAACTGTAAATAAACTTCCTTGTTTTTTTTTTCTCATATTATTTACAAGGTTATTCAAAATGGACCAATTAGTGTATCTATTGTTATGAGATCTGGCTTTTAAAACAAATTCTTAGTTATTTTTCAGAAACATATAAAAAAAAATAGCACTTGAATTTTACAGTGACATTTTTCATTGAGCTCTTATACAGGTTATATTATTATTAAAAATTAAAAAATAATAATAATAATTCATCAGCGACAGTCGCTATTGTATTTAATATTTCATTTTTAGAAAATTATTTTACTGTAAGCTGTGAAACGTTTATATTAAATAAATAATAGTGATAAAAATAACTTGATAATTCATTACTCACAATTTCCATCCGATCCCGAACCTGGACCTTGCAACTGAACCAACGGTACGCACACACAAAACACAATCAAAACATTTAATTTAGACATTTTTACATATATTAATAAATATCACATAAAATCCTCTTTACTGTCTAATCTTTTTTTAGCTGCCAGTTGCTATATATGTCAAAGTTCGCGCTTTTTTTCTTGATTATTTTTTTTTTATCCGTCGCTGTTCGACTTTCGAAGTTCGCGCCTTTCTGCCGGCCCCTCAATGCCAGCCTGTTAGGCGCTCGCCACACACTGATGCGTCAAGGCGACTCAGTATTATAATATATATGAGCCAACCGATTTCAAAATACCTGTTTTAATATTTTCCTTGTCTGATGCTCGAAGTGGGAAATTACATATATATGTACATATTTTTATTTTTTGTTAACAGCTAGCGTCACGTGAGTGTCACAAACTTCGTGCTTATATTATTTGTGACAGTTGAAAAGTTAGAAGAAAGTTCGATTATTGAAACGATATTTTAATTGACGTAATCAATTATTTTTTATGTTTAAGTTAGTCGAGTTTATTACGAAACAAAAAGAAAATCAAATGTCGATTTAGTTGATATTCAAATTGAAATATTTTTTTGTTTTTCGATAAAATATGTTTTAGTATGGACTCTGGAGCGTTTAATATTTCTGTATTTAAGTATTTTAATTATAAGTTACGTGAATCAGATGTAATTTTAATAAAAAACTCATAAATTTTACTCATTTAAAATACGTTATGACTACAGTTTAATAGTAACGATATTTCAAGTTCATTCGGTTTATACGCAAAATTACTTTACGATGTTTTCGCAGACAATAAAAAAATAACGATTCAACTATGATTTAGTGATAAAGGCCGCTTAAAGTCGCTACAGAATTTTACCGCAAGATCGCTGCAACTAATTAAATACTAAGAGTCGGTAGTTTTTCACTAATAATATTCCGCACTGGATTCTCGCGAAATAGGTTACATAAGCAAAACTAATATTTTCGGATTTACAACGCGTCTCTTACTATGTTTTGGTACATGATGATTGATGTGCCCGTGATCACGGTTGCTGCAAAGTAACCGAAGCGTCGGGATTATTTAGTTAAAATAATAATAAACGCGTAAAATCTTAATTTTATTTAAATTAATACTCGCGAAGTTAAAAAAATGATAATAGGCTTCGCGAGTTTTGAAAGAACACATCTCAGACATCAAAAATAGGCGCGCGTCGAAGTCAGCAGTGTGTGAACACACAATGGACAAACCAGGCCACTACACAGGTTTGATAAACCACAAATCCTCGCTCGTGAAGACAGGCACATACCGTGTTAATCCACTAGGCTATGAAATTAAAAAAAACATCCCAATTTCAATAGAGAAGATGGCTGGAATCTATCCAACACCTGGGACCCCCTCCTTAAAAATATAAAATCCCATGTCCGTGACCACACCGCAGGACCTCGTGACACTGTAAGCGCATTCTGCCGGCATCCAGAGCGGTACGCCAGACAATTAAGAAATCGATGGCGGTAGATGATAAATAACAAGGACCAACTGACAGACATTCACACCTCGTCTGCCCGTGATCACGGTTGCTGAAAAGTAACCGAAACGTCGGGAGTATGTAGTTTTTGAAATAATAAAATTCTCGTAGTAAATCCGAAAAATATTAGTTTTATTTTAATCATTACGTTATACAAGTGTTGGACTTATGTACGGATAATGGCCTATCAAATGATTTTGATTAAAAAAAAAATACTGTCACTGTCATACAGATCGTCTGGAAACGAATAAAAAATCCTCGAAGACATCACGAAAGTATATTTATATGGAAAATATATTTAAATACACGATTTTCTACAAATTTCGTATCTTTTTTACACCATTGGTTCATGTTCCATAGAATAATAACTTTTGTAACTGCTCAGAGACGCGACGCTCGTGTCCGGATTCTTGAGCGTGTTGATGCTCTTTCCACTATTCTCTGGCTCGCTGTTATCATTCGTTCGTTCCGAACCAGTCATTCGTTCATTTATATCTGTGCTACCGGGATCCATTCCTTCCATATCCTGGGCGTAAAATATACGTCCATCTTGTGTATTATTTTTTTTATTTACTTTCTCCTTTCTATTATTCTCGTTAGTTTTCATATTATTCATACATGCTAGATTTAAAGTCGAGTCCACGCCGACCATCTTGTGGTTCACGGGTACGTAGTAACAACTAGTTAGTCTGTTTACGGAAGTGATGTCTTCCAATTTGTTTTGTTTGCGTTTCGTTCGATATTTATTTTTGCGTAAGGAGGTTTTAATGTCGCCGTAATTTTTCTTTGTTCGTTTATTTCTACTTCTTTGTGTCGGATTCGCGTATTTCTTTTTAATATCATTCAGACATCTTTCAACGCATGCCTCGCAATTGGCGCAGAAGAATTCTCCCGATGTTTTTCTTTTCATGTTAGTCACCTGATTTCAAAAAAAGAATAAAGTAATTAAAAAACCGCCAAAATTAGTTGATAACAGCTAGTGGCTCACGTTATTGTGGCAATCAATATATTATGATCCAACCTTCAATAGAGATCGCCTTTTCTCCAGCTCCTTCCTCAACTTCGGATAGGTCATGTTATGCTGGTTGACTCGGTCCACGTGATCCTCGCTCATCCTGCCGCGGGCTTCGTATTCCGATTGATGCGCGTCCCAGAATTGATCTACACAGTTGCGATTTTTCTAAAAAAAAATTATTACCATTTTTGTAACGACATTTTTAGCATTAAAACAATGTTGGAAAAGTATTTGAATTATTTAAATAAATGATATACAATAAAAACTCCTTTGACATAATCTTCTTCCTTAAATGATAGTTGAATAATATTTTGTAGGAATGTGAGGGTAGGAGAGACGCGAATGACATATACGCACTTGTCAGAGGAGATCGGGACTCTTACGTTACGCGTTGGTGTGATAGATTGACCGATGACATATTTTCCCGCGATTGAATATCTCTTTTGCGTTATACACAAATTTAATTTAGCTATAAGTTTAAATTAAATCTAGATAGTTTGAATTCATTTTTAACATTGTTTTTGTTCTTGTGTAAGTTGTAAGTTAATCGTATCACATTATAATGAAAGTAAATTCTGTTCTTGTTTCTAAGAATATTGTATTAATAGGTGGCCACTATAGCTCAGTTTGCAAAACAATCGGAACTACATCCCGGCGGTCGGCGGTTCAAATCCCGACGTGTCAATGAATTTTCATTTCGTGTAATCTGTTTGGAAAAATCTATCAAATGTAATAACGAGGTTGATATTGAATTTATTGATGTCATATTTCTTATTATTAATATAGATCAAAAAAATTGAGACGTAACCAAGAATCTAGATCATTGGTATGATATAAAAAAAAAATATTCTCTACTTTAAAAAACCGCCCAATATCACTGTCAGCTTTATAATTCCTCCCGAGATCCTAAAAAAAGCACGATAATGGCTTTAATTTATCAATTAATTGAATAAAGTATGTCATATCTGTCAGGTTAGAGCGAGCACAGCATTTTTAATGGACAAAACCACGGCAAGCGCTAGTTTTGACTGTTACCAATAACAGTTCCATCACCAGACGCAGTAGACGTCAGGCTGTTTGGTACGGAAAAAACTAACTGGAAACAGGGTTTGGAAATTTTAAGATCTAACGGTCTTTGAATGTAAATGAAACTAAATTTATCGGTTAATAAAAAAAAATACGCAGTGTATTTTCTTATAAGTGGAATTGAGCGTTCGACGCGTTAGATAGGGCCTTAAACCTACACCTGGGTCAAGCCCCAGGCACTGTTGAAGCTCCTCTCCCTGCACCCGCACGGTGAACCCATGGAATGCTGAGAGGTTTCGTTTATCTACACGATCCCAGCGTTTCGGTTCCTTTACAGCAACCGTGATCACGAAGACGAGATGAAAGGGTCACCAACACGTCGGGATTATGATATACATTAATAAAACCGAAAATCTTAGACATAAAGTTTTTGTATTATTGCTAGTTATGGAAAGAAAGTTATTAAAAAAAAACAAAATCATTTTCAGTTCAGAAATGAGAGTTCTATCTTGGTCTCGTCTAAGCTGATTCTTTTATATTTTAATGTATATTTTTTCATTATAATAATATTGTCACCCTCACATTAATCCGTGATATGGATTGTCATATTTTGTTTTTTAAATAACGTTAACATTTATTATAATTTCTAAATGTTTTAAATTATGACTATTTAGTTTATATCGGTTTGAAGGATAATTTTACCGATTATATGTTGTAAAGTGACGGTTTTTTTTTTACGTAGGGTATCACTTTATTTTGTTTCTGAGTATGGAGGGTAGAAGTAAGGAGGACCATCTCGTATTGGAACAAGTTGTAAATAGTGTCCACAGCAGCAGGATATTATTACTCGAAAACTCACCGAGATAACGCTAGTGTAGCAAAAGGAAAAGATACGAAGTTAACGGTTACAAACAGAGTGAAGTGTGTTGGGTTGAAAATTTTAAAACTATCGTGACTTGTGTAGTTTTAAGAAACATTCAATATTTAAAATCTGAACTGCTTACGTAGTTTAATATAGTTTAGTAAATAGGTTACTATAAGACTACTGAAATAACGTGTAGCGATATTTTAAAAATCTTTCCTCATGCTACTATGCCGCCATCTTAGTTTGCTACCTTTCAGCGGACACTTTTTAACACACTGAGATGGATCTCCTTACGTCTACCCTCCATAGTTTCTGAGTATGGTGTGATTTTTAAACGGAACACGATCTTGCAAAAAAAAATGATAAGTATCAAGGTGTTTTTTTTAATCTATAATCTGCTCATCGAGTGCTAGGCAAAGTGCTATTGATATATATATCCCAAATACTGTTCCTGAGCGTAGTCCAAAGGAGTCTATCGTACACGTATAAAGAATATCACGTTATTAAAGTGTTTGTCGGGTTATTGACAATTTAATCTACTTACTATTAATTTAACTACTACGATTAATAACAACTAAACTATGCGGATTTTATTATTAAAAAAAAAAGACAAATCCGACGTTTCGGTTACTTTTCAGCGACCGTGATCACGGGCAGACGAGATGTGACACAAATGACAACTAAACTATGACTTAGCTATACCAATTATTACCGATTTATTTAAAAAATCAACTGTGTTTACTTTTACCTTCCTTATTGTTGCATTTTTTTTATAATAATCAATGTGGGTATACATTAAAAATATATTATTACATTTATTAACTTACATATTATTCTTAGATTATTAGTAAGGTGTCATCTAATCTATAGACTATCTATCATCTATCTATCTAATGTAGAACGGGTACTTCGGTTTCCTTCAAGTTCTTCATGGGCTTCGGCCCTTCATCCATTATGTCCAGCACAATGTCCAAAATGCTACGAGAAGAATTTAGGAGTGACATCACAATTGACCTGTGTTGGAAATTTTATTATTATTTAAATGTTTGTCACTTACGCGCAACATTTTAAGAAATGAATGAACATCGCCGGGGAAATATCGTTGTATGGATAGAATATCATATAACGAGTGACGCCGCTGACTCCGCGGAACACCGAGCCGTGTGAACCAGGAGATTCCTGATACCACACAAGCTATGGAATGGGATTGCTGTCCTGACATCGGCAGTCATGTAGTCTTAGCATAGGTTGTGAGTTTTAATATGTAATTCTTATTATAATACACATATAAGTAAGTTAGGTAGTTTTCCTGGAACCACTCGTTGCCATCCTATATAATTTGTTATACACACTAACATCCTTGTTATGACAAAATTAAAGTCTCATATGTTAGGCTTAAAGATCGAAAACGCTGTGGGCTGAAAAATAGCTCACAGCTCGTTGCCATAGTAACACATTTATACGATGAATTCTTGTTACGAATCTAGCGAAAACGCGCACAACGCGTTTGTGGCAATCAACAAAGACCAAATAGCGATATCACTTTCGTGGCTTAAATGTCACACGATCTCAACACGTGGCAATGAACTACCATAATACACTACTACCATAGATAATATATATTTTTTTATATCCTGTAAAACTCTTTATTATAATTTTTATTAAATGAAAAGTGTTAGAGCATTGTAAAAACGTCCTAGTTAGAGTTCCTGCAGTTGATAGAGGACGTGCGGCGCCTGGGAATTTCATGTGTGTTGTTGTGAGCATCAATCCATCAGGTCCCTACCAATCAAGAAACAACGAAGGTGCGTTCGATAGACTTTATTCACGTAATGAGTTTGCACTTTCTGGATCCCACTTTATCAACATTTCTGATGTGGCCACTGCCCTCAACTTCGTCGTTTTATTTGTCATAAAAAAATCTCTAGTTTTTTAAGTGAATTGTAAGTAATTTACTAATAATTAATGTTTTGAGCGTAACTTACACACACATATATATATATATTTGTACATATTTCGATAATTTTGTTTTTTGCTTTGTTTATGTATATTTAGTCATATACAACTGCAGTTTTTTTAATACATTTAAAATTGTAGGGAACAATTTTTTTTTTGCCTCAAATTCCTGTTCTTTTGCGTCACGTTTATTACATTCTAATTTTTAAAAAATATTTACAAATTATATACTTTGGTCAGTTGTCAAATTTAAGCTAACAAGAAAAGCTTTTTATGAAGATATCGATTTTTCTGAATACAAATCAATTCTTTTGGAAAAAATAAAAACATAAAGTCACAGTTATTAACCACGATAAAACAATTTTCTCGACATTTAGACCCACAATGTTCATATATCCATTATGATCAAAAGTATTTGAACATAATTCTTATAAAATAAGGACTAATAATATATTAGGTACGAAAAAAAGTCATTAATCCAAATTATTATCCCCAATCCCAGGACTGTCAAACTGCTATAAATAAACTACATTTTGTAGAAAAATTACTAAAATATTTATAATTTTATAATACCCAGTCTCAATAACAAAAAAAATTGATGACACGCAAAATCGTGAAGCGTTTCACATTTTTGGGATTATGTAGTTTTTTTAAATAATAAAATACGCGTTATAAATCCGAAAAATATTGCTTTTATTTATCAGACATAGTCTATGTGACATGACTGCATACAACTGTCACAAGAATTTCCGCGGGAAATACAAAGAAATTAAATCTATGAATCATTTTATGCATGCCTTATTAATGTAAGATTCTTCAGATTCATTCAGTAATTTTACAGTGTAACAAACTAGGAACCATTCAAATGGATATCATTTATGCTTTTAACTTTGGAGTCCATCAAAAGAAAACAAAGGGAAGGATATGGCGGGATACTAATATTTTCACAATAAAAAATGTCTACGGACAAATTTTCTCTTGATTACTTAATAAATTGCTATAACATTTTTGTTGTAATTATATACACAATAATATAAAAGATATAACCGACGTAAATAATGTGATTTTTGAAAAAGTCATCTCATCCTAAACCAAATAATGTCTAATTAATGTGTTAAAATACTGCATTAAGGAAATGTCAAACTTCACTTTATTCTATTGTACGAGTAATGGGTGACTATTCCCAAAGATCCTAAATATGTCATTAATCAAGTCGGGAAATACCTAAATAAACGTTATAGTTAGTTTTATTTATACAATTTATGAATTGAAGTTTAAATAGAAAATATACTAGGAGATGCACCTTGGCCTTCTTTTTTCGCTTCGTTCGGAAAAAAACACTCAGTTTAAGTTATGTGAAGCGACATTTTGGACATGGGTTCCGTTTTCCGGTCCCAAAATTGAAGTAGCTGGTCCGATGTAACTTTCTTTTGTTGTTAAAAACCATCCCAAATAACTGAGCTATTGATAAATAAATGCTTAACTCTATCAGACATTCGGCGGCCGAAAACTTCTCCGTGGATGACCTGAGTCGCCAGTATAGCGTTCCGCTCACTCAATACATACTTAATTCATTGATATACACAGGATTAAATCCTATGACTTTATCTTAAGCTCCGGATGCTATTGAGATGTGTCTTCAGTTGGTAAATGAAGCATTCATTATATTTAACTAGCATATTGAATTCATAGTAAATTATATAAAAATGTTTATCCTCCTAACAACCGGCAGCACATCACTTAACAGCTTGTTTGTCTATACAAAGGTCAGGGTCTGTGTCGGAGTACTGCTTTCACATCTAGGCAGGTACTGCAGTGTCACCTCAATGGCATGGACTCCGTGGAGAGATATGCAAAAAGACTTATTTGTCTATCTTGAGCCTAAATGAAAGTAACCATCCTATCAGTTTTCTATAGATTAGACTGAGAAGAGTGTGCCCGGGAATTGGAAATCTTAATGCAGGAATGTCCTTTTTATTATTGGACGACCACACACATGGTGGGCCTACATCTTTTCTTAGTAGAACGTCTTTGCATCCTGACAAAGTTATGCGATTCCTCCTTGCTCACGCACAGCAAAGAATGGAATAGTTTGCCAGTTTCTGAATTTCCTTACAATTATAATTTGGGGCTTGGGTGTCTTCAAGAAAATGGTTAATAAGCTAAGATAGTAGATAGGGGCCCCTTAAACCTACACCTGGGTCGCAAGTCCCAGGCACTGTTGAAGCTCCTCTCCCTGCAGTGCGAAGGACCCGGCACCCGCAAGGTGAATCCATGGAATGATGAGAGGTTTCATCTCTTCTCCATATATGACTTGATATATGTATATATATATATATATAGCACTTTCATTTCTATAAGTTTAAGTTACAAGTCAGAATGGATTGTAACGTTTGAAATTTTTTGTATAATATGTTATTTGTTATAATTCTTATTTCGAATGCTTCTTTCAACCGGAATAAATAAATTTAAACAATATTTTCTGGCTGTATAGAATAAAACCAAGCTGAAAAACCTTCTTTAAATATTTGCTTAATTAATTTGTTTAAAGAGATTTGTCTTCAAAACAGTTTTCAATGGAAATTGAAATATAATTAAATTTTCTTTACACAATATGTTCTCAAATACAGATTATTTTAATGAATTGAGTAAATTCTCAATATTGGTTTATATTCTTTACTGAAGCAAATAAAAAACATCTCAGTACAGACTACACAAATGAACTAGGTAACTTCTCTATTCAATAATTTGTAAACTATTATAATTATTTCAATTTCTGTCTTTTTTAACCGACTTCAAAAAGGAGGAGTTTTCTTTTGACAATTTTTTTTTATGACAATTTTTATTCTTAATTTACTTTCAAAAACAAGGTTTTAAGATTTATAAACATTACATAAAACTTACCTATGCTATTTTTCCAATATTTTTGCATTGATAAAAATGTAAAGTTAATTTGCCATATTTGATTGTGTATTTGAAATTTTGTTTTTTGACAAGCATATGACAGAGATGTATATTTTATAGGTAATACAAGTGCAATTTGGCAGAATATACTGTGCACATCTATGCAAAGCCATATTTTAAAAAAAAAGGCCGTTTTAAAACAACCTAACCTTATATAAGTGCAGGTTATAATTAAAATCATAGTTATAAATTATATGATCTCATAGATATTTTAATCTCCTGATATTCATGAAATTGGTATTTAATTTTGGTTTAAACTTGTATGGACCTCTGTCTTATTTTTTTTTCCCGGAGTATATTGAAATAATAAGTCTAAATTAATCAATTCATCTATATACCACCTTTAGTTACATTATTATTTATTAGAGATTTTGCATTAGTATTACAACTTATAAAACTAGACTTAGGCATCTTAGTCAAACAAATTACCAGATATATTAAAAAATTTACTTAATTTAATGTAGCATTACATACCATTAAAACTATGTCGTCAATAGCATGTCAACTATTCGGACACAGGAGCACTTCGATAACATACACTTTTCTCGAAATAAAACGCTCAATAGTATTACAAATATATAATCACAATAAGGACTTAATAGCTAAAGAACACTGGAACTTATCGACGGCCACGACCTCTGCCGCCTCTCCCACCTCTGGGACCTCCACGGCCGCCTCTGCCTCGGCCTCTTCCTCCTCTAGTGCCACCTCTGGCGAAACCTTCCCGTTTGCCCTTACCTTTAGGAGCATCGTCTATTAATAATGTCTCTAAAGGTAAACTGTCTGGAAGCAGGAAATATCTAATATTGTTCCCACGTATACTAAGAGTTTCTAACTGTAGTTCCTCTTTGTTTTTCAAAGTAACTTTAACAGCCTTTAAATGTGTGTTCATAGCTACATCGACGCCGGTGATTGTACCGTGGACAACACTGCCGTTCTTAAGCTCAATAGTCACAGTTTCATGACTCAATTTCATCAAAAACCTCACTAGCTTCATGTTTGCTGCAATATATTTTAATTAAAAGTTATATTAAGTTATGTTTAACCTCAAATTGCGTCCAAACAAAATATGGCGCTTGGCGGCTAATATGTGTTGCTATATACAAAAATGATTATGATAATCATTAATGTGCGACAATATATGTTAAAAATGCTATTAACACTGTCAGCTTCTAATGATATTTCTTAAAATATAAAAAGATATAAATCTATCATTTTCATTTTATAATTAAAGAAAACTAAAGAAATGCACGAAGAAGAAGTGCTTGAAGAAGCAGAAATAGACATTGAATTAGAGGAAGAAAAACCAGAAAAAACAGTATGCGCTAGACTCATATTTGATAATGAACAGGTAAAATAGTTTTTTGTTTATCGCAATGTTTTAAAATCTCAATCGCGATGGCCTGTTTGGTCGATAAATGAATAGTAACATAGTATAATTAAAATGGATGTATTAACCGCTGATTTATCCGTGACCGCTGAATTTTCCGAAAAAGAAATAGAGGATTTAAAGAAAAATATCGAACCTAAATCAGTATATGCTCGGTTAATACTAACAGACGAACAGGTAGTTACAATAAATATGTTATAATTTCATACGATTCATAATTTAAATAAAATTAACTTTAAATATTTAATTTTTTTCTTTGGTTTTACAGAAAAGTGATCTCCAACAAGCATTTGATCTTCTAGATTATAATGGAGAAGGCAAAATCAGAGCTGAAGATTTCCGGGTTGCAATAAAAGCATTAGGTACGAAAAAATACACTGCGTCTATATGAGACGATACTTCTCATCATTCCATGGCTTCATTGTGCGTGTGGCGAGTCCATCCTTGCAGGGATAGGAGCTTCAACAGTGCCTGGGACTTGACCCAGGTGTAGGTTTAAGTGGCCCCTATGTATCGCGTTAAACGCTCACCTCCAGCGTCCAAGCTCCTCTTTCTACCTAACAAAATTTAAAAATTTAAAACTTATTTATTCCCAAAGGTTACGAACCGACGAAAGAGGAGTTACAAAAAATGATAAGCGGCGTTGATAAGGGGCAGACGGGAAAATTGAGCTTTGAAAATTTTGAGACGGCGATAATGAGGAAAGTTATGTCACTGGACAGCGATGGGGACATCATGAAAAGTTTTAGATTATTCGATATGAACGACACAGGTAATAAAATATTAATATTAATAGTTCCTAATATTAAAGTAACTATTTATATATTTCTTACAAGTATTAATTTATATTTAACACAAGTAACGTTCAAAAATGTTGGAAATGATTGATCAGTAAGAAACGTTCAACAATTTTTTTTTTCAACATTAAGTAATGACTTCCGCTGTATTATACACTGTTAATATATATATGTAGTAATAAACAGTAAATATAATAAAAAATGTTATAATTTTTAATATTAATTACCTTTACAATAACGAGCAGGTTTTATAAGCGTGGAGAACGTGAAACGAGTTACCGATATCCTCGGAACTTACCTGACTGATGAGGAGATTGATGAGATGGTGGACGATGCTGATACGGACTACGACGGCTATGTAAATAAATATATATATATATATGAAATAAAATTATGCTATCATCAGTCCTACTATATATGAAGATATTTCTTTGAGTAAAATTATTCAAACATTGCTTTAAAACTTTTGTGCGTCTATTGCATGTCGCATTATAATTGGCTAACTTGAAAGTATAAAGTTATAAACGTAAGTCTAAACTAATGTTGTGTGAAAATAACGTACCACGTCTTAGCAGATTCAAATAAAATATTCACAATTCATCATGAACAGATTATGAAGTTTTAAGACACCGTCTTTACATGCTTTTTAGGATTTTTTTTTTAAGTTGTGTAAAGTATATATATTTTGTATTTCAGATATCAGCCCAAGAGTTTATGAAAATGATCAAGAACTCGGTCAACATAGTTACTCCATAGTATCATGAATAAATTTGGATATGAATTTATCTGTTTTATTATTTTTATAGATAATATATATGAATTTTATTAATTTATGTAAATTTTAACAAAACATAAACTATGACACGCGAAAGTCGTTTATACCTAGAAATACATAAAAAATTTAATTATTTTTTAACAAATTAAAAAATTATATTTATTAATAATAAGTGTTTTTTTTTAAATATATATCATTTGTTGAATATTCGAAATTCTCTAAGTATTTGTCGGTTTTATAACGTTATCTAATTCTCTATGGTTACTCGCGACTCGCAATTTCAAAGCTGTCAAAATATATCCGTTTTTGTTTGAAACTTCGCGTTTGTGAATTGTAAACAATAAGTGAATCGAAACAACATTTTGAATAATAAATTATGTGATTTATATTGGATATTGAATCATAGCCATGGGTATGTATTTAATAATATGTATTGTTCTCCCGTCTATTTAAACACACTGAACGCTGTATTGACAACAACGATATGAATTTTAAGAAAGTAAACAGTTCAAGGGATACTCCTATTACTAGTTATTAGATAATTTTGCTGACATTAAGTTAATAACTGTGATATATGCAGTTGATTTGTACATTTATTAATCATAGCCATTTTCTAATGTAACAGAATCCGACAATGAGACTTTGGAGGAAAAGACGGAGCATCTTATGAACGTGGTGGTGGAGTCACGGAAGAGATTCGGCAAGATGTGTATAGACTACGAGCGGAAGTCGTCACTCATGGAGAATAAAATACTCAACATGCAATTGGAAACCATTGCCAACTACAGATTTAAGTCGAAGAACCTAGTATCAGACATTAATATAGATGAAATGACGAACGACATAGACACCTTCTCCAACGAGCTTCTGGAAATGCAGCAGAGGGTGGATAATCTGAAACGGAACATCAAAAACACACAAGCCGTCGTCTTCCAATTAAAAGCTGATAGAATCGGCAAAAAGCTTCAAATTCCTCTCACAGCGGATGCAATGCTCGCTAATGCAAAGAATAAAATTAATTTATGATCTACAGTATTTTCATTACTCCCATTCATTTATTTGTTAAACAATTTATGACAAAAAAGTTTAAATTCAACTATTTATCGTTTGTTTTGACAAGGCTTTTGAGAATAGTAGTTTTATTTATTCTATTTTGTTCTATATATAGAAAACATTTTAAAAAATTCTATAGTAACTATTTTATTTGGCAAAAATATAATAACGAGGTGCTATCATCATCATCAGCCTATCGGTGACCTCTGCTGAGCAAAGACCTTCTCACATGGAAAAGGTTAGAGCATTAATCACCACGCTTGCTCAAAGCCGATTGTCGACAAAGTGATACAATTTATTTAAATGATTCAATATATTATATTAGTTATCAAAGTTTCAAAACCTATTAATGGTAACATATTTTTTTAATTCAGCATTAATATACCAAAGAGAATTTAGTTTGAACAAACTAAGCATAGACATAAAAATGGTATGCATTCTCTTACTGTATAATTTCTCTGGTTGCTGTTCATGAAATCTAATATAGTTGTATTATCTTTATTACATAAATAGGTAAAATAATCATGCTTTAATTATTTTTTTATTATATGAATATATTTTGGAATATCAAGCGATAAAAGATAAAAGCAACAATTTTTTTTCATTCGTATATCCATGGTATTACAGATGAAAAACCGGTAAATAATTATAAGTTACAAAATATTATGCATTACATTCATCTTTTTAAATTATGTCTTGTCTATGTTTTTATTGAGTAGTTTTTATTACAAATTATAGTAAGCACTCACCTTTAGTATCTTAGCAACCAATATTGGTATTGTCATTGATAATTTACTATTTAATTTCGACATTAAGTATTTAAATATCTACAACGGTATTTGAATTTCTTTAATTAAAAGTGTTATATAATTGTTTTTCTTAGAATGTCGGATATACAAAGTTTATTTAAACAACAATGTATAGTACCGGATGTTCTGACGACTGCGCCCTCAGAGTTAATGCAAATCCAATATTCTAACGGTGTTTCTGTTCAAATGGGTAAGGAATTAACACCTACACAGGTAAAAGATAAACCTGTCGTTAAATTCGCAGCCAAAGAAACTGAGTATTACACTTTGGCTATGGTAGACCCTGATGCACCAAGCCGGGAGAATCCAAAATTTAGAGAGTGGCATCACTGGCTGATAGGAAATATTTATGGCGGCGATGTGAACAAGGGAGAAGTATTATCAGATTATATAGGGTCTGGACCTCCAAAGGGCACTGGACTACACCGCTATGTATTTTTGGTATACAAGCAGCCAGAGAAATGTGATTTTTCCCAAGTCCCCAAACTTCCAAATAATTCTGGAGATAAAAGAGGAAAATTTTCTATTAACAAATTCGCTCAACAGTTTAAACTTGGCCCTCCAATAGCTGGTAATTTTTATTTAGCTAAATACGATGATTACGTACCAAAATTATATGCGAAGCTGAAAGGTTAATTTTATAAAACCGGTACTTTACGATTGTGTACACATAGCCTCATATAAAAATCTGACATGTTTGTCTATGGTAGATCGATAATTATTTCCGCCTCCGCGTGACAATCTCATTTTTTTGCCCCAGTCGCCATATCATCCGCCATTACATTTTGGATTTTGCGTAAATTGGTCATCGCATTGACATCGTGCTTGAACTGAGCATATTAGTGACATATATAGTGTTCGTGCGTCGTATCGCAGAGATTTATTAAAACAAAGAGAAGCGACGCTCAATCGTATGTCCATCCAGAATCTCAACACATTCGACCCATTCGCCGATGCTATCAAAAGCTCGGAAGACGACGTTCAAGATGGATTAGTCCACGTCCGGATCCAGCAGCGGAACGGACGTAAGACGTTGACGACGGTGCAAGGACTGTCCTCGGAATATGACCTGAAAAAGATCGTGCGGGCATGCAAGAAGGAGTTCGCGTGCAACGGTACCGTGGTGGAACATCCGGAGTACGGCGAAGTACTGCAGCTGCAGGGAGATCAGCGCGAGAACATTTGCCAGTGGCTCACTAAATCGGGCCTCGTGAAGCCCGAGCAACTCAAGGTCCACGGTTTCTAGAACAAATAACATGTCCTTCCCTGCGACATCATGATAGTTTATATTATGAGAGCGTGAGAGTTATAACATTATCTAATATGTATTTAGAAAGTACCGACGTTTACAGAGAGTATTGTTATCCCGGCCGTACGGCCAGCACCCTGTGCCTTGCTGTCTCCGTATTGTAAAAATAAATGTATTTTTGAATATCGACACCGTCTCCGGACAGCTTAAGTTTATTTAACGCCGAACGAAAATAGTCTATAATCATTTTTGTTTTATACGACATATATAAATTGCTGTAATAATATGATGTCTCCATTATTAAACATGTTTTTGTATGTGTGATTTTTATTTAACTTTGTAACGGGATTTCCACGGTGAAAGTGGCTTGTACAACACAATGTCTGGTACGAATTAACATATTTGTTAGTTTCCTTGTATATTTGTATGCTTGGAGCTAACCTTGAATCCTACCGAGGTTGATCATACGTTAAGTATCTAATTAAATGAGATAACAAGTAAAATAGAAGGCCTACTCATGTGAGTCATAACTCGAATAAGACGCTAAGGCTGCAGACATAAACATAACAAGCTAACCTTATGACGAACGAATAATCTTATTAATTTTTAATATCATGTATACAGTGTGTAAGTTAAACAGCATTTTATTGTATTTTAAATAGACAAGAATCACTATTGTAGTATTCATTAACAAGGCTAAAACATACAAGGAAAACACGAAGTCCCTAATCCTAACTTGTTTGGAATAATCTATTTTTGCGCCAATACGGTAACGTGCAATGAGTACTTGATTTAAAATACACTGCCAACGTGCATGTTTTTAACAAAACTTTAAATAAGATATTGAAAAAATATAACCTATTTCATATGCAAGTAATAGCAATAATAATTATATATTAAAATTTTATACATAAATAGGTTTTTAAGCTAATGCCAGACTCAGTCTTGCACCTTCGTTTGCTTAATGCTTTTGAGGTTATTCATTGACAGTATAGTGTGATGACGTTTTAAGTAGGCACGGTTTATATCCCTTATTTTCCCCTTTAGAAAAGAAGTATACTCTTGTATCTATAACATTTAAATATACTTCTAATCACTCAATTATAAATATTAAAAAAATACAAAAATTTGATGTAAAAATCAAACTGTGTTTATAAACAATAGCACCTACATTTTATTTCACTGGTCATAAAATATACGTTTAAAGACGATCTAATGAACTAAAATCTATGCAATGGTTTCCTAAATTAGGACAACAATAGGCAGTTTTAACTAAAATACAATTCAATGAGTTTGAATTCTTGCCTACATCAATATTTCATTGCATCTGACCTCGTTTTATGTGTTGTAATAAGGAATTTAATCATATCTTTATATAAACAATAGATTTATGTATGGTATAAGCATTAAATGTAAAAACTACATTGATATGATGATTACTTTTTGAATGTGTTTTTACATATAGAATTTAGATTATATATTAGAAATTAGATTAAAGTGGTTTTTAGGAAAAAAACTTTTAAATTATGATGTTTTAAAATCCTTCAATTATTTTTAAATCGGAAAAGTTGTAATGGGTCTAGCAACTAGTTTACTTTCAAGTTTGCATTATGGTATTCAATAAGTGGTAATATACCAAATATTTGCCACTTTAATAAATGAGATTCCATTGAAAAATTTCTTAAAATCGGTTTAGTGAAAAATTCATCTAAATTTTTTTAAGATGTATAGTCACAAAGTTATATAATGATTATAAAGGTTCATTAATAGAAATAGTTTTTACTATTGCTACTATAATACTTATATTTATCAACTTCAATAAATTTTTTATTTTATAGAAAAAATTGTGGACGTAATAGTTGTTTGATATCCTAATGTATATAATTAATTTTTGCGTGAAATGAATCATTTTGATGATTCAATTTCCATGACATTGACGGAACTATTTCAGATCTCATCTGTTTGACATTTACGTGTTCAGTATAACAGTTTAGATAATTCTTTGAAAAATAATACATATTTTGAAAATTTCTCTACTCTCTTACTCTGCGAGACCTTTAAAATTGATTTTGCTGTTATGTTGTTAGGTAGTTTAGCTCGTTAGCTGTAAAACAGTAGCTCACACAGTCAGAAAATATTGACGTATAAGGTATTGGGGAGTGCATTAGAATTACTGATACTTTGGATTAGTAACCAATGCAGGTTCTGTTGCAGTGTTATAAAATAAGTAATAAAGATGTCGGATAAGAATCTGACACTGGGTCAGCGTGTGATGGTGATAGGGAAGGAAGTAAAAGGGTCCATTGCATACGTCGGCAACCCAACATTCGCGTCCGGGAAATGGATTGGTATCATTTTGGATGAGCCCAAAGGCAAAAATAATGGTACACTGCGCGGACATGCATACTTCAGCGTGAGTATTTTTTAATAATTTTTAAAATTACAGTTTTAGACCTCGTCAGTCGATTTTCAATACCAATATTTAATACACAGTACCAGTAACAATATAAGTTATATGGCTGAAAGTTCATAAAATAGATAGATTTTCGAATAAACTTATCCCGGTATAATCAAGTTAAGAGTCACTGTGACTTATTTGTATAAATTTAGATTTAACAAAGACACTCTAATTTCGCCTCTAATGATGGTTGGCGTGAAGTGATCACAACATCAGTTCTATCCGAATATCTTGCGGACCTTGTTCATGGAGGAGCCACCCTAACACTCGGCGTTTGAGGGACCCCATATTGTAGTTCTCTGGGAATACCTTCGACAGATGATCATTATATTGTTTCATTAAAAATTTTACTCAAAAAAATCCCAGCCATTACAGTTGATATATTTATAATATAACAAAATACATGATGCTGACATAATTACTACTTTAATACCTTTAAATAAAACAAACACTATATGTAAATTTGGTAAAAAACAGTTACTGTTTGTTTAAAAATATTTTAGTTCCATACTTATTTCGTCTCCGCCCACTATGAGATTAGATAATTTTTTATCACCCCGATTTTTCCACCTACACTAAATCCAGTATAACTTATCCTAGCTGAATCAAATTACAAGTCACCCCCGGCATCTATACACCAGCATTCTTTGTCTGGGTCTTTTACCACACTTTAGGCCTGCAACTTTTGGGAAAGGCTGTCTCATAAAAACATTTATATATATATATACATATATATATAAACTTTTACTTATATATGTATATAGATATATAGATGTAATTCCTTTTAAAACTATCTGTTTGTTCCGGCTAATCTCTGTACGAGCTGGAGTTATCCAACGAGCATCGCTGGCAGATAGCTGATATACCATCAGTAATTGGGCTAAAATTATTTCACAGATCTTATTTTTCCTTACTGTAGTATTCAATTAAACTGTATTTAAATCATATGTATGTATGTACTGTGATGAGTAGCAAGACTGTGGCAGAAGCTGATACAATCCAGTGACTGACCTCCCTACATCTCACTTGACCTCACATTATTTAGCAACACCCACCAAGTCGTTACATACGCTCTACATATTATAAAATTAATGAACATCGCCGGGGCAACATCGTTGTATGGATAAAATATCATATAACGAGTGACGCCGCTGACTCCGCGGAACACCGAGCCGTGTGAACCAGGAGATTCCTGATACCACACGAGCTATGGGATGGGATTGCTGTCCTGACATTGGCAGTCATGTAGTCTTAGTATAGGTTCTAAGTTTTAATATGTAATTCTTATTATAATACACATATCAGTAAGTTAGGTAGTTTTCCTGATGATAAGGTCTTGGTGGCATGGAGGTTAAAGCCTCGCCTCTCGTGCATGAGGGCACGGACTCGAACCTGGCAAGTACCAATGTAATCTTTACCGAGTCATATGTACTTTCTAAGAGTATTTAGACACCACTGACGGACGGTGAAGGAAGACATCGTGAGGAAACCTGAAATTATCAAATTATAAGTTTGAAATCGCCAATTCGCCTTGAGCGAGCGTGGTGATTAATGCTCTAATCTTCTCCATGTGAGAAGAGGCTTTTGCTCAGCAGCGACTCCAATATTTCTTTAATACAAAAAAAATTAAATTGTTGCAGTGCGAAGAGAAGTACGGCGTGTTTGTGAGACAGACCCAGATACAACTCTTGGATTCAGAAGACAACCCCATGGACACCTCCATGACGGCTTCCACCGAGGAAACCAAACCTACTAGACGTCTCAGCAGGTACACTTACACCATCGGTGTCCGTTACATGTTAGGTTAGGTGTAATGGGATTTGATAATTTTACACATTGAATTATCATCCAACGGTGTAGTAATTGATAGAATATTAAGTTTGACTTATTTTAAGAATTTTTTAGATTAATATATATATATATATATATTAATAGTTATTCTGATATACAATATTTCCATATAATAATTTATGTCACATAAGAAACTGAATGATTTTGTTCTCTATTTGACAGTAAACCTTTGAAATTCTGTCAATTTTTTTGCATTATGCAGTCATGCTATAGAGAAACGGACTATAGATATAAAATTATTTCTATTTTTAATTAAAATACTAAGTTAAATAATATATAATATCGATTATAATTTAAGTTTACATTCATAAGCTAGACACATTTATAATATCACGGCTATTTTTGACTACTTTAGATTTAAAATACATATTTTTTTAAGTCCCTCCACAACATCGATGTCGTCTCATAGTTTAGACAATGTAGTGAAAGATCATTTGAGCTTCTAGATTGTGTTAAGGATAATAAAGTAACAGTTAACTTAATTTTTTTTATTTCATTTAGGCATTAATATAATCAACGAAAGAGGTTTTGTATTTTTCAATACCTTCATTGATAATGTGCAACATTAAAACCTCCATGGTCGACTCATCCTAACTGATAATGTTTTCTTTGCTAGTATAACAGTGGCCCAGAGGTCTAGACCGACCACGTAAGTACTAGCCACCTAGCAGCACAAGCTTAGCCATGCACCATACGCTTTTACAAAGATATCGCTAGATTTCAATTTATTTATTAATTTGGCTGTATGTCATCGGATCTATTTTTATTACAGTGTCGTATTTTTTTATGGCTGTATGACCAATTTTTTTTTTTTAGTTTACTTTAGTTTAGTGCCAGGGTCTATTTTCTAGCGAAATCTTTCATTGTAATACTTTTTAAAATGTACTACATATTTAAAAAAAAGATTGCGTTGTCGCTTGAGCTCGAAAAGCTTTTAACCTTCAGACTAAGCTGCCAGACATGTTTAAAGAAAAATTCTTGACGAAACTAAACTCGAGAAAGTTATAATGTCGTAACAAATTTTTTTCATGTTGACATTTCTATCATTATTTCAATAATAATACAGATCACTTGCAAAAGATAACACCCGAATAACGGTTTAAAAGAATACATTTAACTTTAAAACGTACTCTGTAATAGTGTTCTAAAAGAATATTGTTTTGAATGTCTTGTAAATAACAAGCACGAGTTAATGTATCCGTATGTGTGTTCTGGAAATCTAAAAAGGGTGCGGCGAAAGGCGTCACCGGCGCAGACGAAGACTGGAAGCCTGTCCATGTCGAGGTAATGATCTATATAAAACGGTATTGCTGTTCAAATACGATCGTAGAACAGGTTTTTGTTTATAAAAAAAAAAAATGACAAAAAACCGCGGGAAATTGTGACATTGACAGTTTTTTTTATGTCAAATTCTGTTCTATTATCTTATTTTTTTGTACGAATGTAAATATCTTGTAAAATTTGTATGTGCGCATGTAATGTTATGTTATTCTTTGTAGAGCTTGCTAATTTTTTTTAAATTTAATTTACTGTAATTTATAAACGAAAACGTCTTAGTATTTTAATCATACCGGACTTTGACATCAACCGGTTCAGACTTTTTGAACTAGATGGCCCTAGTAGTGCTAACGTGTTGGTATTTAACGAAGATTATGTAATGGTGATGTTTTCTAAATAATAATGTTTTTAAATGATTTTGATGATATTCTATTGTATATGAAATTATCTTATAGACACGATGACTACGTGTTAGTTGTTTCGCTTCCAACTAGATAGCGCTAGTGTCAGTCTAGATCGCGGTAGCATTTTCATTATTTAGAAATGTTTAACAGATTCAAGAATCTTTTCCTCTAACAAACAAACAAACAAACTTTTTAATATTTTTGTAAGTAATAAATCAACTACCGTTGCTTTTATTACTAAACGTTAAGACTATAAGGTTAGTACATGTGAGTTGTTTCAATCAGAGTAAATATTCATACATTAATACATATACTTCAATTATATTAGTTTTTATATAAAATAATATGAATAGGAATTATATATATAAGTGAACTATCGGTCACTGGCACAATCATCGTCACTAGCACGAGTCATTTTGTCGTAACGGAAAACAGATAGTTTAGAGTATTTGATTCACAGAACCTCATTATTTCTGTATGTATATAAATTTACTAGATACAGTCTTCACATGATTTTTATTTATCAAACAGAGCACACTGTATGTTGCTTAAAATTTTAACCGACCGTTACTAATGATGGTTAAGTTTTTGTTAATCATACTTTATTTTTAATCTGTGAATAACGAGAATATTTATTATCTGTTATGTTATATGTACTATGTATACAGATATAATAATTTTAGTTTTTTTAAACGATACCTCTTTTTTCACTCTATCTATGCTTGTATAGGATTTTAGAGGCTTTCTCATAGTAATTTGCACCGTAAGCTACTTATGTATTGTAATCAGTGTTTCTCAAAGTATTTATTCTCATCTATATTAGTTTTATATACTATAAATAATAATATATTGAGAAGCACTGAATTTGTAGCACTCTCTCTTATTATGTGCACATGATGATTTAATGTCGTCTGGTTGTAGCGGATGTTTGAAAGCACGCTTGTTAGTAATTTTGCTAAGGAATTGTTTTCATCAATTGTCATCTATGGATGACAAGAGATGGGCCGGTACATGGCTTGTATGGAATGGTTATGTGTGTGTGTGTATATATATATATACACAAACACACACACACACACACACACACACACACACACACACATACACACACACACACATATATATATATATAAACCCATAAACTATACCTGTTTAGTTCTTGTAAGCATACTTAAGCCCCCGGACACTTCTACACCTGTATTTCTATCTAAATTTTATTCTGGTACTGAATTCTCATGCCTTAATCGGTATTCTTCTTTTGTGTACACAATATCCCCTGAAACTCCTCGTCCTGTACATCATTTTACATTTTCCTTACAGTCTATTAGAAGGCCTTAAATGCCTATCATCTGTTCCCAAATGACTTCCTTTTCCTTAACAAATCTATATTATACCTGAAGTTACATCAAGTATGTCACTGCTTTTGATTCTTCTGTGAGAAATGCAGGGCTACCCTCTGGAAATAATTTATATATATGATTGTACATAATTCCTTTTTATTTTGATTTTTTTTTTTCAACTTTCATACTGAAAGTGTCACGTCTATTTACAGTAGTAAGCTGTTAGATACTCGTATTAAGAGATAGTTATAGCTGGAGGACATGCTTTACGCTATTTTAAATGTACTTGTAATTTATTTCATACGGCCTTTCTTTTATTCACAAACGCTTTTTTGAATCACTGAAAATGTTTTTTAAAAGGAAGAGATTTGTATCTGTACTGGCGACGTGATACTTTACCGCCTCTTTTTGGACTGAGCCATCGTGTCAGTATAATACATCATTGGTATTTTCGGATTAGTTCCAGAACCTCCCTGGCCAGCAGCCGTCAGTCGTTGACGTCATTCGTGTCCCCGACGACCGAGAGAGGGACTTCCCCCGATCTCACAAAACGTGCTTCCTTTGTTGAGGTTGGTATACACTAGGTTTCAGAATAACAACTATATACGACTGTATAGCTTTTACAACAACTGTCATGGTCTCGATGATGGATTATGTTAAGAGTTGCGTTTGATTTCAATTCCTCACAGACTGGTTTCGTGGAGACTTTAACACCTCAATACACTCCGGGTCAGAGTTTGACCTCGCCATCAACAGCCTCCGAGGATAAACTGGCGAACATACAGGCGCAACAGGAGGTTAGTATTGTGTATTTTCATTGTTACATATAAAAAGTTTGCACTTAATTTTCAATAATAACATGCAGAAATATGAAACAAAAATGTAGGTAATTTGAAATTTTTCTGCCTACCTTCATGATAACAGTAGTCTGGCTGGATTTTACTCTCAAAGTTCTAGGTCGGAATACGTTATGTTATTTGGGGTTCAAAATATATATAAATATATATATATATATATTTTTCAATATATGATTTTATAATTTTATTTTATATTATATATCATTGTAAAATCGTGATTAACTCAAAATATAATAGCGTCTCAAGCACGGTCGTGTTGGAATGGAAAATTACTAAGTAGCAACCGTCCGTGACTCCCCAGATTGTGAACCTAAAAGCTGAGGTGGAAGATTTGAAGGAGAAGCTGGAAACTCTGAAAGTCAGACGGGCCGAAGACAGGGAGAAGCTTCGAGAGCTGGAGAGAATGAGGTTACAGCTGGACCAGGCGAATGAGTTCAAGGCAAAGATCATGGAGTCACAGGCACAGCTGCAAAGGGACCTGCAGAGGGCCAAACAAGAGGTAAGTTGGAAAATTTACAGCAAGGTTCGTAGTACGAGCTGTAAATGTAAAATATAGTATTTGGTGACAAAGATGAGGTGATGCTGGTGGGGAGACGTGTTAATTGATATGGCTAGTGTGTATAGAAGTAAAAAGTCGCTGAATAATATGAGGGGACGGAACTAATATCGAAGAATGATATTCAATTGCACAACGCGACATCTATTGTTAAGCGAATTTAGTGTAGGGGCCTTACCTTATTCGGTTTTTTACCGTAAAAAGAAAAAACGATGTTTTCTTGTGACGTCACCTAGATTGATCATGAAAATCATTGCGGCCATCACAGACAAGCAGATTATATATATACACAAGAATTTTAACACCTGGAGACTCTAATTGCTTAAGATACGTACTCCAGCAGAAATATTATTTACACCTATACATTTTTACTCTAATGAAGATCAGATTGTAAAAAAAATGCTATTTTAACACCTGCATAAAATGACTGTAATAACCAACAGCTGCGTGAAGCCCAAGAAGCCCTGGACCAGCACAACGACGAGACAGCTGACCTGCAAGAGGCAGCTGAAATGGCGGCTCTTGATAAAGAAATGGCGGAGGAGAGGGCGGAGGCTCTACAGCTGGAGCTGGAACAGGCGAGGGAGAAGCTGGAAGAGGCGACGCTAGACCTGCAACTCATGAGGGCTGAGATGGAAGCTGGCGGGAATATACGTGAGTACATAGAGAGTATAATAATATATAATTCCGTTCGATCTTTTAAAAAGACAATAACAATACGACGTTTGTTACTTTGACAGTGAGATATTAATTAAAAAGTGCAAATATAAAAGGCAAACTGAGGAACAAAATAATGAAGTGAAAAACACAAGTACAGCAAAATTAGCTTATACAGTTATGTCCTTGAAAAAGCCTTAGAACTAATGTAAAACTTCCTTGGGCGATGTCACCTCGACGACCGAGAACCGAAGAGTGTTATATGTATATTGTTTTTTCGAGAATTTCCTATGTACATTATATATATATAAATTCTGAGGTCACAGACAACACTTACCTCATCAAATCTGTCTGTATTTCCGTCTCTCAATACAACATTACTTTACATAGGATAAAACTAAGAAATTTTCATGATTTTGCAAACGCTTGGCCGTAGGGAGGTACGAATCGGCAAAAATCCTCGAAACGCTGATGTGGTCGTGATCTTTGAAGGTGAACCTATCAGATAATACGTCTTCCATCAGGAACGGTGTCTGCCAAAAAAATTACCAAGTCTCTCTATCACCATGTCACTGTCCCTTGGAGATATGCGCCATACACGATCACATTTATATTATAAATGTGAAAGTTGATTTAGAAAAAAAATATATCCGTTAATGTGAATAAAATATATATTATTTTATTGATAAATATAAAATTTCCTCGACACAGAGCTCGCTGCGATGAATGAAGGTAAAAAATGATGACTTTCGCATTTATAACGGTTGTTTTGAGTTAATTTTTTTTTTCTTTAGATTAAAACCTTTTTTTTTTTCTAGCGCAAATTTTTTTTTTTGTTATAATAATAGTAAACGTGGTGTCTCGCCCATCAGGCTTTCAGCCTGGGATAACGTAGCTTAACATTCCCAAAATTATCTTGTTATTATTTTATTTATATGTATTTTCTTTTTCATTTTTTTTTTAGAAATTAACAACCAACTGTTGCATGTAGGTATACAATCTATATTTGTTGTGTTTGAAATGTTATTTGACCTTTTTTTTTTGCAACTTTTTTTTTTTTTCTGTGCTAATTATTTTTTGTTGGCATGCATTTGTTTGTTATGCGTGTTCCTATGTATTAACTTTTTTTTTTAATATTCAAATTTGTTAGTTTTTTTTTTGAATCACGGACATTAAAACTTTTTAAATGCCAAATAAAATTCTACGAAATTTTTCCCGTATCTTGTGATTTTGGACGATTTTTTGTTTGTATTACAGTGTATGAGATGTGTTTTTTTAGAGATTTTCTATTTAATGAACGCCTCTCGTGACGTACCCAAGACCAACCTTGGGATAATGAATATACACACATCTTAAACTTGTTTAGATAATTATGTATTGAATATTAAGAAGTGTGGAAAGAGGTTTGGGGAAAGGTCAGTTTTCTTTATCAATGTAAATGAGAGTATTCCGAACTAGAGCACCATATAAAGAGGTAGGAAGTTTTAGTTGTATGCAAAACCACAAACACTCGGATAGATTCAGTCTAGGACGATCCAGTCTAGGACGATCCAGTCTAGTTAATATAGGAGCCCATAACAAACAACTAGCGGTCGCGTAGCACTGTCCAATGTTTACTAGAACACCCGTATGCAGCGGGCGACAGTGGCGCCACCGGTTACGAGGTGAGGCAACTACAGCAACAGAACGTCCGTCTGAGGGACACGCTAGTCCGCCTCCGAGACCTCTCCGCCCACGATAAGCATGCAATGCAGAAAATGATGAAGGTTTGTGTGGAATGTATTTTATGTAAAACTGATAAGCATGTGTTTCTTTACCGTTTTTCATATTTTTTGTTAGTAACGTCCCAAAAAAATTATCAATTTTAAAACTGTTTGAAGAGAGAAATCAAAAAGATTTCACTTATTAGATGGATGCTAATTCTGTCTGCAATATAATTGACTTTTGTACTCACAATTAATTTCAAACATTGCATTATATACCCTATGCTGTATGATTTTAAGTGCGATTCTTAACGAATTATGTATATACTTATTTAATATAATATTTAGAAGCACGTTATTTAACAAGTACCCACATATATTAGACAAAAAAATTAATATGGACAATCAAATTATTTCAAAGTCTGTCTGAAAATATTTTTTTGGCATCAAAAACATCAATTATGTAATGTGGTAAGGATTTGGAGCAATACAAGTCGGAGATAGCTGAACTGTCGAGGACTAAAGAGAAGCTGTCAGCGAGGGTTGAGGAGTTGGAGGCTCAGGTCGCTGATCTCAGAGAACAGGTACTATGTTTATCCCAAATATTCGTTTGTATTGATGATATTTAAGGAAGTTAAGCTTATTTTTGACCCAAAAACTAATGGGCTTAACAGATTCGATTAAAACTTTTTGTCGTTCCTCTGAACGCTATTTAAATATAAAAAAAAGCTTAGGAGTCCTATTATACTGTATTCAATAACTGATTCCGGGTTTTTTTGTTGGTATTATGGGCCTTGAATAGGGACTGTGATGAATATTCCTATTTACATATCATAGGCAATTATCAGTTCTAATAACAGAAATGAAAGTTTGTAAGCCATTTATAACTTTAATATCTACACCAAGATTGATTTGCATATGAACTATTTAAAAAATCGATGGATTAAATTAAAAATTAGTCTAGACTATCTCTCATCAGTCTAGACTGACCTGAGAGTTTAAACTACAGATCTAACATCCTAGAAACTTCCAACTCCTGGTATATTTCCAGGTGGACGCCGCTCTAGGCGCTGAAGAGATGGTGGAACAGTTGGCTGAGAAGAAGATGGCTTTGGAAGATCAGGTAAAATAAACCATCTCTTCTATCAATATATCCTTTTCAGTACCGATATATATTCGCTGGTGACCTCTAAGCAGTCAACCCACCACAACGTAGCATCCTATGACCGTATGAGGACCGTGTCAGGACGGGCATGCAGCATATGCTCTACTGTACACTGTTCTGTGACGAAACAATCTTTTGGGTTAAGTCTCATACAATACAAAGATTTTTTTTTGCCTGACACGTTCTTATTGCGGGTAGGTAGGGCCTTAAACGTACACCCGGTTTAGTCCCAGGCACTGTTGAAGCTCCTCTCCCTGCGATGATGGACCGGGCACGGTGGATCCATGGATGATGAGAGGTTTCGTCTCTCGTCTCTATGATGCAGTGGGTAGCATCAGTTAACCCCAGGTCAATATATAAGTGATCTGTCACCAAAATTATTAAGTTATAATAATGAAACTATCGTCTGATTATTTGTAACGAGTTTTAATTATTGAACAGCAAAACTTTAACGTTTTACTCAGTTAATAAGAATAATATATATTTTGTTTGATCTAAAAATATATTTTTAAGGCCCAGATAACATAGGAATCGTATATTTGTTGGGTTTAAGGAATTTTTTTTTATTAATATGTTAAATCCTTTTTTTCGTCTGTTTACCTCAATATGCTTTTATTTACATTTTACACAAGACCCAGGCTTGAAGTACTGGTGTTATTATCATTCCGCATTTTTTAGATGTCTGTGAAATCTAGAAATTTCCAGGACTAGATCCTGAATTACGTTATACTTGATAATTTCAATTATATCATAATAAACTGTAATGCTGATGCTGGGATCGTTGCTATCGAAATGGCTATCTTTCCAGGTGGAGCAGCTGAAGCAGGACGTATCAGAGCTGGAGGCGCTGCAGGAGGTTCACGAACAGCTGGTGGAGTCCAACCGGGAGCTGGAAATGGATCTGCGCGAAGAGCTGGAAATGGCGCACGCTGCTACCCGGGAGGTAACAATTTACAGTAGGAGTAGATGAAGTAATACTCCAGGGCCTTGACCCTCGAGGGAAACCAAGATAAAATCATTTATGGTGTGTAATAATAGGAATAGCGATTTTTGGTGACATTAACCTTGAAGTACTAAGGTAAAAACATGTAGTTAAATTTGGTATAGTAATAAGAGAATTCTCCTATTTGCTTGGAAATTGCAAGTCCCAAACCTCACTATTCTGTAGATGTTGGGCAAAATTGGAACGCCTGAATGTTCCTTATAAAAAAAGCTCTCTTAATCTTCCAGGCGGCCCGTGAGCGTGAAGCGGCCTTGGAGACGATCATGGATAGAGATGCGACTATCATCAAGTTCAGGGAGCTGGTGCAGAAGATGACGGAACAGCAGAACGAGCTCAAGAGCCAGGTTGAGAATAAACAGGGTGAGATGTAGTATATAGCACCAGACTGCTATTATGAGGGTAGATTTAAAGCCCCGTATGTCTCTTAGTCTTAGCCAGGTCATATTATTGGTCAGTAAAAAAAAATTTGGGTTTTTATGCTGGGTACAATCTTGTGTGACGCCACTAGCTATTTCTCTCTTATAACAGATATTCCCAAAATTATTTTTTCTATTACCCGCTTTGAGAATACGTCTATTTTTAACGTCCTAATTTTTTCAGCTACTGAAAAAATCTATAAATTATGCTAGCTAAATGAAATTAAAAATCATCATGCCTTGCCGTGTTTAAGGCCTGCAGGCTGCAGCGCCCCCTAGAGGGAGTTATCGTCTTTGGGAAATATGCTCAAAATGATCACAAATTAGTATAAGTAGTAGGTCCAAAATAAGACATTGTAGGAACAATTAATTAATACTATTCCCTTATATCCCTTCAAAAAATTACCATAAGTGTCCCAATAAGGAAAAAATTGTTACTTATGTATATTTCTTACACGATCTAAGGTGACCACGAGCCGTCTCCGGAGGGCGAAGCGCCCGAGGCTGCGCCCCGCGAGCTCGGAGCCCTGGTGCTCCAATCCAGGGCTGCCACCCGCTCTGTAGACCTGCAGTTGAGGGCTCTCGAGCTGGAGCAGGCTCGGGCCAGGGCTGATAGATTGGCGGCGTGTCTACCTGATCATTTCATGGCACCCAACGGTGAGATTAATCATAACTTAGCGAGCAAGAGGTATAACAGCTATCTCTATACAACCTACTACAGGACTTGGGCCTGTCCTGAACTAACATCAGTTCATTCTTGGAACGTACTTCGAAGGCAGCCCTAGTAGGTTCGTTTCAAATTTGGTTTGGTGGAGAGAGGAGCTTGGACGGTGGAGGTGAGCGTTTAACGTTAGATGGGGCCTTAAACCTACTCCTGGTCAAGTCCCAGGCACTGTTGAAGCTCCTCTCCCTGTAACGATGGACTCGCCACCCGCACGGTGAATCCATGGAATGCTGAGAAATTTCGTCTCTATACTAGCTTTTCCTGCAACTTCATCTGCATATTTTTGTTTGTTTGTTTATTTATCTTTCTAATACACTCCACGTCAAAATAACTGTGGAAAATGTTCTGGCGAATATCTAATATTTTATTATAGTATATATTTTATTATATATATATATATCCAGAAGCCTTCTGCAAAATTACAATATTTCCAGGTGATCACGACGCCATCATGTTCATTCTGCTTCTACAGCGGTTGGACACCAAGTCCGAGATCATACTCGGACAGATCAGGGAGAAGTGAGTAGTATACCAAGAGCGTGCGACACTATCGCTTATATGAATTACAAAATTACAATCTGATCTCAATGAAGGGAGCCCATTTTTTTTTTTGGGCTTAGATTCCCGGTTCGTGTATGTAAAGATATTTTAAACTAATCATATTATAGAAAATTACTTTATCTTTTTTGTGAGAATCTCTGAATTACAAGGTCATATTTTAATTCCTTGAATTTATATATATATCTATCTTTATTTTTTTGTCCAGGTTCCCACCTGTGAACGTCTGGGATAAGGAATCGGTTATGAGAACCCACACAGCTGTCCAGTACAGCTTCAGATGCCAGCTGGAATACCAGCTGCAAATGATACAGGTGATCCAGCATAAATTAATACAATACCAGTATTAAATGAAAATTAAAAATTTCCAAACGAACAGCCGCTACCCTATAAAGTTATCTAGTATCTATAAGAAAAAGATTGATTGTAATAAACAAAATTATGCCTTATCACAATGATTGAGGTACTAAAATTGATTGAAAGCATTCTAGACGGAACTGGATATATAGGAAAATATAAAAAAAGTTGTTGGAGTACTTCTCCAATTAATTTTATAATGCAACTAAAAAGGAAAAAAATATGCGATGATTTCATAATTAGTTTGTTTACATTAATTATCTTGTCTCATTGGATAACTGAGGTAGTATGTCAATACTTAATGTTATAATATTACATTTAACATTATTATTTCTTTAACTTAAGGACGTAAAGAAAAACAAGTATATATATATATTACTTGTATTTCTTATATATAACTTTAAGTATTGAAATACTACCTGAAGTGTCCAATGAGACAAGATAATTAATGTAAACAAAGTAATTATGAAATCGTCTAGTATTTTTCCCTTTTTGGTTGCATTATAAATATATATAATTTTGTCAATATAAACATGTCTTAATGTTTATCTAAGTGCATGACATCTATGTGGTCTGGTGCGCTGGAGCGCTGCAGTCCTGAACTACTACTGCGAGCTGCTTCAGCGCTGCCGGATGCTGCAGCACAGGAGAGAGCACTAGATGCTGCGACCAGTCTGTTGAAGAACAATGAATTAGATGAGAACAGCTCTTTAGATGGTTAGTAGACTGATAACAGTCTAGACTTCCAATTATAGACTTATAAAGTCCAGAATTATGTTAAAAATGCTTCTTCATATTTGAATTCAAATCAAAAAGATGTTAAGCCGTAAATATTAACGTACGGACTGCAGTCCAAGACCTAGACTAAAAATAGTCTAGAGAATATTTCGCGTTATAAACTGTTTTGCTATAATCATAGATAAGTGAAAATGACATAAGGTATTTTTTTTTCTATTTAATTGTATCTAAGATTTTTTTGATATTCGTTTTAAAAGTCAAGTTTTAATATTATTAGTATATATTCTGTCTGTCTGTTAACTTAGACAAAAAGACAGTTTCATATAATCTATTATTTTATATATTTTTTTCAGGCATGGAGCGCTGTTGGTCCTATCTAAGCGCTATGTGGTCCGCTCTGAACATGTCGTCGGTGGAAGGCGCGTCTTGTACACGGGATGTGTTGCTACACTCGTGTTTCGCCCTGGACGCGCTCGCGAGAGCCCTAGCAGCTGATGGGGCGGCATTACAGCATGTTATGCTGGTGGGTATAGCATCTAAGAATAGAATCTTCTGGTCTTCCAGAATATCAGAGAAATGTTTCTTCTGGATTAATTTTAGTATCTGCTGTCTTTGGTGGTGTTTGGTGGTTGTTGGATAATTGCTTTTTTGGACGAAACAGAAGGAAATTTCAGAAATTTTACCTAATAGATAAGTTTTAAAACGTCACTGCTTGTGGGACATCTGTAGATTTATATATATATTCCTAAACTGTTTTCTCACCAGTCACTTTGTAGCTGCATGGCTATTATTTCTCAAAACCGAAGAAAATAAAAAAATTGTTCGCACGGTCCCACCGGAGAAGCGAAACTGGTCTCCAAAAAAAGAATTTCGGTAACGGGACCGTAATTTTTTCCTTGTTAAGTATTAGCGCAATAAATACTTATCATATGGGTTGTATCAGTACAAGTTTTTTTTGGTAATTGAGACTGGGTTTTATAGAATTACAATTTAACTAATTTGCCTACAATATATAATTAACGGATATGAGTCTGGCGGTCCCGGACTGCTTCCGGTCTGAAGTTCTGAAACTTTTTACTATGGCAGTGAAAGTTTATTATATCTGTGTCAAAACGAACTAAAAAAAAATTATAGACCAACAAGTACGTGTTTCAGCTACCGACACATTCTTTCTCTTTCCTACTTCTTGCATTTGTGTATCTTTTTCTCTCTCCCTCTTGAATTAGAATATCGGTCACTACTCGTTGCTAACTCGCGCTGTCCCGTAGCTGGTATAGTACGCGCATACCTTCTAGCGCCACGCATTCCCTCTCGCTCTGTCTCTTTACACCCAGGGATCGTTGAACGTTTAACACAACAGTGCTGTCCTACCACCTCCATGGTTGCGTTAACGTTTAACGCAACCCTGTTGGAAGTCGCATAACAAGTTTCACTTCAATTAGTAAATCTAACAGGAGACTTCTTAATTTTTCTACTCGTAGCAAAGCCGGTATGTTCAGTTTGAAAAAGTTACAGTGTCCGAATTTTTGATAAGATTATCTGTGTACGTACAAAGCTGAGCGGATATAATAGTTCCTCACTATTTAAGTACTTCCACTCCGGGATTGGTTCGTTATTTTTTTTGGCAAACCAACTTAGACCCTGGAAGTCTGTTTGGACAACTCTTCCCACTGATGACTTGTTTGAGATTTTTCGTTCTGTGCATTTAAATTATAATGATGGCTGAGTGGAGCTAATATTTCCGCTCTCAGACAGTCACATATCGTCCGCCCGTGATCACGGTCGCTGCAGTCACCGAAACGTCCTGTTCGTTTAGTTTAAAAAAATTAAAAAAAAAAACGCTAACTAATCGAAAAATATTAGTTTCGTTTGTATGAAAACTCGCGAGAGTCCTAGATCATTATATAATGATGTCCTCTTGTCTTATTTTTAATCACAGTTTCGTCAACACACATATTAAGGTTATTTGGCACTGTCCAAAAAAAAAAAAAAAATTTTAAACTTTTAACAATCAAACTCTATACCGTAAAGACAAGTAGTGACGGCTGTTGATCTATACAAAAGGGATAGGTTTTGACCTGGATCATATTTCCAGCCGTCCGATCATCAGCAAGAGCTGGGACAGCTGCACGAGGCCATCCAGTCCAGCTGCTCGTCCCTCCAGCAGCAGCTGAAGAGCGTGAGGCGCAGGCTCCAGCCTGGAGTCAAGCCCTCCACTCTGCCTATAGACGCTCAGGTTGGATATTAATATATTATTAGTACTGAAACATACATACATATATATATACATATACAGTTCAGATACTTTTTTTTACTTATTTCCATCTACCCACATATTTAATGATACATGTTCTTGTAACCTGTCGCAGCTGGTGGATCGTCTCCGGGGGTCCACAGCGGCGTCTCTGAGCAAGTGCGCCCGCGCCACCTCCCTCGCCGCCCGGGCTGCTAGCGCCTGCGCCGACACGGCCGGGGAGAGGGGCGAAGGCGCTCCGCTAGCCCACGCAGCCATACAAGCGGTGTGGCTGGCGGCCTTCGATAAGATATACCAGCAGGTGGGTGATGGTACTCCAAAACTGTGGTCAATTTACTACAGCTCGACCGGGGAAGATCGGCGTGAAGTAGCCTTTAGTGGCTGCGTTTCGTCCGATGTGACAGAGAGACGGACGCCGTTTCTCTTTCCCACCCCTTACTCTCCCTCTCCCACAATCAAGGCCATCAAAGCATCTACAGCATCTCTCATATAGCGGATGTCCATGGGCGACGGTGGCTACCCTCCATCAAGTAGACCGTCTGCTCGTTTGATACCTTTGATATAAAAATATATTATTAATGATTGTTAATTAATACAGTGTTGGAGACAGTGATAGTTCTTAATATATTATATACGAGTGACTGTCTATGTTGCGTGTCTGTATGTTTGAGTCGTTACACCATACACCCAAAACTATTCCGATCAGGTTGTTGTCGGTCAGTAAAAAAGGATGAGGTGTTTTTTCACGCTGGGTGCAGTCTTGTGTGAGACCAGCGGAATATTCTGTCTTATGACAGAGATTCCCAAACTTATTTAGTCTCCGCCCACTTCGAGATTTATCCTAGCTAAATAAATAACAAACGTCCCCAGGCCTTTACACGACCTCAAATTTCTGGGTTCCTTTAGGCATAGCTCCACAATTGGGCGTGATCGTCCTTGGGAAAGGCTGCTCCATAGCAAATCTGCTGCCGTCCCGGAGATATCCTAATATGATGATATATTTTTATAACCAGGAAGAGCAGGGCGTTGTCAAAACTGTGAAGAACGCGCTGTCACAGACGGCCAAGGACGTAGACGCGCTGGCGACCTTCGTGAGGGACCGCGAGTACGACCTGATGTCCAGCACCAACGGAGCTGATGATATGGTGTGTACTTGGGTTTATACTAACTAATCCTTAACCGTAGTTTAAATAGCCTTATATATAGGGTGTTAAGGAAATGGACTATGTATCAGCTGTTGTAATAATTTAGTCTTAAAATTCTCGCTTTTCTTATTTCTATCTCCAGCCGACTCCGCCAATAGTGCTCCGAGCGCAGCTGGTGAAGAAACAGCTGGAAGAGACGAAGACCTTGACAATAAGGCTTGAGAATAAGGAGGCTGATATTAAAGAACTGAAGAAGGCGCTGAAGGTTTGGAGAAATTTAGTATCTGATAGCCTAACTGCTGGGAAAGCTGATTATAGCTTGGCTTTTCCAGCAGACAATTCCATGCATATGCCATGTATATATAATCATCAGCTACTAATATATATATATATATTAGTAGCTGATGAGAAATAGCTCGGAAATCATAGTCTTTTACTCTGGTGAACTTGTAAACAAAATTAACCTTTAATGTTAAGGACTGGAAACGCTCGCTGACAATCTGCATCGATTTTCGTTATGCACCGGACAGCGTGGTCTGACTTTGGATGGGTGACCGGATCTCACAATAGATAAAGATTACCATAACTATGCTATCTGAATTCATTCGTACAGATAATAAATGCTACCTAACAGAAAAAAAAGTAAAAATCCGACTTAAATTGGTATTATTAACAGGCCAAGCAAGAGGAGTTGTCTGAGATGCAAATAAGGCGGGAGCTGGGCGAGAGGAAACTGGTCGCTGCGGCGAGGGACGCCGAGCTGAAGTCGCAGCAGCTGCAGCGGCGGCTGGACGACGCGCAGAACCAGTTCAAGAGGTGACAGACAGCTGGAACACCTGGAGCTCGTGTTAGCTTAGTTATCATGAGCTTCAGTGTCTCAAGACTGTGTTATCCTATCAGTACTTATAGGATAATCCATTAATCCCTTGAGGTTTGAATTGGGGGGGGGGGGGCTATAATCAAGAATTATCCGGGGGGGGGGGTTGTAGTAATATGTAACGTGTCTTTTATTTCTTCGGGATAATTAAGATGAAAGTGGAGTTACGCCTCAATACACTTTTTTTTATAAAATTAGTTGGATTTTCGGCCCTTGGACCTGTATTTAATGAATATTTAAAAATAGTTTCAAAATTTTCTATTTACTGAAATTTATATATATATGACAATATATATATAACAATAGTGATATCAGGACTTGTGAACACCTGGAACTGCTGGTATTTTCCAGGAAAGAGAAGGAGTTCGAGGAGACTATGGACCACCTGCAGCAGGACATAGACCTGCTGGCCAGCGAACGAGGAGCTCTCAGGGACAAGCTGAAGCTATACGCTAAGAGGTCACACCACGGTCAGTAAACACCCTGTATACTAATATATATATATATATATATATATGTGTTATAATATGTGCGTATGTGCAGCTCTATCGTCGCCGGTGGCTGCGAGGGAGTACCCACGTAAGGCGCATGATATGTGTTCTGTGTCACAGATTATATATGAATATCGCATGATGACGTCACTAAAAAATTTTTATACATAGCCTCGGCTCAATGAAACATTCCTTTGCATTTTCGAGTTCGGTTGTTTTTTTTTTTATTAATTTTAATTAATTAATTGTCTTTGATTAAATTAATCGTTTAATATGGATGTGTGTATGTCTGTCAGCGTCGCCGGTGGCGTCCGCTCCGAGGGATATCCGTAAGAGTTTTATCGCGTCTAGCTCAGCATGGCTTTGTCTATACACCATGATTATAAAATAAAATTACTACCCTCAGTTTGTTAACGTTTTCAAGAACTACATGTAATGATATTAATTTTGCATTCGCCTGCGATTAACTTTTTACACCCGTTATATATTTTCATCTCGCTCATTTTCTGTTATAATATATAGCTGTCTCACTCACACTCATACCTTTCGCTGAACATTAACTTTAAATGTTTCTGAAACAGCCAATGTAATTTTAATTTTTATAATGGTTCTATAGAAATGTTAGCCAATAGGGAAGCTCCTATCAATTATGACAAATGATAGTGGCCAATAGTTTTGCTTCTTTAAATTATGACAAATGATTTTAGCCAATAGACGTGCTTTTTTGAATTATGACAAAGGATTTTGGCTAATAGACGTGTTTCTTTGAATTATGACAAAGGATTATGGCCAATAGATGTGCTTATTAGAATTATGACAAAGGATTTTGGCTAATAGACGTGTTTCTTTGAATTATGACAAAGGATTATGGCCAATAGATGAGCTTATTAGAATTATGACAAAGGATTTTGGCTAATAGAAGTGTTTCTTTGAATTATGACAAAGGATTATGGCCAATAGATGTGCTTATTAGAATTATGACAAAGGATTTTGGCTAATAGACGTGTCTATTTGAATTATGACAAAAGATTTTGGCCAATAGTTTTGCTTCTTTAAATAATGACAAAAGATTTTGGCCAATAGTTTTGCTTCTTTAAATAATGACAAAAGATTTTGGCCAATAGTTTTGCTTCTTTAAATAATGACAAAAGATTTTGGCCAATAGACGTGCTTCTTTAAATTATGACAAATGATTTTAGCCAATAGACGTGCTTCTTTAAATTATGACAAATGATTTTAGCCAATAGACGTGTTTCTTTGAATTATCACAAATATATCAAAATATATAAGGTTACAAGAATCATCTTCATTGCGAATAAGCGCATCTGAATGTACAATCAAAAGTGTCGCTTATATATCTTCAATAGAGTTCAAAATTCTTTGACATTTTGTCAATTTTATTCCGTTGCATGCTATCAAATGATTTTAATTTTAGATTATTTTTTTGCCCGAACCCGTTTTGTTGCGGCTTCCGTTGTTTCGGTCGTTGTTTGTGAAGAATTAATACGATTAATTTTGTGACTAATTTCTTTGTACGTAAGTTTTTTCGGGTCTCGCAATTGATTAATGCGTAATACTAGTTTACACGGGGTTGCCAGTATGAAGATATTTTTTAGATTGCAATATAATTTTCTAGTATCAGGATGTTATGTAGATTAAATTTTTTTATCTGTATTTTGTTTATCGGCGTAACTTTTTACATATTTTTCAATCATCCTATAGAATTTTCGATAATTGATTTAAATGTTCAAAGAAATCTTCCTTGGGCGGTCAGCGTATAGCCAGTCGATTGCGAGTCCCGCATTAATTTTTGCGATGCTGACATTCGGTTGTAATTCCAGAGGAAACGCCAGTGAAGGTCACACCTGGAGTCCCACCTGGAGAGGTCAACGAGGCTTTGCAGCACCAGCTCAAAGTGCTTAGCTGGTTAGTGACATTGCTTGACATGACAGGATTAGAATCTGGGACTTCTAGGACATGGAATTTAAGTTGCTTAACGAACTAAGCTATGCGTCTAAAGTACATTAAAACTATTAGAAATGAGTAAAAAAAGATTTCTACCCTCGAAAAATGTCTTGTAATTATAATATAATATGTCAGGGCGGTGGAACGAGAGCGTGCGGCGCGGGTAGCCGCCGTTGGTAGGGCGGAGCGCGCGGCGCTCAGGGCGCTCCGCCCTCTACACCACCCAGCGGCGCCGGAGCACGCCAAGAGGAGGGCGGCTGCTGCTGCCTTGGAGACGGAACTGTCCAAACTGCAGGCTGTGAGTCGGATATAGCTGGACCTGGACTATTTAGATCAATTATCACGTCGGATGTCAGGTTTAGGATCTATATCCGAATAGGATCTATAGATCTTTCTTGTGTTATAGAAAAATATAAGCAAACTAAGCTTGGGCTCACAATCAGTTCCTTGCCGAGTACAGGTCTATAAAGAAATCTTGGGTAATTTTTTTACAATACAAGCATATATTTTATTAAAATAAGAGTCAGCTAAATCAATCAAGAGTCGGCTAAATCAATCTTCAGCCGTTCAGCCGTTCCAGAGATCAGCTGTAACAAACAGACATAGAATAACATGTTTTGCTATAAATACCATGTCCTTATTTCTCATTCAGGAGTGGACTCTGTTCGTGGCTAGATCGGGTCTGGTGAAGTTCCCCTCGGAGCCCGGCCAGTACGCGCGGGCCTTAGAACAGCACAAGGAGAAACAGAGACGAGTGAGGAAACAGCTGGAGGTGAGGTGGCGCCACCGTACATCCAGAAGGATGAAGCATTGACTTATTTGTATAAGTAGCATTTGTGAAGGCGGCTTCCAGGTGTAAAGCCTCCGAAACTAAGACTTCCAGGTCAAGGAACTGATCTCATCTCGGATAGAAGACACAATCATAAAAAAATATTTAGTTGTCTAGGTCTCAACCTGCAAGATTAACTTCTGCTTCATATTAACGATTCGTGTTCCAGGATAAGCTGATCCGGCTGCAGGTGGAGGCTCGCTCGCTGTTGTTGACTCACCGTCCTTGGCGCGTCTCACTCGCAGACCTCGCGTGCTTCCCAGCACCGGACCTGGCCGCGGTTAGTATATATATATATATATATATATTATAATATTAAGAGTGGTATTTTGTTAGTATAGTAAGTCTGATCTCCAGGCCCTGGACCCCAAGACGGTGGAGGTTGGCACCATCACGTACCCCGCGGGCGCGGGGCTCAGCGACGACACGATATACGTCACGCCCACCCAGCTGGCCAAGTGAGTGGAGTCACAGATATCGAAGTTGTTACTGAGAAATATTGGAACGAGAAGTGACATACATACATACATACATATATATATTATGATAATCAAAATCCCCTCCACCTCATCATCAGGTTGCGCGAGATAGTCACCGAGCTCCAGTCGGACGAGGTTCAGCTCGACCTCAAGCCGCTGGACAGCACCGTGTGCGCAGCTTGAATGTAAACAGCTCACGACACGTCCGAGCGTGTCTGTGTGTGTGTGTGTGTGTAACACATACATGCAACAAGTAGTAGCCTCATCTGAATTCCATGTAACGCGCGTGTGTGCGTGATAGGCGGGGTCGTCATGGCAACCTTTGCTAGGGCGACCGAACAGTGTTATCGTCGGCGCCGCGCGTGCCCGACGACAGCTGTCAGGGCGTCTCCACGGCAACGGTCGCCATGGCAACCGCGCAGTGGCAGCTGTCAGTGTGACAGATGGCGTTCTGTAGATAATTGTAGAGTCACTTATGCGCGTGCAACATGACATTTATCACGCACACATTAACTGTCATATATAAACATGAGCGCTCAGCTGTTATCTCACGATCATAGGTCATTGTCCAGTCGAAGGCTGTATTGATGTCTGTAACTACCACAATGCAACTGTATTAAATCTCGGCTGAATATACAAGACCGTGTACATAATGTATCATAGGATTAATAAAGTAAAAAAAAAACTTTCTAACCAGTCATTCATTTGAAAGATATATAGAAACTTTTTGCTTAATTAACTCTTTAGTCCCTACTTTAATTCCTTATTGTGATATCCATCTATATCTAAGTTAACAACTTAATGTAGTGTTAATGAAATTAAGAAAAAAAAACCTTATCAATTCATAATGCTGAGGGAAATTCCTTAATTACATGAAAATTAATTGTTTAATTTCTCTTGAATTACTTGCAACCGACCGTCTCGCTCACTATAGTTGTTCTAGTGGAGAGTTGTGAGACATAATAAAGGCTTATTTATTAAAGTTAGTTTTAATTTCACCTTCCTTATCATTTATCAGAAATAACAATAAATTAGTTTTTGTATGAGATCCGGTTAAATCTGTAATAAAGGCTCCGAAGGCAGCTCTAATAGGTTTGTTTTAAATTTGGTTAGGAGAGACGAGCTTGGACGGTGGAGGTGAGCGTTTAACGTTAGATAGGGCCTTAAACCTACACCTGGTCAAGTCCCAGGCACTGCTGAAGCTCCTCTCCCTGCAACCATGGTCTCTGCATCTTCAGGGTGAATCCATGGAATGCTGAGAAATTTCGTCTCTCTATTTAAATGGAATTTACTTAAGATATAACTTTTAATAAGTTTCTAGTTACACCGTACGCTTACGTCGACAGTGTATGTGAATGAAAAAACGGGATACTCTCAGTTAATAGTTGTGATACGCGTGGTAGGGTACAGATGAGTTTTGTTACACTGATAAAGTTTTTGGACGGGCAGATTCCGTTTAACTAATCATGAGTGCTACAAATGTTTCTTTATTGTCGAGTGTTCGTCTGTTTGTTCGCTGTTTCCTGGTAACCGGCATGGATATAACAGTTTTAAAAGGTCTCGTATTTGAAGTTAGATAATGTTATTAAAAATGTATGGAATGTCACGGGAAGGGTGTGGGTTTCTCCATGTTACCTGATATATATATATATAGTACAGTTAAAAAATGCAGTCCTTAGTTATCCACTGGAACTTCAATTGCTTTTTGTTAATATTAGATACGTGTGCCTTTTGAGTGCTTTCTAGCCGTCTGTCCAACAAGGAAGATTGCGTCAGTAATCAGATGACGTCCTACAGACTATGTATGGGTCCGCGTTTGTCAGACAGATAATTAGGTTGTTCTGTGTCTAATGACTATGTCGTGGTTAAGTGTGTGTCCATTGAGTTCTGCGTATTTTTTTAATTTTTAAGTCTTTAATTAGGTTATGGTTGTTTATGGAAGGATGTGTTGTTGTGTATAGGATTAGTAATGAGATCTAAGATTTTCGTTAGTTTTATTCATTTAAATGAAACTAATATTTTTCGGATAAACTACGCGGATTTTTATTGTTTAAAATAAACTACATAATCCCGACGTTTCGGTTACTTTTTAGCAATATATATATTTTTTTAATAATAAAAATCCGCGTAGTTTATCCGAAAAAAATTAGTTTCATTTAAGTGTATAGGATTTGTGATTTAGTATGCGAGTGTATGTGGATATGTTTATTGCTATGTCTATGTTTTGAGGTAGAGGCGTCCAGTCATCTTATAGTATTGGCGATAGATATGGCCGAGATAAGTATTAGGTGAATTATGAAGAATTCGCACGATTTAGAGATTAGAGTGAGTGGCTTTTCGCAAGGATGACACGAAAAATCTTGAAGCGTTAGTCATTATTAGCACAGTGACCGCGAAAGCGATCTCGCGATGTCCCTCTGTGGCGCTGATTGAAGCCTTTAGTTGTTTTAGTGGGTAAATCAGAAGGTAGCATGCTTGATGGTAGCCCCACACAACCACTTCAGTCATCAGCCCTGACTGAGGGAACGCACCATTTTTTTTCCAACGTTTAAAAAAGGTCAATTAGGTGAGTGAGTGACCATGGGTAAGATTTTCGAAGGTTGCTCACATTGCGGACATTGCATACAATAAGATCGTGTATGAGGGAAACCTTAATTTCCTTCCGCCTATCGTTTACGCGCACGCTCCTCCATACTCTGTAACGAGTGTGTGTTTTCTAGCGAGGGTAGTGTATCAGCTTCATGGACGTTCCATTGTCCCGTCTTGCGCCTGGGACGCCGCTGCTGGCGCCGTGTCAAGGAGTTAGTGAGGCTGGAGGAGGACAGCTTCCCATTTAACGTAACCTGCACAATGTGTGCCTCGTCGATAAGGATGTCAACCCGAACTCACCGACCCTCGTGATGATTGAAGTGGCCAAAGTAGAAACGTTATAGAGCGAGTGGGTGTTACTGATCTCTCCAGATAGATAAAGAAAATGTTCATAAATAATGAAGACACGATTATTTTTACTTCACCAAAACTGACAATGAGTGAAATAAGAAAATTTTGACGATTATCTATGGAGCAATCGTGTGTATGAGATCGGATGGGTTCTAGGAATAAATAATTTTAAGGGAAAGTGTTTATGGACTACCATATGTTATAAATAAGAGTGAATTATTTTCGACCGCACTGTCTGATTCACAGACGGTTTTCACGTAAATTAAGTGTAATGAATGGGAAATTTAAATTAAGACATAATATACACAATAATTATTGATGATAATACTGAAACGCTTGTATTTTATAAAATTATTTTGTATTAAGAGTGAACGAAACGATTGTTTACGCTGTAAGCTATAAGACAAATAATCATGGGATGAAAAATTCTTACAAAGCGGTGGTTTCATAAAGGTGTAATAACTTTTAAAAAAAGTGTCTGAAAAAAATCTTCTCGTTGAAGTTTTTATTTATTTTATGAATAAACACTTAATATAATAAACTTCAAAGTAACTCTGCTGGTTCATATGTCTTTTCACGCTTAAACCACTGTACTGATTTTGATGAATTTTCGTATAGAGATAGACGAAACCCTTTATTAGGTCATAGACTACCTTGTCTTTTGATCCCGAAACTACACGAGTGGAACCATGAAGTCCAGTCCGTGTTCAGTGGCCGTAGTGGCAGATAACAACTCTGATGTTCACGAGGACGGAGTCGCGGGCAAAAGCTGGTTTTATTATAATTTTGAAACGCTGGGCAGAAGCGCGAACGAGCTGGTGTAACGGAAAAATAGACTAGGGATATTTATTTTTAAATGTTCGATTAAAAAAAATAAAATTGAATTGTAGCGTCAGTTTGACAACTGACATATCTGTCAGATCAATAAAGATATTGGCGAAAAGATAAAATTGAATAAAAGTTTTATAATCATATATTTCATCAAATAGACAAATTAACTGGTACATTTACATCTCGTCTGCCCGCGAACACGGTTGCTTCAAAGTAACCGAGACGTGGGAAGTATATAGTTTTTTACAATAATAAAATACGCGTAGTGTCCGACAAATATTAGTTTCATTTAAAGGAATATTCGCGAAAGTCCTAGAATTTATTAACTGGTCGATTCTGGGTTCTGTCTTCTTAATATATTACATACTAGGTACCAGCACAGGCTTGCACAGACTCTTTACAAAAAATATAATTTTGAGAAATATTAAACTTATATTATGATAACTTTCAAACGGTACGCCCGATTTAAATGATTTAAAAAGTAATTTACAGACGCGGCGGGGGACTTTGTTTTATAATATGTATTGATGATGATTGATGATTGATTTTAAGGAACTATGTGACAGTTGAAAGAAATACTTTTTTTTTTACGCTATGGCTTCATTCGCATTGAAATCGTGGGATATTCTGCCAATGTCAAGTATTTTATTTGTTATAAAACGCTCCGTATGCGTTTTGAACACCTGTCAATTTGATATAACTAGTGATAAATAATGAATGGTAATTATTATCATTAATATTATTCACGTAGGTGACTGCGTACGAGTGTGATTACGACGACACGTGTTGATTGGTATAAATAGAGGCGAGGGTACAGGTTAGAGACCCTTCCGGTGACGCTGTAACAGCCATTAGGGCTAACAGCAACAGACAAGTCGAAACAAATAGTTTAGAGACAATCTCACACGAGCCGTTGCTGCTATCGGACATCTTTGAAATAAAAGGCTCGTTAAAATATCTACGAGGTTTCCTTCAAACGCCGGAAGAGAATAACGAGGCATTCGTGACGTCATCACGCTTTTCAAACAGCTTGGTATAAACACGGATTCCTCATATTTTTTATGATATTGTATGTAATTATTAATCTTGTTTGTTCTTACCTTTAATTTATTAATTATTGAATACGTTATATACATTTTAATAATATATCAACTAATTACATAAAGAGTTGAAAAATATTCGATAACCATCGCCATTTTGTTTGTCACATCACTACCAACAGAATAATTGACGTAATCTTGTAGCGGTTACTTGACGTCGTTTAACTTTTGAATACTATTGTCGTTGTTCTAGGTGCTGGTAAAAATATAGAACCTTTTTCCATACGACAAACTCCTTCGTGTTTCCTCCGCACAGTACTCAACATAGGCTATAAATTATAATTCGGCCAACAAACAAAAATGTTGACATTGGCAGAATATTCCACGATTCCAGTGTTAATGAAGACATAGCATAAAAAAACATTGTTCTTGTATGTGTTAAAAAATAATGACACAAAGTTTATTACGAAAGGATATTTTTTCCCTTTGACTGAAATATATATATATAAGAAAGTAAAAATCATGTAATGACGTGCTAAGTCGTGCTTAGCACGCCACTACATACTAAGCGTTTCGAGTTTCTCAATCAATAACCTACGTTATTACTATATATGGGACGTTTTTCATGTTCACGTAATCAGAAACAAGCGAAGCAGCGTTCTGAATATAGTATTTTTAGAACCCGCATCAAAAAAAGATTCAAAATCGGTACGAACTCAAAGCGTCTCCCTCAGATTAATTTAAATACTTCGCGTGCCTCGGGACCAGGGACGGACTTATTACGAATTTACTCTCAATTGTACAATGAATTGAAATCAAAGAATAACTATAATTATAATAAACTAATATACACAATTTGATTATTTTTATAGCTATAAGTAAATCCAAAAAAAAATTATTACACAACAAAGATATTTTTTTTCAATCCCAATACACTTATTTTTATTTAAATTTAATTCTATACACAATAAAAGATTACGTTTTTAATAAAATTATAATTAATATGAAATATTCGAGATTATTTTTTTAATGTTTAAAACAACAACAGTATTTAAATCAATAAACGTACATACGTGACATTGACATTGACAGTTGAAATGTCTTATTGATTGATAAATTAATCATATTATATCTTATACTAAAATTATAAAAACTTTTGTTAATTTAGATGCTTGTAAAAATATTACTAAATAATTTCTACTTTTAAAATTAATAATAATAATTAAAGAAAATGCCTTTATTTCATACGACAGAGTCATTCGTGTTTCAGCACAGTAGGTACACAAGATTATAATTCGTCCGACAAATAAAAACGTTGACATTGGCAGAATATTACACGACTCTAGTGCGAATGAAGCCATGGCATAAAAAATAATATAATAAAATCTCTTACGTATTTAAAAAAAAAAATTGTCAATGCGCGTCTGTTGTTTGTGACAGCGGGGGAAGGTTGAGGTACGCGTCTAATAGGTTATTAGATAACTACAAAATGTTTTATCAGCAACTATTATAGCACTTAGGGAAAGTCTAGTAGTGTCAACAAATGCTATTTCTATATATATATATATAATGTTGTGTATATATGTAATTCGTATCTAAGACGTGAAAGCTGTTAAAGCAGTTATTATTATAATTTATTTATTTGTTAGAATTTTATTAGTAGATACGTTGTTTATAACAGGATAGTTTCAATCGAACGCTGTCCTTTGTTTAAAGGGGAGTTAAATCTCGAGATAAGTCTCAAGATAATTAAAATTCTATGAAGAACGAAAGATAGTCTTCTCATTTTTTATTATCGAATTTATTTAAAAGGAATTAAATCTATTATTTTTTCTAAACCGTATAAGAAAGCTTGTTTACTATATATTCATATCAAACATAATGGCTGCATACAATCATTTGAAATAAATCCTCTATTGTAAAACTTCTTAACTATGTCAAAAACGATTACCTAACTAATTATATCACTCGACTGCGTCCGGGTTTTGTTAACAGCGTCAGTTATATCTGGATTTAAATATAAAATGGTGCAAATATTAAATTTTTTAAATGTCCATATCTACAAAGTTGACATACGTTTAAAACCCGTGACACTACCACGGGTTTGTCTAGTCAAACTTCGCTCGGACAGTTACCACGTCTCCGTTTATAAAAATAGATACTGTCTAAGAAAACGTACGAATAAAAGACTCGATACACTCTGTATTTAGTGTGCTTTGCTAACTTATGGTAAGCGTGTTTAGATATGCTGTCACGTATTTATCTATAATCGTTGAACTTATAAAAAAAAAAAATTCAGTAAAACGTTTCAAAACCTTACAATTAAAGTTCCCTATGCTATGGACCAAGTGAGTATTTAGTATTTTTTCATAATGACCGGGTTGCAAAAAAATTACCAATATCCCTAATATTTGATGATAAATATTAAAACAATCAAGTTGACTTTGCGTTATACGTAACGTCTACCACCTTTATGTTAACCAGAAATAAAATATTTTGCCCGACAGGGGTGGACATTATTAATAATGCCCGCATTTAACAGTTGGCCCATTACATACATATATATTTTTTCAATTTAATCTTTACATAAAATAAAGTCGTGTTAGTTACACTACTTATAACTCAAGAACGGCTGTACGGGTTCGGCTGAAAATTGGTGGAGAGATAGCTGGGAACCAGGTAGAGAACATAGGATACTTTACATCAGGATCAAAGAAGAAAAAAAATATTGTTGATAAAATCCAAAATCTTATTTACTGTCTTTAATGAGGAACATATTTCACCCGGGTGTACACATTTCTAATTTTGAAAGTAATACAGACGAAGTCGCGGGCAAGGCTAGTATATATATATATATATATATATATATATAATTCAGTATTATTGTACTTTGTCACTTTTAATGAATCCTCGTTACCTATAGTTACAGAGACGTTATATACACTGACACCTCCACAAAACAAAAACGATCTTTGTAACAATGAAAGAATTTGCATACGACCAGAAGTTACTGAGATCATCGCAAACAAACGCACAGATAAAATTAGTTTAATTTCACTGTTGTTATTTCTTAGCAAGATATATGAGTATTTAAATTAAAAACAACTCAATAAAATAATCAAAATTAAGTATTAGGCAATTTCAAATATAGCAAATCAAAGAAATATTGGCTTATCAATTAATTTAGTATCCGAAAATATTGAGATGCTGATTTCGGCGAGTGAGTCATAACTTTCAGCATGTCCTAAGACTACTTCGATCACCTCGCCTGGATCAACTTCTGGAAATTAAGTCTTACGTTTCATCGCCACAGACAATTTCCAGGTCTGGATAACGTCCGTCATGTTACGGAATAAATTTACGGATCACAATGTCCAGGTAAGTTGGAAACATCTCGGACTGCATCACTTTATTAGCAATATCTTTTTTGTTCGCTAAAGTTAGTAAGCGTAATCGTATTTCGAGTAATCGCAAGGTTGTTTGTACTCAGATCCAAGCTCTAAACAAGCTCTCAAACGAGATAATTCTCATGATCTCGCAGCTTCTTTTGGATGAATATTTTTCTAAACGCGATCTACGTCCGAATCAAATCTACAGATCATTTAAAAAAATATACTCGGAATAAAATATTGCTCACTACATACGAAGCGTTTCGCGTTTCTTAAAGACGTTAGTGGATATTTAAATATAACCAATATTTTCGGAAGTACCTATTACGTATTTTTTTATTATATTAAGTCACATACTCGCGATGTTTCGGTTGCTTTGCAACAACCAGAACACGGGCGGACGAGACGAAAAATATAGTTAAAATAATAAAAAAAAAACGCGTAACGAAGCCGAAAATATTAGTTTTATTTAAACAAATAGTCGCTAGTCTAAGATATAATTAGTAGATATTGTAATGTGAAACGAATAAACGAAATACTATAAACGTCGCGTGTGACGGAACGAGCTGTTGGTAAGCTCTCCACCTTAAACACTTCGTAATATTAATATTCATAAAAAAACATATAGATAAACCAATGAATGAAAATTTAAATTAAACTTAATACAAACAATATATATATATACATAAAACAGCCATATTGTAAAACAGAAATGTAATTTAAACAACAAAACATCAATTAATTATCACAACACGCCATTTTAAATAGTTATAGCATTTATTAAACAGAATTATTTCATAAACCGTTCCTTTGATGTTGCCAACAATAAAAACAACCAATATCAAAGCATACTCGGCCGGGGCTGCCATGTTCATAAATTTAATATGATTTAATATTATAAAATATATAAAAATATAACATGATTTTTATTTATCTATAGTTAAATTAATTATAAATACAGCATGATAAATTATACGATATTATTGCTGGATCTAAATATATATATTTAAATTACTTTATAAATAAAAATAAGACATGTAATTTTATGAGCCAAACGTTAATGTAACCAGTATTGAAGTAAATAAAATGTATTTATTATTAATGTCCCGGTACGGACGGTAATGTTTAATATATGGCAACACCGTGTGGGGTGGCGGGAGGTGATTATTGCATTCCACAGCTCTGTATTCACAGACAAAAATATGATTCGGTTACAAGAATATACGAAGATTATAATATATTAATAATAAATAATATTAATATAGATTACCTGACGTGACATTGATATGCCACCTTATTTAGTTTGATTTTTTTATTTTATTCTGAGAAAATTATATACACACATATATATTAGATATATATATATATATATATCTAATATATGTGTGTGTGTGTGTGTGTGTGTAATAAAAGTAATTTTTCATTATATTAATTTGAAAAACAAGTCAAGTGTCTTGTTTTATTTTAATAAATTTAATAATTGCGCCGTCCATTTTGTCATAGCCCCCGTTCTCATTTACTGTCCTCCCTGAAATGCTGTTAATGCGGCCGCCGTTTGACAACGATGATTAATTATAATGTTGTTAACAGATTAATAACAAAACGAATCGGTTTCAAACGATATTAATTGCTGGAGAATTTCCACAGATTAAAAATTCAGATATCCACATCATTTTATACTTAAACTTTTCGTATTATCGTTGTAACTAGTTGTTTAAAAACCTTAATTCTTCTCATTTCTGTATATTGTGCACTTGATTAGAATATCAAGTGGTGATACAATTAAGAAAAAAATCACATAAAATATAACCTTCATGGTTAAAAACATGGAACACACACCCGGTGTCTTGTAATAAAAAAAATAAAAATAAACTTCAAGTGTGCTTTACAAGTAATTTGACATTGACAGATGGCTAATACAAAAAAAAGACACTCCCACAGATAAACATTTAATTGTTTTTGGCGCGTGTCGCTCTCGACAAATTGGCCATCGACAAAGGTTCAGGTTTATTCGGCCGCGTTATGACGTCACTTGGCGAGTTTGTTGCACAACGATGGCATAGAGTTGTCGCTTATATTGATATACATTTATTAATAAAAATAATTTATTTAGAATATAATCTAATAAGACAATTTAATTCTACATCAATTTATTTTGTAAATTAAACATCTGTTTCGATTTTATTTAATTATTATTATAATAAAGAATAAATGTATAGTCTGTGGATTCTCTCCGCGCCTAAGAAGTGAAATTTAATAATTTTGGAATGATAACAGGAAGTGTTTCTTCCACACAGTCTTTATTAACATTACTTACATGTCACTATTGATTGGCAACATGCGTTCGACCGCCACGCGTTCCCTCCCGCTTCACCCCTTTCTATTCCCCTCCCCCTCGGAACGTTAAACGTTAAACGCAACCTCGTTGGAAGTTGCATAAGAAGTTTCACTTCAATAAATTTATATTAGGCGAGGAAGTCTCCATTAATCTCTGTCTCATGATGGAGTAGGTCTTCATAATGAGATATTCAGCTTTGATAACAATGTTATAACGTTATTATCTCTTATTATTATGTGACATAAGGGCGGGTATCCTTTGTGTTATTTAGTTAATATAAAACGCTTTATAGCATACCGCCATTTTGTTTTAACTGTAATAAACGTTTAGATATTATTAAATGAACGTTAGACATATTGATTTTAGTTACAAAAAAAAAAAACAATATTAAATTTTTAGAAACGTCAAAGTCAAAATGACATTTGACATTGATCTTTCCGAATTAATAAATTTATAAATAAAATAAATTACTATCGTTTGTTCAGTCATTATAATATATTGTTTTTTTGGATTAAAAATAGTGCTTGTTTAGGAAACAAAAATATCACAGCCAGATATCGTTATATGAAATAGCGAATGATTTTCGAGAACCAAAAAAGATTTGTCAAAATGAGATCCGACACTTTCGCGGGTATTCATTACAAAAAAAAAACTAATATTTTCGGATGTACTATGCGCTGTTTTATAACTAACAATTTTTTTCATCTCGTCTGCCCGTGATCACGGTTGCTTTAAACTTAAAGCGACCGATACGTCTTGAGCGTGTAGTTTAAAATAAAAAAAATCGTAATACATTCTTAAATATTAGTTTAATTTTAATATTAATCATATCTCTGATTGATACATTAAATATTTTAATTAATAATGACAATATATTTATTATTCTTACAGTAAAATGTGTCCCACAGCAAGATGGCAGATTGCACCACCTAATGTATGACGTCGATATAACATTTCGGAATTTTAATCACCGAGAGCCGTGTAACGGGCGCAGGGTTGTGCGTAAAATAATATATATATATATATTTATTACAATAAAAAAAAAAAAAATATTTTATTACATAAAGTATATATTTTACAATTACTATGTATAAACTTGTAACTTGAATTTTCTTTAAGGAATTCATTTTAGTGAATGTATATAGACATTTTTATTTCTTCGTATAAATATCGTCTGATATTTTTATATCGAAATCATTATAATTATAAATTTTAGTACAAATTTTTAATTTGTATTTAAAAAAAAAAAAAAATTTTTTTTAATTCAAAGCTAACGATTCTTATTGAATTCGGATATTTTTGTTTTTAAAAAAAAACACAGATTAAAAATGTTCTATATATATATATATATTTAATTTCTGCGAACGTACGTCCTTTAAAATAGGGCGGCGTACAAAAGCACAACCCTCCAACATCGTGTATTTGTCATCGGCCACTTGCGTTCGGATATTACTTCAATAGTACAAGTGTTATAATTACTATAAAAAAAATATGTTCACAACCGACTTACAATATGGAGGGTTCTGTATTTTGTTTGTACCCATTGAAACGATTTTTATTAGATGTTTATTCTGTACGCTTACTCCCAGTGTACACTACATACTGACAGTTCAACGTTTCTCAGTTTAGTGACGAACTTGTGATTTGTGTCGATGAAATTTAACTGAGATAATAATGAATTTAAAATATTTTGTTGCGGGAAACAAGTCATATATAGTTTTTTGTGAGTTTTCATTTAAATAAAACTAATATTTTTCGAATTATGCTCGTTTCGTTTGCTTCGCGGAAACCGTGATCACGAACAGACGGGATGACTGACCCGCAAAGTCACCGAAACGTCGGGAGTATGTTTTTTTTTTTTAATAAGAAAATACGCGTAGTATAATCCGAAACAAAATCATATATAGGTTTATATTTAAATAAAAAATCTTGTTTTTCGTCTTTACATTACGTCAAAATAAGTGATTTTAAAATAAGTCCGAAAGGAAGTTAAAAAAATTACGTATCCGACTGTAGACAGCCTTTAATATTATTAATAACAATGATTTATGACACAAATTCATTATCAATGTAAATTTTAGGTCACCAAATAATACAAAATAATAATCTAAACAATAAATCAATAAAATTATACATACGTTTTTGTGGTTGGCGGCCATATTGAAATAACAAATAAATCCAACTGTCATTTAGTTATTTAAACACCGAAATAAGGCATAACCGCGTGATGTGAGCCAAAATCTAATTATAATTTTATAAATAGATATACATTTATACAATCTGGTGTAACGAGGACGAGAATATTTTAGTAATATTACTGTTTTATTATTTGATTAATGCTCACTAAATGTCCAAAATACTCTTTTATTTTGTTGACTGTCATTATACTGACAGTGACAGTTGCCGCTCTCGAATACGTATTTATTAAAAAAAAACAATAAATAAATAAATTTTTGTTCTAGGTGCTGTAAAGTTATAATAATTATATAAACGCCTTTATTTATTCAAGAAACTCTTTCGTGTTTTCACAGAGTACACAATGTTATAAATTGTTTAATAAATAAAGACTTTGACATTGGCAGAATATTCAACGATTCCAGTGCGAATGAAGCCATAGCTCAAAAAAATTACATATATATATATATATATTTGTATATTTGTATAATTTAATATTTTATTTAGTATAATTCTAAGTACTCATTAATATTAATATTAGAATTATTAATATTATAATAATTCTATGCTACGTTTGTCGCTAGTAAAGTTTCTAATATTTTTTGTTTCCCCCGCTGCGAGATTCTGCACACTTACAGCAAGTTCGCGTCACACTAAATACGTAGAGTCAATAGTTTTTCATACGTAAATCCTCACGTTGTATTAACGTAGGTTATTTAATGACAAACGGGAGACGCTTCGTATGTAGTGTGACGACTTGATCCTGACAAATGACAAATTGTTACGTACGCGCTACATATTATAAAATAAATGAACATCGCCGGGGCAACGCCGTAGTATGGATAGAATATCATATAACGAGTGACGCCGCTGACTCCGCGGAACACCGAGCCGTGTGAACCAGGAGATTCCTGATACCACACGAGCTATGGGATGGGATTGCTGTCCTGACATCGGCAGTCATGTAGTCTTAGTATAGGTTGTGAGTTTTAATATGTAATTCTTATTATAATACACATATCAGTAAGTTAGGTAGTTTTCCTGAAACCTATATAATTTAAATTTAATTTCTATATGAAGATTTATTAACAAATAATTTTTTTATCGCTTTCAATAGTTAGTTTTTTATTTTTTAGCAAGGTTGCGATATTTTTAGTATGAAGTGTCTCAATTAATATATTATATGCTATTCTTTGAGTGATTTCGTAGTATCCTGCGAATATTAAACCGAGACATAAATTAACAATGCCGTTACAAGATTGACTTAAAATAGTTGAATGAAAATTTACATTTAGACGTTGTTAATAATTACACTTGAATCCGTGATTTGGATGTTTATCCAATTGAAATTTCCGGACGGATTAAATGTGACATTAATACCTTAGAATACGAATTGCACTAAACAAAATGGCGATAATTCACTTATGACGTCTGACTTATGGACATATTTACTTATTTTCTCGTATTTGTTTAATTTTTAAAATTTATGTCAGATCGATTTGATGATTAAAAAAAATTATTATATAAATACGCTGAACTCCTGTTAAAATATAATAACAATAGCGACAGATGAGAACGTTAATTTGCGATAATTATTCGACAGGCGTTATAAAAATTGTATATGTATACAAAATTTTGTCGAATCTATTAACAGTTTGTGATATTATATTTTTGATAGAATATTGTAAATTATAATTATTGATACAAACTAAATTATTTAAATATAACGTCAGAATTTTTTTTGTCAAATTAAATATGGCGTCTTAAATAAACTGACAGAGAATATCAAAAATTGATTAGTTTAAAATTTATATATATATAATTTATGAGTATTAACACAATATTTTAAGCTTTCATTGTTTAGTGACCTATTTAATCTGCTTATAAAATATCCCTTAATACACAGATTAAGTCGTAGTACTAGCTAGTGTACAACAATTTAATTTAATCGTGTATCATTATGAGACTAAATTGCCGCATCCATTTTGTAATAATAACGCATCCAACTATTACGCGCTCGATGTTCCGATTATGATATTAAATCGTTTCAGAGAGCATACGCAAGATGAACAGGGATGGACTTCAGCAGGTCTCCGATCCAGAAGTATTGAATCCATATCGCAGGATGAGCTTCCAGAAGACTAACAGGTGAATTCGATTAAAATCAGTATTTTTATTTGATGGGATAACGAAAATTTCAACCATTTGTATTCTTATATATATATATATATAATTGAAACGAAAGACATAAATAAAACATTATGAATCATATTGATAATAACATGATTGTTACATCGCTGGCTTTATTATAAAAATTTTATCGATACTCGTCTTGAAAGCGTGTAATGTAATTGACAAATGATATTGATATTACCAAATCAGCCATCGCCAACCCGAGCCGGACCTGTCTCAATCAAAGGCTTGCTGAACCGCAAATCACGACGGGACCCTCCCTCCGGATCCGGCCACTCCTATCCACGCAGGCGCTCTCCCATCCAATCAGCGTCCGAACCCTCACACCCTCGCAAACCTCCGTGAACCTTCAATTGACCGCTTCCTCATTTTTTTGCCGCCAAACCGAACAGCTCCGCCCAGCAGCAATATCATAAAATGCGCCTTTTAATCATAAACCGCAAGCAGCTCACACCCGCGCGGCCGGCACCGGGTTATTAGCTCTGTGTTATCGTCAACAGTGAATTATGAAGTGCTTTGTGTACGAAGTGAACTAAACTATGATGGATCAGAGACAGGTGTATCCGAATTTATCCGACCTCTTGTATCAGAACGAAAAGTTCGGCGATAATTACGGCGAAAACGAGCGCTACACCGACAATGATCATTCGCGGGCATCGCCGACGTCGCCCGTGTCGCTGGAGGAGGACGACAGCCAGTCTTTCGGCGTGGATTTGACGGGGAAGGGCACCAATTTGGCTGGGAAGTCGTTCACGATAGCAGCGATCCTAGGACTGACCGGTTCTGATGACGATGTGATGAACCTGAGCGTCCAGGAGAGACTCCAGAACCAGAGACAGCTCCAGAACTACCTGTACGCCGGTCATGAGATGCAGCGACTTAATGACGGATTCTGCAGGACGATGGTCGGCGTGCCGTCGGCGTTGAGGCAAGGTTGGTCTAAACATGTAAATGTACTAACAATTTCTCAAACATAACACAGTTAAAAAAATTAAATTAATATACTTTAGTCATTGTTTTACGCACAAATATTTTGCTTGAAATTTCATTCATGAGACTAATTTGTTTTTAAATGTCGTATCGTAATATTTTATAACAAGTATATGCTAATAATTTGAGAATTATAAAGGTAATCCAATTGTATCAAGAATACATTTAATAGTTATATATTTGTATATAATATTCTTTGTAGAGTTATTGACAAACAGTATACACGACAAGTAGCTGTGATTTAAGTATTTACGAAGGCTTTACTAGATATAAAATTAATCAGAATTCCCATAGTGCATTTGACATTTCATTTAGTTAAAATCACACATAAAAAAGATCTGATTGGTTTAAATTTATGACACAAAATACTTCTACCCACCGATTGGTTGAAATTTAAAAATAACGTTCTCTACGAATTAAACATATATAATTTTAAATTATTTCTCACTTTCAGATTATGTGTTAAATTATAAAATATCTTATAATTAATAATGACTTTAAAAATATGAATAAAACAATTATTTTCCTTATTTATATTTTAATTAAATTGTTATTGATACATAATTATATAAATATTCTGCGTTTATTTTTTATTTCTTTGTATATTTTTTTTAACATAAAAAACATATATGTATTTTATTGTAAATATTATATTATACGTCATATAAATAGTTATAGAAATATAAAGGCTACATCAAAACTGTCATTAGTCAATTGTCAAAAGAGCTGTCAAAAACACAAGTGTCAAAAATACAACACTTCCGAATTGTAATTCGTCCAACGAATAAAAACGCGGACATTGGCAAAATAATCCACGATTCCAGTGTGTATGAAGCCTTAGCTTTAAAAACACTCTCAAAACTCTTTTTATTTGATAACATATTGAAAAATTAAGAATCCAAGCAAAGTTATCACCATGATCAACTACAACTACGTCTTGACGGAATATTGAGCTTAACACCTGTTTACGTCTCTTCATACGTAACTTTGAGTTTTTTACACATAAATCTTCACGTAGTATTAACGTTGGTTATATTTATTTAATGCGTTGTGCCCTGTCGCTGACAGATCCGGGGTGCACCAACATAGCGGCCGATGGGTTTCGCAGTGGTTTTAGTGAGTAGGGACCTGCCCAGGTCGAGTCTCACACATCCTCTCCGGCCCCACCAAGGCCGGTGAGACGGCTCGTAAAAAGAGTTTCCCTGCGTCATCAAAAAAAAAAAGTTATTTAATGCTAAACGGGAAACGCTTCGTATGTAGTATAATTTCTTTTTCCTTGTATTTATTGACCCAGGCTCATTAAAAATATGCTCAATAAATAAAAATATAGTTCAGTTACTGTGATAAACGCAAACACATTTAAATCAAATTTACTAATTAATACAACAATTTTTTTTTGTGACAATACGAATAATTCGATTTTGCAATCTCAAACCATTGGATATTTATTCGTCTTCATTAGAATGACATTATTTGACAGTTCTAATGTCAATTTCATTGACATCGACACAATTTAATGTCACCAAATAGTCGAAATGACATTGACAAAATGAAAATATTATCACGAGTTACCATTGTCGAACTTTAAACGTACCGTTTCTAGTTAATTCACGTCTACGTTAATACTATCATGTACGCAGTGCGAACAGCTGAAAACTTGTGGTAGGCATAAATTTGTTACTGTATAAATGACTGACTGACTTTTGCCAAGCATTCGTACATGGGAACGGTTCTGTGTGGAATATAAAGCAAAGCGTGAGGAGAAGTTACTGTCATAATTGAATATTGAACAGAGTAATGTATTTAAAAAAACCTTAAAAATACGGTGATTAAGGCATTGAGATTATTGTATTAGAAATGTTTATAAAATACATGCTAGCTTTCGCCCGCGACCCCGTCCGCGTGAACATCAGCGTTTAAATCATAGAGAAATGTATAGTGTACTAAAACATACCTATAGTGACCTACGTCCAGGCTTTTCATTTTAAATAACCTAGATATAGACTGCGGCGCCATCTGTCGGGCTGGTTTGTGAATCTAAAAATCTAAACCATCTGGGGCGACAGACGGATGAGTGCAAAAAGATTCAGTCCAATCGGTCCAGTCGTTTCTGAATGCAGTGACATACACACATACAGTAGAGATATATATTTGATTTATTACAAATTCATTATTTTAAAGACAGGACGCCAGCCTCGCTGACGTGACTAATGTCACTTGTTTCAGTACGTTCCAGATATTTTACAAATTTTTAAAACTTCAATTCTTCTAAATGTTCTTGTATTTCTCGAAGGTTCTTCATAATCACATTCTCTATGATCCGCACTCCCTGAACTCTGCAGTCCCTGTCGTGCGTCCAGACGTCATATTACACCAGAATTCAAACATAGTTCTATTCTCATTGATTTCGTTTTACTTTTAACAATAGTAATGACGACCAATAAGTTGTTATAATAATTGATGACAGTCTTGAGTTATTTTCATGTTGCATCCGTCATTGAAGCTGATAGCGCCGATATATACATATGTGGAAGGAAAAAGAAGATTGTCAAATTATCATTCAGTCACTCAATACATTTGTGATATTGGTAGGAATAGTTTTATGCTTACTATTCGTTTGTATTCTTAACTTATACAGCGACAGTTTTACAGTCAAAGTATCCGACGGGAAGTTTCTGAGTTAGTTAAATTTACCATTTCGGATGTCACTACTCGCTTATTACACTCACATATAATCATGTGTTGTGAAGGAATCGATGAGCAGACAACATTTAGATATGAAATAATAAAAAACAAAGAGTATCCGAAAACCTATTTTCTATGATATTTTCGGGTATGCATTTTTATTTTATTCATAATTTTTCGTTAGTTTAACAAATATTCATCTAACCTGCCCGTGTCCGTCGCTGTTAAGTGGCCGAGACGTCGGGACTCTGGACTGTTTAGTTTAAAATAAAAAAAAAGCGTCTTGCATCCGAAAAAAATTAGTCTTTTTAGCTTAGTTTCGTTGAAATGAAAAACTAAAATCTTATACGTCAATAGTTGTATATAGTATTTTAACTTATAGATACGTTCGGAAACAATATATCTGTGGGAAAGGTTGAATTGGTCGCTACGAAACTAATGCCTTATATATCATAGTATATAATAACTCCTACTTACGCGTTAGGAGTAAAAATCGGGATTTTCGTATAGAAACGAGTTTTTTTTTTAATTATTTTACATACATACTATACCCACCCGTCGCGTCTCGTCGCTTAGATCTTATCTCCCTGTTCACGGTAGAGTAATCGTAACGTCTAGACAATGTAGAGATGATAAAATAAGTTTAAATCCGAAAAACTTACTCGGATCATATTCATAATTGCAAGAAACATTTCAGTCTTATTGTCACGATAATAACATATATTTTTTTAACTATTAATTTTATATTCACCTACTTATTTCAAGTCAAATGTCAGTAAGTCAAGATACGTCAGTTCATTGCAAAAAGAATATAGGGGATATCTGTCTTATGTGATACTAATATCCTTGAAATAATCTAAAGATCGAATTTAGACCATAATTGATTGATTATAGCACTCTCAATATCATATATAAATGTCATTATTACAGCAAGATCCATGGTCCCCAGACTTAACTCAGTTTGTGATGGACAAAATATATATATCGGCGCAAGCAGCTTCAATGACGGATGCAACTTGAAAATAACTCAAGGCTGGCATCAATTATTATAACAACTTATTGGTCGTCGTCACTATTGTTAAAAGTAAAACGAAATCAAAGAGAATAGAACTATGTTTGAATTCTGGTATAAATATGACGTCTGGACGCACGACAGCGGACTGCAGAGTTCAGCGAGTGCGGATCATAGAGAATGTGATTATGAAGAACTATGAGAAAGAGAAATATGAGAAATATGAGAACATTTAGAGGAATTGAAGTTTCATTTTGAAACATCTGGAACGTACTGAAACAAGTGACATTAGTGACGTCAGCGAGGCTGGCGTCCTGTCTTTAAAATAATGAATTTGTATTAAATCCGATATATATAATAGGCTAGTGTTAGTGTAAAAATTGTACTCACTTAACTTGAAGTCTGAGGTTTAATTTTCACGTATCTTGTTGAGAATATTATAAAGCAAACGAATATTAACACACACTTTCTGTAGGCTGAAGTTTTTTTACGTAAATATTAAAGATCGACAGAAAAATATTACATTCTTTCGATATTAGCAACAACCTGCAAAGGTTGGGACAGTTAGATGATGATAAATCATTTTAATATTACTAATAACTTCCGTTGGACAAACTACGAGATGATTTTAATAAAACAGTATTAAAAAGGCACTTAATTACCATGCATGGTGGATGGGTGACGGACATTTGGTCCCTAAGATTGATCCAGCATCTTAAAAAATACGTATAGGACTACGTAAGTTAACGTTATTTTTCTGTCGATCTTTAATATTTACGTAAAAAAACTTCAGCCTACAGAAAGTGTGTGTTAATATTCGTTTGTAATTATCTATAATGTTCCCACAACATACGTGAAATTTAAATGAAACTAGTATTTTTAGGATGAACTACGCGTGATTTATTTTTGTAAAAAACTACATAATCCCGACGTCTCGGTTACTTTACAGCAACCGTGATCACGGGCGGACGAGATCACGCGTAGTTTATCCGAAAAATACTAGTTTCATTTAAATGAATAAAACTCGCGATAATCTTAGATCTCAACATATGTGAAAATTAAACTTCAGACTTCAAGTTAAGTGAGTACAATTTTTACTTACCTGTATCACCTTGTACCTGTGTATTGGCCGTCGGTATAATCTAGAGGGTATGTGTACGTTTCCTGTACACTAATACTAACCTATACATATGTTTTGTCTGTCAGAAAATAAGTAAGGTCTTGGGACCTGGGATCTAGGCCTGTATGTTTAACATTCAGTGACACACACATTGAGGAGTGTTCACGGATTGATGTATTATATATATATATGTGTGTGTGTGTGTCCGAGTCATGGTAGATGTGTGTGTGTGTGTTTTATATAATGTAATGTATGTCTCATACGTTTCACATAAAACATAACTTCTTGAATTTCTTCTTCATATTAACTATGACCGTGTTACGTCACAACACACGTTGAATCAGCTCCCTTATAAGGATACAAATGTTTCTCTTCTAATATTAATATAATAAAAATACCCATTGTTTTTTATGTTTTATAAAAAATAAAAGATATCAACGATATAAAATATATTAAAAGATAATAAAGAGAAAGAAAGGTATCTGATATTTATTTTAAATTAATTTATTACAACCCCTTTTTAAGATATTCCAAATGCTCTTATTTATTTGGTTTAATTAAATAAATACATTTAATTTCAAATTAAAACTCACCATTAAATTTTTTTTAATTTTGACTGCTCTTATCTTCATACAAGTTCTTCTCGTGCCAAAAAATGCTTCTTATTTGTATTATCTATATAAATAAATGGAGCCGTATAGTTGTGTGTCAACACTGTAAAACATTGTGACCTTAGCACGGGTTACGTTTATACACTACATACTTATCGTTTTTAGTTTAACATTAATAAATCTTAGCACATTTCAATGTCAACGTAGTTTTCCGAATGAAAACATATTATATATATATACTCGTACTAAAAAAGATTTTCATAAGACAACGAGGACAAAGCCGCGGTATAAACTAGTGTCAAATAAAACATATCTATTTAAATTCGAGAAAGATTTGTTAATTTAGTTTCGTGTGTTCGAGTGTTTTGACATACAGTCGCCATTTTGGTAACACGCTCTGGAGGGCACGTGTAATGGCGTGATTCTAATGAGATCTAAGACATTCGCGAGTACTTTTAAATGAAACTAATATTTTCGGATTAAACTAATATTCTCGTCCACCCGTGATCACGGTTGCTGCAAACTAACCGAAACCTCGGTTGTATGTAGTTTTAAAAAATAATAAAATACGCGTAGTAATTCGAAAATATTAGTTTCGTAGAAATGATTCTATTTTTTTATTTCTTCTTTTGTATTCTTCTATATTCTTCTGTATCGTGTTTTTTGTCCACAGACAGCCCCAGACCAGAGCTGCGGCAGGTCAGCCAGCTGAAGCCGAGAACTCAAACAATAACTTGCGCTAACAGGTAAAGAGAATTATATATATATATATATATTGTTTATAGATACGAAATTTCTTCTTTTCATAATACTGTAAATTAATTTTGTCATTCTTGTATGTATTTTCTTTTATTAATTACATTGTTACCTAGTCACATAATCTGTGCAAGGTTACTTTGTCTGTCAAAATGACAGATACTAATTTTAAAAATATATTAAATCGGTTGTAGTTTAAAATAGTTAATTATTTAAATATATATTTTTTGGAATTTCTTTTTTAATTTAACACTTAAATATAATGTTATTTAACAATTATATATCAATAATATTAAAATTTTATATATCGGCTGAATGCAACAATACCTTTAACAAGCGTCATCCAATATGTCAGGGTGACAAATTTATCGTAAGACTCCATTTTAATTTGTGTGATACAATGAATTTTAACTATTTATTTAATGAAATTCTATCGTCGATCTCAACATGTCCCCCTTATAAAACTCACCCTCGTCCGTTAATGTGGCGGAACGGATTAGCTTTGACTTTTATACGCTTACTACTTGTTGTTAACGAAAAACTTAACGTGCCGTCGCGGTAAATAAATCTAACGTGATCAATTGAGAATATGCTATTAGTTTAAATAAGTTGTGTGAAACTAAGCTAATTTAATACTAAACAAATTACATTGAGTAACGTTTTAGTTAAACGCTTGTTCATTCAATCATTCTTTATTCAAACAATCAATCACTCATTCCTTGACGAACTCCACACTTAAATCTGTCATTCCTATTATGCCATTTATCATATTTTTTTTTTAATATAAGACCTGTTGATTGAAATACTGACTTATCAATAAATAATGATGTAAAATATTTATATATATATTTTTATATTATTCTAATATTTTTTCTGTTTATATTACAAAAACTTAATAATATTAATGAAAATAATTTAAGGTTTTTTAAATGTATACATGATGAAATAATTCTGACGTCAGTTCCGGTCGGAGTAAGCGTATCCGGACAATTTTCACACCCGAGCAGCTGGAACGCCTGGAGGCTGAGTTTGAGAGACAGCAGTACATGGTCGGGCCGGAGAGGCTGTACCTGGCACACGCGCTGCAACTCACAGAGGCACAGGTGTTCATACAAAACTACTACTATTTATTAATTTACTAGTACCGTCCATCCATCCAACAATCCAATCATCACGGATAAAATTATCTTCATAATCTATTATCCAAATAACGATTATCATAACTAAGTACTAACAATCTTATTTAAATGTTACATAACTTGTCTCTGTACTATAACGTGATTGAGTTCTACCTTCCAGGTGAAGGTCTGGTTCCAGAATCGGCGCATAAAATGGCGGAAGCACCACCTGGAAGTGACGCAGCAGCGGCTGGCTGTGCTGCAGAGGCACAGGCCGGACGAGAGGGACGACGTATAGATAATAAATGACACGTGACTTTGACATCTGACACTGACATCTGACATTGACATTTGACGTTTCAGTATCCGTGACATATTTAATTCTTTTACAGCCGCTTCAACGATTTTAAACCGCATCTCTCACACAACGTGACATTGGAAGAACGTTGTGTGCAGCGTCACAATTAAATGTCTGTACTAAACTGTCATCGCTGAATTATTTTGAAATGTCAGTCATCCATCTTAATTTACTATAACTTGTTTTATATTTTATTCCAATTATCATTGCGCCGTTGTTGCTTTTACAACATATTTTAAATAGTATCCGATAATAACAAACATTCCTTCGATATAATAATTTTTACTCAGACAAACATACGTTTGTATTAGTGACACGTAATCCAAACGTTCGTAACAATCTGAATTAATTACGAATGCACTATTAATGTTTTTAAAACGTACAATGTTATTTTAATTACGACATATATTTATAAGGTACATTAAAATAAAATAGAAAATCGTAGATGTATAGTTAGTTTAAGTTTGTAAATACATTTTCCTTTGACGTCGGCTATATCATTTAATATAGGGCACAACGTAATTATATCCGAGACTTTCGCGAGTAAATAAAACTAAATAAAACTGAGATTTTGGGATTTACTACGCGTTTTTCATTATTTTATATACATACTCTAGACGTTTCGGTTACTTTGTACCTCGTAGTAACCGTGATCACGGGCACACGAGAGCATGTAGAGTACTTGTGTTTAGAAAAGTTTTTAAATAATAAAATGAAGCGTAGTTATCTGAAAACATTAGTTTTATTTGATCGCACGACGTAGTTCTTTTCCATGATGAAAAATCGTTGAACAATGTAAAAAAAAACCCTTAAATCACGTATTTGTAAAGTTACCTATGACGTAGAACTTGTATTATTCTCGTTTTCTTTGATGTAAGTAATAAATAAATATAATATACATGAATAAGATAGTTTTACTTTAAACTGACACAGTCTGTGCATATGCTGGTGTATGTATAAAGTCGTGGTGGCCTCGAGGTTAAAGGCCCGCCTCTCATACGTAAGGGTGAGAGTTCGTAACCTGGCAAGTACCAATGTGATATTTTCCGAAACATATGTACTTTCTAAGATTATTCAGACACTATTGAAAGACCGTGAAGGAAAACATCGTGAGGAAACCTGGACTTGTAATTTCGAATCATAAGTTTGAAATCGCCAATCCGCTTAAAGCGAGCGTGGTGATTAATGCTCTAACCTTCTCCATGTGAGCAGACCTTTGCTCATATGCCACAATATAAACGAGCAACTGTCCGTCAAAACGTATTTATTAATATATTATACGAACAAAAGCATAAATGACACCAAATTACAAATAAGTTATTACTTTCAGTCCTTTAGAACTAATAGTTCGTACAGAACTTAGACAACATTATCCATCCTTACCACGGGTGTCCATCGTGAAACTATACAGACGGTTCAGAATTTTCTCACGCGATACTATCAACGTATATGTACGATTAACTGAAAAGTCTTTGTTCGTTTCAATGATAACTCTTACTAAGTACATCGTCTTTCACCCAATACTTTGATACTATCCGTTCTGAGTCAAATCTGTAAAGTATTTAAACTTTAACTCGCAAACTAAATTTACAAATTATACATAGCCACCCAAAATAATCAATGGATTCAGTGATAATGTGTTTACATATTTAATTTAACAACTTTATAACCCGGTTTTGTCCAATAAGATTATTCAATGGCTGTCCAATAAACCATCGACAGACAGACCTTAACATCAATTAGGTAGTTATACCTAGAGCTATAACGCTATTTATCTAGGTCGATACATTAACTACAATACTACAATACATATTGTGCTGTTGTCATGTCATAGTGTATTGTGTATTGTGTATTATATTGAGATTTTAATAGGCAAAAACAAATTAATCGTGCACGGACTCCCTCCGCACAAAGGTAGTGAAACTTCGTAATGTTGGTATGAAGACAGGAAGGGTAGAAATTGATTTTATTTAGGAAGGAATTTTTAGTGTTCCTTCCAGACAAACTTTATTAACATTAGTTACAAGACAAAATTGATTGCCCGCGTGCGTTCGAGCCCCCGCGCTCTTTCTCGCTCTGTTTATGGAAGAGCGTTAACGTTTAACGCAACCGTGTTGGAAGTTGCGTAAGAAATTTCACTTCAAAAATAAGTAATTTAAAATTCCATTTATAGTAATAGTCGAACCTACGACCTTTAGAATGAGATCGCTCATTTGCTTTCCCAAATGAGCTATCGTGTCTTCTCGAGTCATATATACATATTTAAAATTAAAACTTTAAATTAAATTAATTTTCTCATTACTTTCATATTTAATATAAACATAATCACATACTTTTTTTTATCAATATTGAAACGATAATACCTTACCACAAGTTTGCACGTCACTGCGCACGAAACGGTTCATATTTCCCATTCGCTACCTTTAATAGTATATGTGAAGATTTATGAATGATAAACTATTAACGCTCCGTATGAAGTGACGCAAACTTATAGTAAGCATATCGCTACGTTTTTGTGTTTGAATACCTATTTAATTATCGTACATCGATTAAATGTTCACTATGTGATTGATGGACCCTACTTTGAATGGATAAAATATATTTTTTGTATAAAATATAGCTTAAACCTCAGTTTTATGTGACGATCAAAAAAATATATATCAAAAAATTCACAATCTAAGTTTAATATTGGGATAAATTCATAATTTAATCGTATAATTTTCGTAAAACATACCTACATATGTCACAGACAAAATGGCCGCCTAAACTATGACGACAATTTAGCTATTATGGTTACTCTTATAGTGACAAATAACTAAGTAAAGCAGACGAGAGAGATCCCGACGAAAAAAAAAATGTTTTAAGTAACCAAGAAGTTAAAACCAAAAAGTTAGAATATAAAAATTGAGGTCGCTGAAGTAAAACAACTAGGTGATTTTTTAAATACCACAGATAATAAAATATCATTATTAGTTCTAAAGCGGAATGCAAACTTTAATTTCGTTATATATAGAAGTATCTTTAACACGAGAGACCATTCACTCAGCACAATCTTCGTACACTAAGATTTGAAAGTACTTCGATGGCAGCCCTAGTAGGTTCGTTTCAAATTTGTTTAGGTAGAGAGAGGAGATGGACGGTGGAGGTGAGCGTTTAACGTTAGATAGGGCCTTAAACCTACTCCTGGTCAAGTCCCAGGCGCTGTTGAAGCTCCTCTCCCTGCAACGATGGACCCGGCACCCGTGCGGTGATTCCATGGAATGATGAGTAGTTTTTCGTCTTGGCCTAGGTTATATACCGTCTGTACTAAGCTCAACGACGCCAACTCGTTATGGCTACCGATTAAAAAATATTTATATTTCAATCTATCGAAGACCAAAACTTATCAGATGTGTTTTATCTCATCCATTATTAATAAAATAAAATGTCTGTCAGTACGTGACTTACGAAGTGACATACAGATAGTACATACCTGTTTTTAGCTACGACTCCGTCCGCGTGAACGTCAGAGAACAAGATGTGTAAAGTTTGTTTAAACAATACATATAGTACCTACGTTGAAGGCTTTTCGCTTTAAGCAACCTATATACAGACAGCGCCATCTGTCGGGCTGGGTTGTGAATCTAAACCATCTTGGGCGACACGCAGATGCGTATAAAAAGATCCATTCAAATCGGTCCAGCCGTTTAGGTGTGCAGTGACATACATACGTACAGTAGAATTATATATATATATATATATATATACGTCTTTTCATTCGTAATATTTTATAATATCTATGATGGCTTAAGACTAAATAATATTTATCACTAATAGCAATTAACAAATGAGCCTATCATATATATATATATATATATATATATGATATTAATGTATTGTACCATGTTTGTCTTCGACCGCGTCAGTCACTGTTTACTTATCGAGGTGTAAACACGCTGTGTGTACAAATTCTTGTTTATAAAAAAACAATGGATTTTTATAGAGGTGAGATTATACATATATATATATATATTAGCTTTTATCATAATAAACAAATTTATTCTCAATGCTGTTTTTTATTATCTGTATTCGATTTTTTTTTTAAATTATAATGCAACGTAAATATGTTCCACGTAAATATACAAAGTTAACGAGATTCTGAATTAAATAGTGTGAGTATAAAATTATTTCTATACAACTAGTTTTTGAACTCGACTTTTATCGCAATATTTTTTTAAATTGTTTAACGTATTTAGCTTAGTATGGGTTGAAAACAAGCGTAATTGCGCCTTAATTAAACAGACGGAGGGTTAAAGTATTAAAATCGTGTTTAATTTATAAATAGGAAAAGACATATATTGTGTAATAAAACATATTTTGATAGACAGACTGACAGATATCTGTGTAGATAAATACGTTAATCAAAAATATTACGTTTAGGACAATCCCGTGTTTTTCACGTATTGAAATATAAAACATAATTAATTATATATATATATATATATATATATATATTTGTTTGATGTGAAAATAATATTCTTTTGTACATAAACAATCAAATTATAATATTTTTTCAATGTCACGTCAGTCAGGTCAACGCACTGATAATAGAGATAACAATGTTTTTGTTGACAAATATTGTCAAATGTTAGGAAAACGTAAGATCAACGTACAAAGATAGCTTACCACATGTTTAGATACACCACACGCAGCGTTTCCCGTTTCCCATTCAATGTTATAATACGACGTGATATATATATGAAACTATTAACTCTAAGTATTCAGTGTGACGTTGAAACTAATAGTAAGCATACCAAAGATCGCTAGTCGTTCCACGCAATACATTGCTTAAGACGTTACGGAATAGGAATTTCCTACTTTCTAGCTCGATTACATTAATAAATTTAATATTTATTAGTGTTGCAACACTGATTTTTTTGTTGTTTTATTTATATACAACCTTTTTTAAGCTTCGCCTCTTTTAAAGTATAGTATAATGTGTATACAGCCTCAGGAACAAGATTGTTGTAAGTTACTAACTCTTCTCGTTAAAATAATCACTTATTTAATACAACGTATCGTTGTTAGTTGTCTGTCTGTTCTGTGATTTATTTACTAAGACACCTATTAGTTAATTTTATCTAAGATTTTCAACGTTAAATTTAAATTTAACTAAGTTTTTCGGTTACAGCGCGTTTTTATTATAATTTTATATCTAATAAATCTCCACGCTTCGGTTGCTTTACAGAAAATCATCACGAGGGCGAGACTATAGTGTCTTTAATTGTAGCAACAGAGAAGCTTACTATCATTTAAATATAATAGATACTTTTATAACTGACTTATGGGCACTTTATATATGCGATTATGTTTTGTTAGACTGTCTGCGAATCATTAAATCTCAGATTCATTATGTACGTTGGAATTAAATCTTAAATAACTATAAATACTAACTTCAGCTGGCAGTTTGACTAAGTATTATACCTATCTGGATGGATCACAAGGGTTCAATCATATCCTGATCTGGGGACAGTGAGTCGATCTTAGTTCAATCACCTTTTGATAAATGAATAACATTAAAAACGATGTGCCTCCATTCTGAACTCGCTCAAGGAGTTTATAAGTCACTAATTTATGCCAAAATTAATAGGTGCGTTCAAGTTTTAGCTGTAAAAAAATTGTTTTTGATGCATGGATACGTATTTATTATAGTATTGAGTGAGAGCTGTTCAAAGAAACACAGAGACTCGCTAAAATATATATGTATATATATACATATGGGCGTGTGTGTCTGCCTGTCCGTAAACAAACTGTTGTCAAAAGTAATCGGTGTAAAAATGTATATATACCAATAAATATCTTCATATTGGCACATCACTAGTTCGGGAACACAGATGACATACAAACGCTTGTTCCATTGTAATCAAAACATATTTCTTTCACGTCTATTTGTCACATAAGCTCAAGAAGCGGTTGAATAATATCAATTAATTATTAATGTATGCTTATGATATAATAAAATTTGTTCGACGCGAAGATTATAATGTTATATAATTAAATTTTTTCGTATATCACGATTATTGGAGCCGTCTGTTAGAGTAATTTATATATGTGTATGTCAAACTTATATATGAAAAGAAAGTGTTAGTGGGTCCCACATTAAATACATACTATTTATTGTATTGCTATATATATAAGAATTTTACATTAATTTGAGCACGTTAATACATTCACGTCAGAGTATAAGTATAGGAAATTAGCTCAAAACTCTGGTAATCAGTTCCGCAAATCAAACTAACTCCTACTACAAGTCAGTATAAAATGACGAAAAGCACTACGATTAACGAAGGTTATGTCTGACACTGTCACTGTCAGACAGCCCTTTGACATTTGCATTCGATTTTGACACGCTACGTTTTTTAATCTTCAAAAAATTCAAAATTAAATATATATTTTTTTATTTTTTACATTAGTATATATCCAAACTGTCATAATAAATCATAGATTTTAAAGTAAACTTTCTTTTTGACAAGGCTTTTTTTTTTTTAGAATCTGAAATAAAAAAATTGTGTGGACTCCAGGACATGTACACGGATTTCGACGGCTGGCTGTGTAAATACAACAAGTTATTCCCAAACAGGTAATGTTTAATAACTCACATAATATATAACTTATATAAAAAAAAAATATATATCTTTGTTCGTTTATATAAAAAGTATCGAGGTTTGCCTAAAGTGGTGATATGTATAGCGTTGTTATTGTCTGTACACAATATAAAATTTTAGCCAAACAAAGCTGCTGTATTATTCTAGAATATTTATTTGAGACCAAAAGAAATATAAATTTTATTTATTCATAAAAGTTTAAATTAAAAATTTATTACGTAATAAATATTATTATGTGTAAATAATATACTTATATCTACTTATACATATTACTTACATATTATAAATATTAGTTATAAAATAAATTTACATATATAAGTATAATAAATGCATATACAATAAATTTATCAAAAATCATACCTCAATACTTTTTGATTATCGCATAAAAATTTTAATGTAAGTATTTAATTTCTTTCCATTTTTCATATACCATCTTTACCACAAGTTCGCATCGGACTAAATACAGACATTTTATAATTATTCCTTCACATATACACTTATTTACCTTAATTACGCAGACTTATAATACGTAAAAGTAAATAGATTATGAATCACACGTCATATGTAGTTTCAAGGACTATAATAACTGTGATATTTTCAGTATATAATTATATAAAGTCAGTACTAAGGAACTGGTGTCATATATATAACTTTGTTACAGATATTCAACCAACAAACAAATATCAAATAATATAAAAAATGTCATATTAACTTTTGACAAACTAATAGTTGACGGTTACATCAGCGACGTTGTGAACAACAGAAATGTTTTTTTACAAATCAAATATGGCGGCGTTGGACGGAGATATTTATGCCAATATACGAAATCAAAACTTTTATTTTGTTTTTATTTACCTTGAAATTGAGATCATTAAATACGTAGTTTATATTACTGTGCTTATTTATTTTTTTTTAATAATTTTATGTGATGATAAACACAACTTTTGCAGTGAAAGTTCATTGTATTGTTTCGTAAGAATGATGGAATTTAAGTATTTTCGGAAGTTTACGATAAAGGTCACCATATTTCTTTACTTACGTTTTTGAGAATACACAGTTAAGGTTATAATTACTCCAGTCTCCATGCACTATAATAACAAAAATCACATCACATGTGAAATATTTAAAAAATCCCAAGAATCAATAATAATTGTAATCAATACAAAAACGAAGTAATTATGTATATAATATTTATAAAAATATCAAATCAAAATTATTTACTTATATTTTTTTCATCGAAATCAAACATTTATTTCAAATGTTAAACACCTGATTGAATTACGTCAAATTTGACATCTCCTTGTATTAGGGACGCCATTTTAAAAAATACACAAATAAAAACAGTATAAAATGACCCTCCAAAGTCCTTTTTATTCCATTCACCTCTCGCAAGGTCTACAAGTTCTCGCTTCAAGGTAATTTTAATCGGATGATAACCATAAGGAAAAACCTTTTATCAAAAATCTACATTAATATATATTTAAAGATCAATTTTATTACTATTTACAGTTGTTTTATTATACAAATAAGGTATTCTGATAATTATATATTGTAATAGTTTTAAAGTAATTACACACATGATTACATTTTATTTTAATTGTACGCTATCAAAGTATTGTACTAGAAAATCATATCATACAAACGTAACCATAATTGTAACCTCAAAAATATCAAATACTATATTTAAAGTAATTTAAATAAAATCACAATGTATTCAATTCTGAAAAAATATATTTATAAGTAAATTTAAATTCAAGTGAAACCTAATTTCGGATTACAAAGCGTTATTTTATTTTTTTTAACCTACATACCCCTGATGTTTCGGTTACTGTATAGCAACCGTGATCACGGACCGGCGAGATGAGAAACTTAGAATAATTATAAACTAGTAATAAAACCGAAAACTATTAGTATTAAATATATGAATTATCGCTAAAGACTTAGATCTGATGATTTAAATTTATCGTTCAGCTGTAGAGGTTTTATGAGGTGCGGTCCTGATGCAGCTAGAGGTTTGGACCGCGTCCTGTTATCCTGGAAAACTAAATATGATCGGAGCTCCTAGTGAATCAAGCACTTGCAGCTGTTCAGATAAAACGCTTTTGTAGACCTTTAAGAAGGGAATGAGAGAATTATCTATCATGACTCGCAAGAGATCATCACACTATAAAGAGACTTACGTCTAAAATTACAACGAAGAGAGACATTGAATGAAGATTGTCGACGTATAAAAACAGTCTTAATGAATGTTCTTAAAAGTTCATAAACGTAACAGTAAGATATTTTTATTACGAGCAAAAAGTAAGAAAAATATAAAAAAAATGGCTGTAAAAAACTTAAGTAGACTTCTGTAATACTAATGCTGTGGGTGATAAAGGTATGTATTTTTATTATAATAAAAAAAAAAAGATAAAAAAAAAATATTTTTTTAGAGTACTTAATGTGGTTGGTATTACTATAAACATTAAACTATTTATGAAATTTATATATAATATTCGTTATCTCACAGTCATACATAATTAAAATTTCGATTTCCAAACGTCAACAGTTTAGTAATGTCAGCTGTCAGCTTTTAAAAGATACACACGACATTGGCAAAATCTATAAAAAACGATAATGATTCAAATAATAGAATAATAAATCACAACCAAGTAGAACAAATCTAAGAATTCTTTAACCTTAATTATAAAATAATTAGTGATTTTTTTTTAAATTTTATTCAAGAGGTGTATAAATCGTAGCTATAATTGGATTATTTCCTTCAACCGTCGCCTCGAATTTCTGCATAAAAACATATTTAAAATTATCTGTGAACATTTAAAAAATAATATA